>NW_024871460.1:17597500-18100000 GCF_019054845.1 Dipodomys spectabilis | reverse complement strand
TATCCACACGCCAGTGCATGTGCTTTGCAAAAATGAATTATTTTCTTAGCGAATTTAGAAGGACCCTGGCCTACATGGGAGGTCCCCTTAGAGCTAGATAACCTGCCAACAGGAAAGACAGAGGCCCCAGTGCTATGAGGCCCAACTCTGCTGACTTATGTCATCCTTCCTCAGTATGGTAACTGTGTGTGTGTGTGTGTGTGTGTGTGTGTGTGTGTGTGTGTGTGTGTTACTGGGGTTTGAATTCAGAGCCTCACACTCTTGCATAGGTTTTAGGTTTTTTGTTTTTGTTTTTTTGCCAGTCCTAGGGCTTGAACTCAGGGCCTGGGCTCTGTCCCTGAGACTCGATGGGTTCAAGGCTAGTGCTCTACCTCTGGAGCTACACAGCGCCACTTCCAGCTTTTTCTGTTTATGTGGTACTGAGGAATTGAACCTGGGGCTTCATGCATGCTAGGCAAGCACTCTACAACTGAGCCACCTTCCCAGCCCTTGCTTAGCTTTTTTCTTTTTCTTTTTTTCTTTTTTTGTCGGTCGTGGGGCTTGAACTCTGGGCCTGAACGTTGTCCCTCAGCTCTACAGCTCAAGGCTAGCATTCTACCACTTGAGCTACAGCGCCACTTCTGGTTTTCTGGTGGGTTATTGAAGATAAGAGTTTCACGGACTTTCCTGCTGGCTTTCCGGGCTGGCTTTGAACCGTGATTCTCAGATTTCAGCCTCCTGAGTAGCTAGGATTACAGGCGTGAGCCACCGGCACCCAGCTGCTTAGCTTTTTTGTCCAAGGCTGGCACTCTACCACTTGAGCCATACCTCTGCTTCTAGCTTTCTGCTACTAATTTGGAGATAAAAGTTCTCACAGACTTTTCTTCCTAGGCTCTCTCTGAACCACACTCCTTGGATCTCAGCCTCCTGAGTAGCTAGGATTACAAATGGAAGCTACCAGAACCCAGCAGGTTCTTTTCCTGCTCAGAGCTGGAGATTGAACCCAGAGCAGCATGTGCTCTACCTCCGAGCCACACCCCCAGCCCTCTTATTCCAGTTTTGAATTTAGGCCCATTTTTGCTTCTTGCTGTTTTTTTAAAGAAACATTTGCATTTATCATAATTTTCTCTCTTAAACTCTTGAAAGCTTCACCTTTCCTTTCTGATAAGTTGAAAGATTATCTTGGGGCTCAACTTGGAGCAATGTATTTATTTCCACTTGGATGCATGATTCATGCCAACAAACCTCAAGATTCAAACCAGTCCTGCCTCTCATCCCCTCCCCAAGGCCACCAAAGCCAGGCTGAGTACCCTCCTTTGAAGATTCTCGAACAAGTAAGGGAATGGAACAGTACCCACTGAGCTGGCCCTCAGGCCTGTTTTTCTGTGAGGTGCTCTGAGTCAGGTTCACATGATCACGCTTAAGTCAGGTTCACATGATCACCCTTATGGAAAAGGAAAGGAAACCCACATAGACACTGGCCATTTGCCTAGGCCCTCACAAATTTAGAGAGATGTGTTGATGTGTCTGAGCTAGGTAAGTGTCGGTAAATATGCTTCTGTAAATCAGGGCTGGGAAGGTGGCTCAGTGGTAGAGCACTTGCCTTACATGCTCGAGGCCCTGGGTTCGATTCTTCAGTACCACATAAGCAAAAAGAAAAAAGCCGGATGTGGCGCTGTGGCTCAAGTGGTAGAGTGCTAGCCTTGAGCTGAAGAGCTGAGGGACAGCGCCCAGGCCCAGAGTTCAGGCCCCACTACCGGACCCAAAAAAAAAAAAAAGAGACTGTAAATCAAAGCCAGGGCCTTGAGTGCAGTAGGCAAGTAAGTTCTGTACTAGTGAGCTATATCTCCAGCCTGTGGCTGAGGTTTTGATAATAATCACTTTCTTCAAGTGTAGTACTAATACTACCTTGTGGAAACCCTAGGCCCCCTTGGGACTCCTTTTACTAGGTACAGGAAGTATGAATGAATGGAGAAAGAATGATGCCAATGGAAACCCCTAGTTGTATGATTGCTTATTCTGAGTGTGTCTGACCTTATGAAGTAATCCTGTCAAAAGACAGTAATGAGCGTCTCAAGGTGCTGACCATACTGCTTCCTGATATCCTGTTATCTACCTGTTGGAATGTAGCCTTTTGCTCTGTTTCCTTAAGCTCTACGCCCAAGATAATCTAACTTTATAAAAGTAGAGAGTTGGGCTGGGATGTAGCTCAGTGGCAAAGTGCTTGCCTGGCATGTGCAATGTCCTGGGTTCAATCCCCGGTATCAAAAATAAAAGACAGGGCTGGGAAGGTGGCTCAGTGGTAGAGTGCTTGCCTTGCATGCATGAGGCCCTGGGTTTGATTCTTCAGCACCACATAAACAAAAAGAAAAAAGATGGAAGTGGTGCTGTGGCTCAAGTGGTAGAGCACTAGCCTTGAGCTGAAGAGCTGAGGGACAGCGCCCAGGCCCAGAGTTCAGGCCCACGACGGATCCAAAAAATAAAAATAAATAAAAAAAAATAAAAGACAAAAAAAAGTGTAGAGTGGTGAAACATCTTTGGTTAAGCTCATTCCTTGTCCCATGGTGGTGCTGGAATATGAGTTATTAAATATGATATATCACTGCATGGACATTTCTTTATCAGTCACCCTGGTATCTGCCCTGCACATTTGGGCTACCCCTGAGTTATGTGCCCCAACCATAGAACTGCTTTTCAGTTGGGAGCAGAACTTCCATTTCTTGTTAGAAACAAGTGCTCAGAAGCAAACTACAAGCTGAGTTTCACCCCCAACTGCTCAACTCAGCAGAGACTGGCCTCTTTCTAGAGAAGTAAGGTGACAGGGCAGGGGGAGGGGATATGTGTCAGGTCATCTCTCACACCCAGGAGGAAGCCTGGAAAGAGGTCTCCAGAGCCCTCTGGACACCTCCTCCAGACCAGAGGTCTAAACAAGAGAGGGAGCCATGCACATGTGGCTTACACCTGCAATCCTAGCATCTCAGGAGGCTGAGATCTGAGGATCTTGGTTCAAAGCCAGCTTGGGGGCTGGGAAGGTGGCTCAGTGGTAGAGCGCTTGCCTTGTATGCATGAGGCCCTGGGTTCGATTCCTTAGCACCACATAAGCAGAAAGAACTGAAAGTGGCACTGTGGCTCAAGTGGTAGAGCGTTAGCCTTGAGCTAAAGAGCTGAGGGACAGCGCCCAGGCCGAGTTCAAGACCCATGACCCACAAAAAAAAAAAAAAAGTCAACCTGGCAAGACTTTTATCTCCAATTAACCACCAGAAAATCAGAAGTGGCACTGTGTCTTGTCTCAAGTGGTAGAGTGCTTACCTTGAGCTGAAGAGCTCAGGGATAGCACCCAGGCCCAGAGTTCAATTCCCATCCCTCCCCCCGCCCCCCACTCCCGCCACACACACACACAAAGAGGAGGGAGAGATTGCCCAAGAAGGATAAGGAAAGCCTCACATGACCCAAGTTTACCTTGAAGGAGCAGAAGGACAAGAGGAGAAACTGGCTGTGTCTCTCATCCTGAGAATGCATATAAAAAAAGTTGTCAGTCTTCATCTACTTCTGCTAAGACTCCCTCCCCCCACCCAAGAACTCCAGCTTCTTGGTCCTAGATAATGACTCACCTCAGTGGGGCCAAGACTGCTAGCCCACATCAGTTTCCTTATCTCCTGGCCACAGGTTACATTTTTATGTCCCTCAGAGTTAGAGATGGCCATGTGACTCTTCTGGCCCATGGAAAGGAAGCACAGGAATGTGCCATTTCCAAGTATGCCCAGACAGTGGATTGAACAATGTCTTCCCTTAAATCCATGCTTACCCAGAACCTCAAAATAGGACCTTATTTCAAACAAGAGTCTTTGCGGTTATAATTAAGGTAAGGATGCTATAAGTAGATCCTCTATTGGGGCAAGTCATTGTGTCAGTCTGCTTTCCATCACTATAACAGAATGCCTGAGACAATTAACTTATAGAGTAAGAAGAGGTTATTTTTTGACTCAAGGTGATACTGGTTCCAGTCCATAATCAGGCAGACCCATTGTGTTTAGGCATCATGTGGGAGTGTCACATAGCACTGGTGAGAAAATGTGACAGAGAAAACTGCTCCACTCCCAGCCAAGAAGCAAAAGAGGAAGGGAAAGGGGCTGAGGTCACACAGTTCCTTTTAAGGACAAGCCCTTAATTACTTAGAGACCTCCCACAAATCTCCACCTCCTAAAGGTTCTACCATCTCCTAACAGTGCTACCCTGTGGACCGAGTGTTTAACACACAGGCTTTGAGAGACCCTCAACATGCTAAACTACAGCAACACTAAATCCAACAGCAAATGTTGAGATAGCAAGAAAGAAAACTGAGGTTGGGGGCGGGGAGGGGAATGGCAGAGAAAGGTGCAGGTGGATAGAGAGACAAAGCCCAAGATCACCAAGGAATCACAGCAGCTACCCGGCGTGTAACAGATTCCACTGCAGAGCTCTAAATCACCCTGCCAGCACCTTGCTTTGGGAATTCTGGCCTCCTGAATGTAAGGCCGTAATTGTTATTGTTTCAAGCCACCAAGCCGTGATCATTTGTCACCACGGCCCTAGAAACTGATAGCCTCCTTCAATTCCTATCACAACCTTTTTCTGCTCTTTCTCCTTGTGATGGCTTCCCTGCAGATGATCCCTGGGATAATGTCAGAGTCAGGTGTGGGGAAGAGTGGAAAGCAATAAGATGGAACACACCTGCCTTTCCCAGCCTGCCCTGGAGGGAGAGACCAAGGCAGGCATGTGGTATGCAATCTGTTTTCTAGATTGATCTTTTAGAGAAGCCAAACTTAATATCCAGCCCCCCCTTTCTTATCCCAGACACAGACACAGACAGACAGACAAATAGACAGACAGACAGACACACACACACACACACACACACACACACACACCCCATAAGTAATGACTTGTCATTCTGTCACACACAGCAATCTTGTAGAATTTATCATTCTAGGATGTCACCAACAGATGCGCCCTGCTGGAATACCCAGAAAAAGTCCTGTCCTCAGAGCCATAGAGCTAAGAACCAGACTCACCTCACAGAACAAAATTAGAAACCAGGGCCCTGCCAGTACTCAGCCACCATCTTGTAGGTTAAGCCCCTTGCTGGGTCACCTCTCCTACCCACCCAACCCCACCAGTTGAAGCCAGCTGAGGCCAGTAGATGGCAGTATGAGTAACAACTGGCTGCCAACCTGAGAACTCAGGGTGTTACCTAGCTACTCTGGGTCCTGAGAGGAGACACAGTGGGTGGTGGAGAGGTATGTGTCCTGACCTCCAAATGGAGTCCTGCTGCATGCTACAGTGCAGGCTGGGAGGGCAGGGGCAAGGCAGCCTTTTCTGAGAACACAAGTGGAGAATGTGAGAAAGGAGGAGAGCATGAGCCAGAGCGTCTGCCCCGGGCTGGACCACTTCTACCCACCTCACGCTCACCACCACGCACAGCACCGCGCACAGCACCGCGGAAGCGGCTCTCACATCATCAGTCTCACCTGGGAAGGTGCTGCAGGCCTCTGAGCTGGGCGTGTTACACATGCCAGCCTGGGTGCTAGTAGGTCTGGGAAGGAGTGGTGCCTAGACCTGAAGGTCCCTATCACGGGATATTAATTCTGGGAGCCATGCTTGCTCAGAGTAAAAACACGTATACATCTAGGCACCAATGGCTCACAACTATAATCCTAGCTGCTCAGGTGGATGAGATTTGAAGATCAAAGTTTGAGGCCATCTAGTTGCATCTCCAATTAACCAGCAAAAAGTTGCAAGTAGATGTGTGGCTCAAGTTGCAAAGTGCTCAGCCTTGAGTAAAAAAGTTAAGGAACAGCACCAGGCCCTGAGTTCAAGCCCTAGTACTAGCAAAAAAAACAAAAACAAAAAAACAAAAGGTGAACACATGCAATGGTGGTACTCACTAGACACTATGTTGAAAATTAATTATACAACTTGTGGGTGGGGACCAGAGGAAAAAAATTGGTAGTAGGGAAAGGAGTGACATTGTCCACAAAAAAGGTACTCTACCTGACTTATGTGAATGTAAACCCTCTGTACATCAACTTTGTAATAACAATAAAAATAAATTAATAAAATAATAAAAAGTAAATAAATAAAAACAAAAACCAGAGGGGCGCCGGGGACTCACGCCTATCATCCTAGCTACTCAGGAGGCTGAGATCTGAGGATCCCGGTTCAAAGCCAACTGGAGCAGGAAAGTCTGTGAGACTCCTATCTCCAATTAACCACCAGAAAACCAGAAGTAGTGCTGTGGCTCAAGCGGTAGAGCACTCTCCTTGAAGAGCTCTAGGACAGCGCCTAGGCCCAGAGTTCAAGCCCCATGACTAACCAAAAACAAAAAAAAACATACTATCTTTATGTGATTACGTGAAAGCAAAATTCAATATTAATGTGTACTATGAAAATTATTTCAATTTCTCTCTCTCTCTTTTTTTTTTTTTTTTGCCAGTCCTGGGGCTTGAACTCGGCCTGGGCACTGTCCCTGAGCTTCTGATGCTCAAGGTTAGCACTCTACCACTTGAGCCACAACGCCATTTCTGGTGTGTTCTGTTTATGTGGTACTGAGGAATCGAATCCAGGGCTTCATGGACGCTAGGCAAGCACTCTACCACTAAGCCACATTCCCAGCCCCAGTTTCTCTTCTTTATGTTCCCTATCCCTACCCCCAAAACAAGGATACTCTGTGGAGAGTCGCTACCTAGTGGTCTCCTCAAACAGCTGTCTGGATGCAGAGCTGTGCAGCATGGAATCGTCCAGTGATGTCAAAGTCACTAGCATAAAGATCCTCAGTGTGTGTCCCATGAGTACAGGCCCAGGATTTGGGCAAGAATGCCAGCTGGTGGCTGGTCACAGGCAGGTCTATTTATGATATGGAGGAATCAGCAAGGTTCCCCTAGAATCTTGTGGTCTGTTTGGGCAGCTCTAGAAAATTAATACAGACTCTGGGTGCTGGTTCTGTGATGGGCCCTTCCTTTTTCCTGCCTTGAAATGGGCATTCATAATGAACAAGGTTAACTGTGGCCAGGGGACAGGGGAGGGAAAAAGATTGCCAAAAAGGCAAAAGAAGTGCAGGAACAGGAATAAACAGGACACTGTTGCAATGGGAAGGGAAGATGGCTGGTAAGAAAATATGAGGGCCGGATGCTGGTGACTCACGCTCATAATCCTAGCTACTCAGGAGGCTGAAATCTAAGGATTGTGGTTCAAAGCCAGGGGGGGCAGGAAAGTCCATGAGACTCTTATCTCCAATGAACCACCAGAAAACCAAAAGTGGCGCTGTGGCTTAGAGTGGTAGAGCACTACTCTTGAGCAAAAGAGTTTAGGGACAGTGTTCAGACCGAGTTCAAGCCCCACAGCTGATTAAAAAGAAAAAACAACAAAAAAAGAGGGGTGAGGGGTGTAACTCAAGTGATAGGATACCTATAGAATATCTGGGAATTCCTGAGTTCAAATCTCAGTACCACTATCTTTTTAAAAATGCACACTTGGGCTGGGAAGGTGGCTCAGTGGTAGAGCGCTTGCCTTGCATGCATGAGGCACTGGGTTCGATTCCTCAGCACCACATAAGCAAAAAGAAAAAAGCCAGAAGTGGCGCTGTGGCTCAAGTGGTAGAGCGCTAGCCTTGAGCTGAAAAGCTGAGGGACAGAGTTCAGGCCCCATAACCGGACCCCCCAAAAAAGTGCAAACTAACATGTACCTTAAAATTTTAATTTGTCTATATAGGTTTTTGGAAATACAGCCTCTCAAGCACTAAGATTACAGGTATATACCACCATTTCCAGCTTTCTAATACACATTTATGGACACCTCCTATTTGTGAGCTAATTCAAATGTAACACATGCAGCCAACCTTCAAATAAATTTGCTAAAGATAAATATTAATATCATGTCCATTTTACTCCTGGGAAAATTGTGTCTCAGGGAAGTTTAGCAATGTCTACAAAAGGATCTCAGTGGAAGCTAGGGCTGGACTCAGGATCACAGTGGTCAGTGGTCAGCTTCCTGAGCAGAAGAGAGTAGAACTGTACTTCTAGATTTTCCCAGGGAGGATTTAGTCTGGGGCTGGGTTGAGTCTCCTGGGACCAGCCTGACCTGAAGCAGTTCTTGTTTGGTCTGCTCATTCTCCTGTACCAAACATGGCCACTGGGCAGATTCCATGCTAACCCTGCCAAACCAGATCAGAGAAGTCAGGGCCAAGGCCAAGGGCTGGCTCCAGTTCCCTTCGACAGTGGGGCTGGCGGCGACTTAAGACCACCCAGAATGCCTGCACACTGGCCATGAGAGCCATGGCAGTTTGGGTGAGGCCACATTTACTCCCATTAAAAAGCATTAGCTCCACAGCTGCTAAAGGGACCAGAAACAAAGCCAAGCAGCCCTCAAAACCCTGGGCTAAAGAAGAAAAGTCAAACACCCCTCACTAAAGCCACAAGCCTGGGAGCAGAAGCCAGCTTGTAGCTCCAGCTTTGCATCTGTCCATCAGGGACTCAGATGCCTGTCCTCTCCCTCCAGTCATTATGATTAAGCAACACTCGGGTCCATCTAGATGCTGGACATGCACAGCTGTCCACAAGAGCTCCCTCTCTCTTTGGGGCAAAGACCCCAAATAAGACTTGACCCAGGCAGGATTCTGTGGCTGTTGAAACACAGCCATGCTTACTCTGTGTGTGTATGTGTGTGTGTGTGTGTGTGTGTGTGTGTGTGTGTGTACATGCTAGCATTATGGCTTGACCTCTGGTTCTGGGGGTGCTCTCCCTGAGCTTTGTGTGTGTGTGTGTGTCGGTCATGGGGTTTGAACTCTGGGCCTGGGTACTATCCCTGAGCTCTTCAACTCAAGGCTAGCACTCTATCACTTGAGCCACAGTGCCACTTCCGGTTTTCTGATGGTTAATTGGAGATAGGAGTCTCACAGACTTTCCTGCCCAGGCTGGCTTTGAACCATGATCCTCAGATCTCAGCCTCTTGAGTAGCTAGGATTACAGGTGTGAGCCACTGGCACCCAGCTATGACCCTAAACTTTTTCACTCAAGGCTGGAGCTCTGAAAATTTAAAAAAAAAAAAAAATCTCATAGACTTTCCTGCCCTGGCTGGCTTCAAACCAAGATCCTCAGATCTTAGCCTCCTAAGTAGCTAGGATTACAGGCATGAGCCATAGTATCACTGGCTCTATTCTTATTCTTAAAAACCCTTGGTGCGTTGCATTGGGAAGGTGGCTCAGTGGTAGAGTGCTTGCCTTGCATGCATGAGGCCCTGGGTTTGATTCCTCAGCACCATATAAACAGAAAAAGCTGGAAGTGGCACTGTGGCTCAAGTGGTAGAGCGCTAGCCTTGAGCTGAAGAGCTGAGGGACAGCGCCCAGGCCCAGAGTTCAGGCCCCACGACTGACAAAAAAAAAACAAACAAAAACCACAAAAACCCGTGGTGTGGTGCTTAGCATGCCAGGCATCCCTGGTGCTTTACAAGTTCCAGTTCACTTCTTCCTTGTACTCCATCTCAGCTGAGCTAAAGTCAATTGGCCAACAAGGGGCGGAGTTAGAATTTGAAACCCAACGGTGAAGAGATTTTGCCTTTAACCACCTACTATACTGCCTTTCTTAAACTATTGCCCATTTAGTATCTGTATTTTCCTTCCCATGGAAAGCAGGTATAAGGCAGCCATTGCTGGCCTTGTGCTGTTTCTTTCCTATCCTTAAAGCAGCTAAGAACAAAATGCTGGGTGCATAGAATAGATCACCATGAGATATCTAGAAATCCCCACACGAAGGCATTCATTCCAGAAGGCCTCCTAAGTTAACACAAAGGGATCCCCACCACTAGGAAAATAGCAGTTCATAGCCTTTGCCCTGCCCTGCCCTGCCCTGCTCAACAGGGCCCTGGTGGTGTTTTTGTCTTTCTGCTAGTACAAGCTAAAGAGATAAGAGCTGTGATTCTTTGGAAATCGGGGTAAGCTCATGTGAAACACACATAATTTAGAAGACTCTGGGCAGAAGTAGCTTGATCATTTCCTTGGAGGAAAAGATATTTTTGTTACTCCGACTGACCCTTGCTCCCATGGGATCTCTGACTCTGGACATCACTTGGTAGCTGTTGCGGCCCCTGTGTGGTGAGCACCTGGGCGGTTGATCATGAATTCGCTGAGCTCACCCTTGGAGAATGCGCTGTAAGCTGGGGTCAAGACAAGGGAATCAAACAGGAATTCCACTGATACATGGGCTGCGGCTGCGTCTGTGCTGACTCTTTTCTAACTGAACAACACGTGCCCATGCTGTCGCTCAGCTCAGCACACAGCTTCATCCTTTCCCTCCCCCCATCCTCACACCCCATGATTGAGACTGGCCATCAAAAATGGCAGGTATGTGGCTGAAATGGTAGAGTGCTTGCTTAGCAAGGGTGAGGCCCTGGGTTTAAATATCAGCATTACCAAAAAATGACAACAAAAGGAAAACAAACCAAACACATGAGTACCTCTTCCTGGGTCTTGAACCTGCTGGCATTTGGGCTAGAACTCAATTGTAAATTCTTCTCGGTCTCCAGCTCCTATAATCCCACGAGCTAATTCTTTATAATAAACCTCTCTCTGCCATGTGTGTGTCTGCTCATTTTGGGGTCTCCATTCCTCGGTGGAAGCCTGCTACCTCCGTCAAGCTGATGGGTGCTTGCTCCCCGATGCCATCCCAGGGCACAGCTTCCTGTGGAGAAGCCAGCGGCTGGACAGGACTGGATTCAGGGACCAGACCACTCTGGAAGAAAGAACTCCCATCAGCTGGTCCCCAGTTGTCATCTCCCAGAAGTTTTTGGTTTTTTGCCAGTCATGGAGCTTGAACTTGGGGCCTAGGCACTGTCCCTGAGCTTCTTTTTATTCAAGGCTAGCACTTTACCACTTGAGCCACAGCACCACTTTCAGCTTTTTCTGTATATGGGATCCTGAGGAATCGATCCCGGGGCTTCATGCATGCCAGGCAAGCACTCTACCACTGAGCCACCTTCCCAGCCTCCCAAAAGTTTTTGTCATGCCCCAAAGCTTAACTGACTGCTCAGTGCCCTTGGTAAATGTCCCCGATGCTGTCCCTGCCTCTTTGGAACATTTTCCAGAGAGCAAGGTGAGGGTATATGTGGAGGTAACACTTCTTAGCCATTGTGGGCTGAAGTATTTAGTGAGCCTCCGGGGAAGGGCCTGTCTGAGCGTTGTTCATCCTCATTACTTTCTCCCTTTCTGTTGGGTCTCCGCCACTCTTGTCCATGCCCTGTATATTAACAACTTCCTAATTATCTTCCTCCCCTACAACTACCTAGGCCATCTCTAGGATCTGTTTTCAGTTTGGCCAGATTGGGTGAGTTCCTGCTATGTGTTCAGCACAGCCTGTGCTAGATGCTAGTGATAAAGCCATGAACGAGACCCACAGGGTCATAGTCCTCACGGAGTTTTACAGCCAAGGCAAAAGCTGAGACACGAAGCAATTTCAGTCAAGGATAATGATTATTACGATAGGGGAAATGTCAAGGTAAAAGGGAAGGGGAATCAACAGAAGAGCTCCTATATATTAAGGCAGAGTTTATTATAAGGTAGGCAATGCAAGGGAGCCTAATGGTGCAGGGTCATGGAACCTGCGCTGGCTGTGGCAGCCATTAACCCCCTGTGGCTACCAGAGTTCTTGAAATGTTCCAAGCATATAGATTAGATTTCCAAGATTAAGTCGGGCGCTGGTGGCTCATGCCTGTAATCCTAGCTACTCAGGAGGCTGAGATCTGAGGATCAGGGTTCAAAGTCACCCAGGCAGGAAAGTCCGTGAGACTCTTATCTCCAATAAACCACTCGAAAACCAGAAGTAGTGCTGTGGCTCAAATGGTAAAGCACTAGCCTTGAGCTGACCAAGCCCAGAGTTCAAGCCCCACAACTGACAAAAAAAAAAAGATTTCCAAGATTAATAAAAAAAAAAAAAATTGTAGGGGCTGGGAAGGTGGCTCAATGTTAGAGTGCTTGCCTCGCATGCATGAGGCCCTGGGTTCGATTTCTCACACCACATAAGCAGAAAAAGCTGAAGTGGCACTGTGGCTTAAGTGGCAGAGCACTAGCTTGAGCTGAAGAGCTGAGGGACAGTGCCCAGGCCCTGAGTTCAAGCCCCACAACCGACCAAAATTAAAAAATTGTAAAATAGGAGGAAGGTGGCTCAGTGGTAGAGCGCTTGCCTTGCATGCCTGAGGCCCTGGGTTCGATTCCTCAGCACCACATAAGCAAAAAGAAAAAAGCCAGAAGTGGCGCTGTAGCTCAAGTGGTAGAGCGCTAGCCTTGAGCTGAAGAGCTGAGGGACAGTGCCCAGGCTCAGAGTTCAGGCCCCATAACCGGACCCAAAAAAAAAAATTTGTAAAATAAACATGGCCTGGTGACACATATCCGTAATCCTTGTACTCGGAAGGGCGAGGTGGGATCGTAACAGGCCAGGCTGGGCTCCATTGTAAGACCTTATCCACCCCCAAACCACAAAAGTAAAATCACTAACACAAGACTATTCTTATTCTCACTCTAGTGAGAAAGGCTAGGTTGGAACCTATGTAATTTCCATCAACCAAATATGGTTAAATAGTCTAAGAGCTAACAAGGGCCAGAATTGGGACAATTGAGTGTGAACATACCTATGAATCTATACTAACATAAACTTTAAAAAAATAAATAAATGGAGAAGCAAGAACTTTTTCTCGCAGGATTTATCTCAATGAATACATAATGAGAGAATTAGCAATAAGGCCAAGAACCACACAAGGATACTAAAGTGAGCAGGGGAAAGTCTAAGGAGAAACGGGTTATTTGCATAGTCTTGAAAGTGTCTACCTCTAAATGTTTAACAAGCAGTAAGCTTCGTGGGAAACTCCTGCAGGTTGGCATGACCACAAGGCAGATCAGCCCATCTTCCTGGCGTGCTAATGTGCTGAGGGCCTTACCCCTTTGAGGAAGCTTTCCCAACATGCACAGGCCCCATCTAATTATCAGAAAATATCAGCTAGAATGATCTTGACCAGCATCCAGCATTCTCCAAAATAACTGGCAAGTGCTGTCCACAAGACAAGACATGAACTACCAGAGATAGCCAGAGGGCTAGACACATATGTGAACTACATGCAACTCACGACAATAGATCAGATCCTATACCAAGAAGACAGCACAAAATCTACGAGTATTGGACTATGGCTAGTTTGGAAGTACTCTACAGCTCTGCAAGGACTACATAAGGAGCTGGGTACTGGTGGCTCACCCCTGTAAGCCTAGCTGCTCAGGATGCTGATATCTAAGGCTTGTTTGTGATTCGAAGCCACGAGAGGCAGGAAAATTTATTAGACTTTTATCTCCAATAAACTACTCAGAAAAAGCCCAAGTGTTGATATGGCTCAAGTGGTCAAGTGGTAGTCTTCAGCAAAAGCTCAGGGACAATACACCAGCCGAGTTCAAGCCCCAAGATTGGCAAAAAACAAAAACAAAAAACAAACATATTAGTTCTATTTTTCCCACTTTTTTTTTTTTTGGGGGGGGGGGTCCAGTCCTGGGGCCTGAACTCTGGGCCTGGGTGCTGTCCCTCAGCTCTTCAGCTCAAGGCTAGTGCTCTACCACTTGAGCCACAGCGCCACTTCCGGCTTTTTCTGCTTATGTGGTGCTGAGGAATCAAACCCAGGGCCTCATGCATGCAAGGCAAGCATTCTACCACTGAGCCACCTTCCCAGCCCTTGAAGTGCTTTATTTGAATCCTTTCAAGGTTCCTAAAGATGCAGTTGCCTAAAATTGGGAAGAACAGTGACAATGGCAGTCCCATTGCTATGTCATTACTATTAGGCATGGGAATAGGCAGAATTCCTCCGTCTTCTTCCTGCACCATTTCTGGACACTTGTTACCTGTTACACCAGGGGTGTTTGTGAAGCCCATATTACCCAACAGCAAAGCCTCGTAAGAGCAAAGTTCCTCTTCAACATCTATGTTGAACATAAGTGGTATTAAATTGCCAAGAAAAAAACAACAGGTGAACAGATGACTAGACACCCATCCTGCAACTGCCCCTCACCAGGATGCAACAGTAAGCCAGATTCTAGGTCACCCATGAATTTGGACATGACCTTAGGGATTTTAGAGTACATCCTTACTGATGAGTGACTAGCAGTTTATTTCTCTTCAGATGGGACATGGTATTTAAACATGTCCATGTTTGAATACTAATGTTTGTTGCAAGTAAGGCATCAATCACTTTCTAGTCAGAATTAATGCAACTTCTAGAATGGTCTTTCACTCTCTGGATAATAGGTCAGGCTTTTATTGCCACAGCAGTTTCATTGCTTGTGCTTATTTACTGTAGTGTTCCATTTTATCTTAAAATGCTACTTAACAAGGTTTTGCTGAGGGCTGAGCTCTTAATCTCAAATTACCGAAATGCACAAGAATGTTTAAAACTAAAATGTGTTGGTTTTCTAGAACTGGCTAGCTCACACATTTCAACTAAGATATAGCTAGCTGGCCTCATTTTTTAAACTCTTGATTCAGAGGGAAGCTCCCTCTGTACTCAATTTGAATGAGACTCTAGGAGAAAATCAGACACTATGCAATCACTGTCAAGGTGAGGGCTAAAAATGGTTAACAAACACAACAAGCTATTAAGTATACCAAAGAAAATTCTTTATTGTAAACAAGATATAAAGTACAACAAAAGAAACATTGTGCAAATTGTAACTCACAAGGATTTTTTTCTAATTAAGAAAAAAAACTTTTTTTTTTTTACCAAGATTCCAAGTTTTGATGCCAGAAAACCTTTAAATGGGAATATATGGTGGTATTTTCACTATGTATTTTAAACAATTTTACCACTGTGTAGATCATCTACTATACAACAGAACAGAACAGAAATGCTGTTAATTAATAAAAGCCCCTGTGCTAGGCCGAAGATGTAGCTCAGTAGCAGAGCACTTGCCTGGCCTGTGGAAGGACTCGATGGGAGTTTTTTGAGTACTTCCAAATTGGGGTGGTAAGGAGAACATAACTATTTTTTCAAGTTGAAAAACAAAGTAAATACTCTGGCAATAATAATTTCCCTACCTACCTAACTCTATATCCCCGAAAAACTCATATAAATAAATAGGACATTCATCTATCTGTATATAATGGTCACTAATTTTGTAATTTAATAAAGCACACATTTTATCTTCATAATGTAAGGGTACTTTACGGATAACATGAGCCGTCTTTTTCAAGGAGTTATCTGAAAATTACTGATATACTTCTTTACAAAATGTATTTTCATTTTCAGAATCTTTTTTCTTTAACAAAGTGCAGTGTATCTTAGAGTCTACAGAAAACATTGATATACAATTTTCGAATCTACACAAGAAACTGCAGGCAAACTAAAGTCCAAAGCATAATAAAATGCCTAAATACTCATTTGTTAAACCTTCAAAACAAAAATGCAAAATGAAAATTGTAGCTGTACTTCAAAGCAATTAAATTCCAAACTCCTTGGGCCTCTCCTTTAGCAATGTACAGCCTTCATTCAATTCCAAATACCAATAGTGTAAAAATCATAGTTCAAGATATATTCAGTAACTACACCCATGAAGTTGACGGGAAAGACTAGAAATAGTGAACAAGATAACTCTAGGAAAAGATGACAATCTGTATAATAATACAAACTGATTTCTGATGTCCATCTCTGTACCGTGATTTCTAGTCTCTCTGTTCTTGAAACCAGTGCTTGAGAAGAGTCACATTGAAAAACTGGTCTCAAATGTAGCAAAAAAAAAAAGTAACAGAGGTGCACACACTCTAAACCTGTGCTACCTGTGACCTCACCTGAAACCTTCAAACCATACTCAAGGGAACACAAGCCCTCATCTCTCATGTGGTGAATGAAACCTGCCCTGCAGTGATGGGCCAGTGGCCAAAGCACTGGTCATGTGACCCATACTGGGCTCCACCCCAGGTCATAGGCTACACTCAGCCCCTCTCCAGGGCCACAGACTTTTGTAGCGGAAGTATTCTGACCCCACCACTGCTTCCCAGCTGGGACTAAAGTTAGTTCTCATTCTTCACCTCATCCATCACTGGTTGGGTGCAGGGACTGAAGGTAGAGCAATGTCATTTAACTTGCTCACTTCCATCTGCCAGTTTGGGAGCTTCTTGGCTGACAGGTGGCGCCGGGCGTGCTTGGTCAGATGGTCACTCCTCATGAACCGCCGGTCGCACATGGGACAGGCAAATTTCTTCTCGCCTGTGTGGGTTCGCCGGTGTCTGGACAGTTCATCAGAACGGGCGAACCTCCTTTCACAACCTTTCCAGCTACAGCTAAAAGGCTTCTCTCCTAGAACAGAGAAATTCAGGTTATCGTTATTATACATTAAGAAATTACTGAATTATCACAGGATGAGTATTGCTCTACTTGCTACTTTCACTTCATCATGGTTGCGATACTCTTCTCAGGAACGCTAAAGCCAAATGGCTATTGGGCCTCAACTAGTCTAACAGTTTTCAAGATCCTTTGACTAAACTACCCAGGCATCTAAAAAGCCATTGAGTTAAAAATGAAAGTCCACAGGAGGTCTTTTAGGGGAATGAATTCTGGTAAATTATTACCCGTTGATAAAGCACGTTCTTCCTTAACAAGCTTGCTTTGTATATGTGATCATAGCCAAACTCGCTCCATGTCCACACTCGTTCTAAAGACACAAAGAACAAGAGCTCTATCCATACCTGTATGTGTTCTCATGTGGGCCTTCAGGTGGGAACTTTTAAAGTAGGTCTTGCCGCACCCTGGGTGGCTACAGATGTGGCTTCTTACTCTGGATGAGTCGATCTGAGGAGTGACTTTTGCTGCTGAAGGGGGAAACCCAGGTGCAGGAGCAATGGGAGAGAGTCTGGTGCCGTTGGGGCTCAACACTGGAGGCTTTGGGCTCGGCACTACGGTCTGAGGGACGACAAACATGACTGCGCCTTTGGGCACCTGAGTGCCCATGAACACCACAGGCGGGCAGACCGCCGGTGGCTGGCTGGGTGGAGTGCTGGGAACAACAGTGGTCACAACGGGGTTGTTTGCAGGAAGAGGAACCATCTGGCAGATGACAGGCAGAGGCGACATTCCCCCTGTGGGCACTGTGGGTGGAGACACCAACACAGACTTCTGCTGCGGGGATGCTGGGGCTGGCTGAGACCTACAAATGACAGTCTCTGAGGAAGGCACAGAAAAGTCATAGAGTGGCACACCTGCTTTCTCGTCGGCATCTGCCACCGCATTTCGCTCACATTTGGACCTGTTTGGTGACACAGCTGCACAGGGAATGTTTTTTCTTGCAGCTTCCACATTTAGGTGGGTTCTTCTTCTAAAAGAATTGTCCTGGTAGTTGAGGATGCCAGCTGCTTTCACTGGGCAAGATTGGTGGTTACATAACTGGGCATCAGCTGTATGTCGAATCACACTTGTTGCCTGAGCCTTGGGGAGTTTGGGGGTAGATACTGGGTTCTGTTCCTCTTTGAAAGGTACAGGGATAGTAGGCTTGGCAGGGTCTGAGAATGACTTGAAATGTCCAGTAGGTGGCGCTGGTGCCATCAGATTTGACACTTGAGAGGGCTCAAAGTCAGAGGGACTGTAAGGCGGGGTCAAACACTGAAGGAGAGAAATGCATAGGAGAAATTTAGCATTTCATTACATAAATGGTAATAAACTATATAATTTACACCCATTTAAGAACAACACTTACAAATGCTGGGATGGCATGGAAGTCAGGTGTGCCTGGAAGCAGACTCTCCTCCTCTGATGTATCAGAGGCTGGAGTAACAGGTCTGTTTTCCAGGTATTTCTTAAAGCCAGACTTCCAACTGCAGCTCATAGACATGAGGGCCTCGACAGCTTCAAAGTCACTTTTCTCTGTAGTCTTGTTCCAGGAATACATACTCTCTTTTGACCTTTCTGAAATCATTTCCATTCTCTCCTCCTATAAAAACAGAAGATGAAGCTATCAGCTTCTCATCATACAATGACACAGAGAAATATTTTCTTTTAAAAAACAAATAAAACTTGCAACCTTTCCAAGCTAAAATTCATTTTTTTCACTTGTCAGGTAACCCAGTCTTCATGATAGTAATACCGCCCCCCCCCATCTAGATTGCTTGAATATTGATTTCCTTGCAATACAAAAGAGGAATAACTTATCAGCATTAAGGGGACGAAGAACAATGTTCTCAATGCATCTGTGCCTCGAATATAGTAATACTTGCTGAGAAGAAAAATGTGTTTGTCTTTCTAGAGTAGCCACCTGAGACTGAGGTCAGGCAAAATTAAGGGAGGATTCTGCAGAAAAGTTTTTTGTTTTTGTCAGTTATGGGGCTTGACCTCTGAGCCTGTGAGCTGTCCCTGAGGTCTTCAGCTCAAGACTAGTCCCTACCATTTGAGCCACAGCGCCACTTCCTGTTTTCTGAGTGGTTTATTGGAGATAAAGAGTCTCACGGACTCTTCCTGACCAGCCTGGCTTTGAACCCTGATCCTCAGATCTCAGCCTCCTCAGTAGTTAGGTGTGAGCCACTGGCGCCAGGGAGAAAAATTCTCCAAACTACAGGTACAAAGTAAAGTTTTGTTTGTTTTGCAGTACTAGTAATTTTGTGTGAGTGCCAATCTTGGGCCTCGAACTCAGGGCCTGGGTGCTACCCTTCTTTCCTTTTGCTCAAGGCTCATACTCTATAAGCACAGGTCCAACTTTTTTGGTGGTTAGGTGGGGTCAGTCTCAAGTACTTTCGTGCCATGCTGACTTAGAAACTTGATCCTCAGATCTCAGCCTCCTGAATAGCTAGGATTACAGGAATTTCTTATACAATACCAGGCTGATATGGGTTCGATCTTTGAATAGTCAAACCCCTGTGAATAGTTTTAAAATTAAAAAAAAAAAATCGAACAATGCTCAGGGATTCCTATTTGAAAGCTAAAATTGACAACTTCATTACCTAGGTACAGATGAAAAATGCAAAGCTTATTTTGTCCAAGTTTCATCTAATGCCTATATACTCTTTTGCTGGGCCTTTAACACAATGTTTGCTACTCAATACTAGAGGCCGAAGCCAGAGAATATAACTACTTGAGAAATCTGCAAGAATCAAAACAGAACGTATATTAACTTCTTTAAAGGCCCAATGACCAACTCCCTATTTTTCACGGAGCTTGTGTAAAAATACCAAGAGTCATTACTTCATAAGTTACACTGTATTTATTCTTGAAGCTTGGATTAAAGATGATCCTTAAAAACAAGAGCCAGGGCTGTGGAAATATCACTAACAATGCAATTGCATAATCGCGCGCCTTTTATGTAAGCCGCCACAGACACAGAGCAGGCATGTGTAAAAGCTTCCAGAGACACGCATGCAAAGAAAGAAAAAAAGAAAGGTAGGCCGGGGAGAGAGAGCCAGAGCCAGGAAGGGCTAGGAAGGGAAACTGGGTGGGGAAGGAAGGGATCAGGGCGGCCGGCAGGAAAGGGAAGCGCGGGCAGGGAGGCAGGCGCAGGGGGTGGGGGCGGAGGCGGCCGGCGGGGGAGATCCTCGCTGGCCGAGACCAACCGCTGGGGCCGCCCTAACCTCAATGAGGCTGGCGGGTGAGTCACTGGGAACATTCCTCTCCGCGAGCACGTCTCCGCGCCCCGGCCCATGCCATTGGCCAGCCTGCCGGCGGCCCGCACTCTGATTGGCTGGGCGGCCCAGAGCGGGGGCGGGGGTGGGGGCGAGGCATGTGAACAAAGCGTGATCAGCGGCTGCCCGGGGCCGCGCAGGAAACGTGAACTGGGAATTGCCGCGCCGTCACCTTTCCCCTACTTCCTGAGCCCCGGGCCCCCCCCCCACCGCCCCGGCGGGGAGGGGCCCAGAGGGAGGGCGGGGCGGCGCCGGCGCTAGTGGAGCCCGCCCCTGCCAGCTCCCCCGAGCCGCCGTTCCCTTAGGAACCGACAGCGGGGCTGGGCCTCGCTCCCGCCCCTGGCGGAGGCCGGGGCTGGGTCACCCGGGGACGAGGAGCTCCCCGGGCGCACCCGCTCCGGGCCCAGCCCAGAACTCCGCCTTGGCGGCGGGAGGAGGAGCTGAGTTCCCGCGGAAGCCCGGCCGCCGCCCTCCTCCCGCCTGCAGACCCCGGGGACCCGGCCGAAGCCCCAGGCGCTCCCCGCCCACGCGGCCCGCGGGAACCTCCGACCCCCCCCCCCGCGTGTCCCGCAGACGCGGCGCCCCCTCCCCGCGGCTTCCGCCAGCTCCGGCCCGCCGCCGTCTCCGCGGGTTCCCAGACGTGCAACCCCCACAGGCGCGAGCTCCAGACGCACAGCCCCCGGAGCCCGCGGCTCCCGCCTAGACATGCGGGCGGCCCCCGCGTCTCGCGGAGCCGGCTTCCCCGCCCACCTCCCTCCCACCCAGAGGCTGGATCCCGCTCCCCGCCCCCCCCCCCCGGCCCCCGAGGCAGGTCCCAGCCCCCTCCAGTCATCGGAAGGTGGCCACCTGCCTCCGCCGGGGATGGAGTCTCTCCAGACGTCGGCGGGGTACCTCGACACCCCCCTCCCGCTTGGCGGCTGCAGGGCCCACGTGCCATCCCCCGCGCCGACGCCGAGCCCCCTCCCCCAGCCCCGCGGGCGACCAGCTCGGCGGAGCAGCCCCGTCCTGCAAGCCTGCTCAGACCCCAATCAGTGAGCAGCCCCCTGCCACCCTGGGGCGCAGTCCGGATCCAGACTGGCATCTTCCCTAGGGCCAGGTGCGGGGTGCGCCCCCTCCTTGTCCACACCTCCCACCAACCTCGCCGCCAGAGCAGCAGCCCCGGCCCGCTGCCCCCGCCCCTCTACGGCCCGTAACTCCCTCACTTGTTAACTGAGATCTCCCTTGGGGGGCTACCGCTTCCCCTTCCCGATACCCCTCGGACCCAGATCCCGCTCTGCGGTATCCAGGTCTTAGTCCTCCAACCCCTCCGAGTCAAACGCCCTCGCTGAAGTGCAGCCTACGGTCAGGAAGCCCCTGGGTTTCCCCCCCCCCCCCCCGACTCCGCTGCAGCCTGGGTTCCCTGGCGTGGCTGCTGTCAGAGTTCGCGTCCCCCGGCTAGCCCCAGGCTCCACGGCGCAGAGAAGGACCAGGGCATCCCCAAGCGACTTACTTACCGCAGCTTGTTGGAGAGAAGCACCGAAGTTGAGCATGGTAGGCAGCCTAGCTGCAGGTAGCGAGCTGACTGGCTGCCGGCTGCCTGGCCACCGACGGGCGCACAGAGACACTCGACGCCACTCCCGCCGCTACCGCGCACCGCGCCGTCTGCCCCCTCCCCATTCAGGTAGCCGCTCACCCTGCCCCGCGCCGCGGGCGGGGGTGGGGGCGGAGCCTGCGGCCGGCCAATCAGTAGCAAAGGTGTGTGAAGCTCCAGCCAATGGGCTTCCAGGGCCACGCGTGATCAGCGGCTGCCCGGCAGCGTGAAGCTGTGTCAGTGGAGCGTGTACACAACCCCCGTTAGCGTGTTCCCCGGGTCTTGTCGGGGGAAACTCCCGCGGCCACCTGACTCAGTGACGCCGGTCGCCCACCCCTCGCCTCTGGTTTCCCCCCCAGACTTAGGAGGGCGGCGCCACCGGAGGGGTTCAAACGGGGAGGCGCGGCGGCGGCGCGGCCAGGCACTGCAGCGGGCCGGCCCCACGTGGGGGGGTGGGGAGGGATGCCCGCCCCGCCCAGTCCCCTTCCCGCAGGGCCCCACCATCCCAGCCCGCCACGGGCGGGACGCCCAGCCAGCGGGCGGGGGAGGCGGCGGCGGCTGTGAGCCAAGGAGCTCCAGCCAAAAGATCTGCATTGGAAGCGCCGTCCTTCTGACGCGTCTGGCGAGAAAGCACAGCCGAGTGGCCGACCTGAGCTGCATTTCTTAGCATTTGCTGGGTTTGGCCTGGCTGAGCCGTGAGGAACACCGGGGCGGGAAGGGGGACGGGGAGCTCCGCCACTGCACAGACACCTGCTCGCGCACGCACACACACACACACGCACACACACCCGCCCACGCCGCCGGCTCGTCCTCCCCATCTGCGGCCCTGGCAACCTCGCCCGCCTCTTCCCGCCCCGCCCCGTCCTCCTCCGGGGCTGCGCAGAGGCTGGTGTGGGGACTGCAGGAAACCCCAACGCCAGGGCTGGCCCTGCCGTGGCAGAGAGCTGTGGGCAGATCTCGGTTCTTACCCTTTCTGGCTCTGCCACTTGACTGCGGAATCGAGTTTGAGCTTGGTGTAGTTAAAAGTTTAAGTTGGAGTCGCCCGTGCTGTTTCAAAGGTAGACCTGGCCTCCCCTCCTTCCCTCCCCCTTCCTTCCCTCCCCCCTCCCCGGTCGCCTTGAGACCCAGACCTCCGCCGTGGTGAGGGATGGAGTGGAGCGAGGACTTCTGGGGTCTCCAGACTTCCGTTCGGGCCCACCTGAAGTGGGATTCCTGGCCAGGTCACAGACACACAGTTCCGTCTATACTCCACCCGGTTGCCGGTCCAGGCAGGCTGCGCTTCTAAAAGTCTAAAAGGAAAACTGTCTATGTGCTGCAGCCTGGGCTGGGGCCTCTGGATCAGAGAGGCCTAGGCTCTGCTTTGGCGCCCTATCTCCTCCTTTTGGCCTTTCGAGAGCTCACAGCAGCTATTTGAAGCCCTGCAGGGTGATAACAGGGCCTAAGGCAAACTGAAGATTTTTATCTCCTGCAGAGAGGCCGGTCCAGAGGCAAGTCTTTGCTCCTTCTGTTTCGCTTCTCTGGGGGACTACGGGAGGATTAACACTGTAGGAATTCTTAATTTCTAGCCGCAAGAGCATTAGAATTTTTAAACTACGAATTCTACAAACATATGATTGCTCCTTCTGGTATACCGAGAGCCCGGGCCAACCAAAGCAATAGTAATAATAATACCACTATTGGCCAGGGCCAGAGAGGCCCTGGGTAGGGGCCGGAGGAGCTGAGGACTGAATGGCCTCCTGTCACCGCCTGTCCTGAATCTGCTGGAGGGGCGCCAGCTCAGCATTGCGGGTGGCTCTTCCTGCTTCCATCCACCCCAGGCTCCTGCTTCTGTCTGCAGGGGTGTCCCTCCCTGCAGGCTTCCTTCCGATTGGGCTGTCCCATCCTGTTGATCTGAGCCTGAGGGGCTGGAGCAGCTGGCCTGGGCACCTGCTGTAGGGCAGGAAGCTCCAGTGTGTGCCCAGCGGCAAGCCTGCCTTCCTTCCTGCCCGGGTGCCACCCCCTAGAGTGGCCAAAGCTAGATTCCCCAGGCCTAACCCCTGTGCCTTCCTCAGGAATGTGGGGCCTGCTGGCATGGTGCCCCAGCATGCTGAGTTCAGGGTCTTGTGGGAGTGATTTAAAACAGGAATAAAAAGAGAAGGATAGGGGGAAGCTGGTAGTGGTAGCACAATTCCTTGAGATTCAGAGAAAGCTATTGGCCTGGTACCTCCGACCCAACATCACCATTCCTAACATTGCTGTTTTTATGGTTTTTATTTGGATTCCTCCTCAATGGCCCAGCCTCCACCTTTTTCTTCAAAGCCCAGGATCCACTCAGTCCCCAGGTCTCTTGACTCAAAAATATCTCCTTCCTATTTTTACCCTTTTTTTTTTTTTGTCAGTTGTGGGGCTTTAACTCTGAGCCTGAACGCTGTCCCTCAACTCTTCAGCTCAAGGCTAGTGCTCTACCACTTGAGCTATAGTGCCACTTCTGGTTTTCTGGTGGGTTATTGGAGATAAGAGTGTCACTGACTGCTTGGGCTGGCTTTGAACCTCGATCCTCAGATCTCAGCCTCCTGAGTAGCTAGGATTGCAGGCTTGAGCCACCAGTGCCCCACCCTATTTTTACCCTTCAAATGTTGCTCTAGGTCAGTTTTATTGTTTTTGTTTTTTTAATATAGTGTTACTTGTAGCTCATATTAGATTGGCACTTGCTTTGTAATATAGATCGACTTTAAATTCCATGTTCTCTTCAGGCACTGGTGGCTCAGGCCTGTAATCCTAGCTAGTCAGGAGGCTGAGATCTGAGGATCACGGTTCAAAGTCAGCCCAGGCAGGAAAGTCCATGAGACTCTTATCTCCATTAAACCACTAGAAAACCTGAAGTGGCACCATAGCTCAAGGAGTAGAGCGCACCTTGAGCTAAAGAGCTGAGGGACAGGGCCCAGGCCCAGAGTTTGCCCAGAGTTCAAAACCCACACTGACAAAAAATAAAATTAAATTAAAAAATTCCATGTTCTCTGGCCTACACCTATCTAGTGCTGGGATTACAGGTATACTCACAGGACCAAGCTAGGCTCTGTCTTCAGCTGCTAATTGGATAAAGCAACCTCCATACCCTCCCCCGCCTCCCCCCCACCCCACCCTTAGATGTTTTTTCAGTGTCCAAACTAGTAGCTGAGACCAGAACGGCTTTCTGAAAGTCATGATCCAATCATGACACTTCCCTAAAAAGACCGTTACCAGGGGTCATCTCATTATAAGTTAGAAGCCTGTCTCCAAGTATCCCCACAACCCTTCTAATGTCATCTCTAGCTTATACCTTCCATTTTTCACAGCCAACTGTTAGGTTTTTAAAAAGAGGCAGCCGAGTAAGAACTGCACCATGCACGTGGTATTCGGGTAAGATGTAGGTTTATTCAGTAGACCTGCTGGGACCAGGCAAGGTTGGCACTCCACGAGGTGGGGAAAGGCCTGGGAAAGAGAGAGAAAAGAGCTAGAAAAGAGAGCATCTGGGAAAGCCAGCTAGGAAAGAGAAGAGAAGGAAAGAGCAGAGAAAGAGCTAGAAAAGAGTAGAGAGAGGGCATCTGGGCCTGGGCTAGGCCTTATCTAGGGTATGGGTGGAGAAAGGTGTGGCCACATCAAATTCAGATGTGACCTCTTCCAGGTGTGCCAGTTGCCTAGGTAACTCAGGTACTGGGTGGAGACTTTGCTGCGAGGAGGGTGGAGTCTACTAGCCATCCAAGAGCAGACCTTACACCAAAGAGTTGCTGTTTCTCCAACATCTGGTACATTTTCATGCTCCTGTCATATCCTTACTCAATAAACACAGAGTTATTTGTACCTTTGTTCATTTATTCACTCCAACATTCATCCAATATCTAATGTGTTTGGGGAGAACAACAACAGACAGGCAAGGTCCCTGCTTGAGAAAAGCTGGTATGGGGAGGCAAAGACAAGTACACAGTATGTGTATGTGTAGAAACACACATGTATATTCACATATCACATGAAAGCATTATTGTTCCCTGCAATGCATAGAAAGTAAGTAAATGATTTGTTTAGGACAATGGAGACACTTGCTCTGAGAAGTCCTTTTTTTTGTCAGCCATGGGCCCTGAACTCGGCCTGGGCGCTGTCCCTCAGCTCTTCAGCTCAAGGCTAGCAGTCTACCACTTGAGCCACAGCGCCACTTCCAGTTTTCTGGTGGTTTATTGGAGATGAGAGTCTCACAGACTTTCCTGCCTGGGCTGGCTTTGAACTGCGATCCTCAGATCTCAGCCTCCTAAGTAGCTAGGATTACAGGTGTGAGCCATCGATGCCCGGCTTTCTGAGAAGTCTTTCTCTTTTTCTTTTCTTTTTTTTTGGTCCAGTCGTGGGGCCTGAACTCTGGGCCTGGGCACTGTCCCTCAGCTCTTCAGTTCAAGGCTAGTGTTCTACCACTTGAGCCACAGAGCCACTTCTGGCTTTTTTCTTTTTTGCTTATGTGGTGCTAAGGAATTGAACCCAGGGTCTCATGCATGTAAGGCAAGCGCTCTACCACTGAACCACCTTCCCAGCCCTCCCTTCCTTCCTTCCTTCCTTCCTTCCTTCCTTCCTTCCTTCCTTCCTTCCTTTTTCTTTCTTTCTTTCTCTCTCTTTCTTTCTTTTTTTCTTTCTTTCTTTCCTTCTTTCTTTTTTGCCAGTTCTGGGGCTTGAACTCAGGGCCTGGTTGCTGTCCCTGAGGGTCTTTTGCTCAAGGATAGCACTCTACCCCTTGAGCCACAGCACCACTTCCCACTCTCTCTGAGTAGTTTATTGAAGATAAGAGTCTCATGGATTTCCCTGTCTGGGCTGCCTTTTAATCACCATCCTCAGATTTCAGCTTCCTGAGTAGCTAGGATTACAGGTATGAGCCACCAGTGCCCAACTTCTGAGAAGTTTTGCCCCCTTCTTGCCCCCCCACACCCTTCTCTCTCTCATTTGCTGGTGGTCCTGAAGATTGAACCTAATGCCTCCTCAGTTCAAATGCTAAGCAAGCATTGAACCATTGAGTTATACCCTCAGGAGACTTTGAAAGTGAAAAGCTAATGAAAAAGGTGGGAAAATTGAGGAAAGTGCATGCAAAACCAAACAAGGCAGAGTCCTGCAGCAGGAAGGAGTGTGCAGGTATGGGGCCTGGGGGCTGGAAGTGAGGTGTGTGCTGGGGACAGTGGGAGATGACAAGCGATGTGGGAGGACTACTGAGGATGGAGCAGATTTTCTTCATGGCGTCAGGAGGAGGCCACAGTGTCTTGGAGGAAATGTAATTTTTATTCTTGAAGGGCCCCCTTAGTCTTCCTGGGTTTCAGTGTCTTGCTCCTTGCCCAATAGTTGAAGACTTCCTTGTTAACTCCCGATGGAATTCATTGGTCTCTGCTACCAGAGCAGAGAATGGTGTGTTTACCATGTCTAATAGCAGGATCTAGTGGATAATAATAAACCCTGCCCACATTTCACCTAGATCTGAGCTCCTTGAAGACAGTGGCCAGATCATAATCGTCATTCGGTTGCAGTAATTGTTCTATTGTAGGCATTCAGTATTTTTCCAATAGAGAAAATAAATTGAAGATTGTCCCCAAGACCCCCTGGAGTTGCAAACTGAATGTGGGCCAGTGCCTAGGTGGAAGTATGCATCCTTCTGTGCCTTGCCCTTGTGTCAGCACATAGAAAGCTGTCATATGGGACATGAATAAGACAAAAGCCCTTGGGCAGTGGTAAGCAGTGCCTCTAAGAGATGCTGACCCTTTGTTGCTGCTGCTGCTGTGGTATTTTTGTTTTCCCCCCTTTAGAATAACAAAGGAGGGCTGGGAAGTTGGCTCAGTGGTAGAGCGCTTGCCTTGCATGCCTGAGGCCCTGAGTTCGATTCCTCAGCACCACATGAGCAAAAAGAAAAAAGCCGGAAGTGGCGCTGTGGCTCTAGTGGTAGAGTGCTAGCCTTGAGCTGAAGAGCTGAGGAACAGCACCCAGGCCCAGAGTTCAGGCCCCACGACCGGACCCAAAAAAAAAAAAAATAGAATAACAAAGGAAGGGGATAGGTATGATAGTTCATACTTATAATCCCAGCTAGCATTCAGGAGGCAGGATCATGAGTTCCTGACTTAAGGAAGGCTTCTCCTAGTTGATTTCTTAAGTGGGGGAGTCAAGAGGCTAAGGCGGATGATAGAGAGCACTGGAGTTTCAGGATGGTCTGAATGATCTGGATCACAGATTTGAATTATAGGATAAGGAACTTGAGTTGTTAAGGACAGCAGACCAAACACAGTCTTTTTTTTTTCTTTTCTTGCCCAAACTGTGGCTTGAACTCAGGGCTTGGGCATTGCCCCTTAGATTTCCCACTCAAGGCTAGAGCTCTACTGCTTGAGTCAGAGCTCTACCTCCAGCTTTTTGGTAGTTAATTGGAGATAAAAGTCTCCTGGATGGGGCTAGGTGGGGCTGGCTCAGTGGTAGAGTGCTTGCCTTGCATATATGAGGCCCCAAGTTCGATTCCTCGGCACCACATAAGCAGAAAAAGCCAGAAGTGGCATTGTGGCTCAAGTCGTAGGGCACTAGCCTTGAGCTAAAGAGCTGAGGGACAGTGCCCAGGCCCAGAGTTCAGGCCCACGACTGACCAAAAAAACATCTCATGGATGGCTGGATGCTGGTGGTTCACTCAGGAGGCTGAGATCTGAGAATCGTGGTTCAAAGCCAGCCCGGGCAGGAACATCCATGAGACTCTTATCCCCAATTAACCACCTGAAAACCAGAAGTGGTGTGGTGGCAGCTGAGGGACAGCACCCAGGCCCAGAGTTCAAGCCCCATGACCAAAAAAAAAAAAAAAGAAAGAGAAAAAAAGTCTCATGGACTTTCCTCTCCAGGTTGGCTTTAAACCACAATCCTCAGATCTCAGCCTCCCAAATGGCTAGGATTTGAAGCATGAACAAGCAGCGTCCACTTCACAAACAGCTTTTGTACACTGTGGAAGAGATGCAGAACTCAAGATCTCAAGAACTATGGGGGCCAGGCTCTGGTGGCTCACACCTGTAATCCTAGCTACTCAGAAGGCTGAAATCTGAGGATCTCGGGACTCTTATCTCCAGTTAACCAGCAAAAAACCCAGAAGTGGCTCTGTGGCTTAAGTGGTAGAGCACTAGCCTTGAACTCAAGAGCTGAGGGACTGCACCCAGGAGCAGACGTGACAGACCCATGACAGACTAAAAAAATAAAAAAGAGAATGTGGGGATCTGCTGATAAGTAACATAGTAAGCAAATGTGTGTGTGTGTGTGTGTATGTGCGTGCGTGCATGTGTGTGCGTGCACTGACGCTTGAATTCAGGACCTCCTCTTGCTTAGCTGTTTTTGTTCAAGGCTGGTGCTTTGCCATTTGAGCCACACCTCCACTTCTGGCTTTTTGTTGGTTAACGAAGATAGGAGTCACTCGTATTTGTCTTCCCAGGCTAGCTTTGAACTGGGATTCTTAGATCTCAGCCTTCTCTGTAGGTAGGATTCCAGGTATGAACCACTGGTGCCTAACCACTAGTCTGCTTTTTTTTAAAAACTTAAGCTAGGGGCTGGGAAGGTGGCTCAGTGGTAGAGCGCTTGCCTTGCATGCAAGAGGCCCTGGGTTCGATTCCTCAGCACCACATAAGCAAAAAGAAAAGGGGCTGGGAAGGTGGCTCAGTAGTAGAGCACTTGCCTTGTATGCTCGAGGTCCTGGGTTCGATTCCTCAGCACCACATAAGAAAAAAGGTGGAAGTGGCGCTGTGGCTGAAGTGGTAGAGTGCTAGCCTTGAGCTGAAGGGCTGAGGGACAGCGCCCAGGCCCAGAGTTCAGGCCCCATGACCGGACCCCCCAAAAAAAAAAAAAAGAAAAAAGCCAGAAGTGGCATTGTGGCTCAAGTGGTAGAGCCAGCCAGGGCAAGAACATAAGGGAGACTCCCATCTTTACCAACAAGCCAGTTGTAGTTCATACCTATAGTTTCAGTTACTTAGAAGCATAGGTTGAAGAATCATGGTACAAAGCTAGTGCTCAGCAAAAACTGGAGACCCTTTGCAGAAGACAGAGCAAAAAGGGGGTGGGGGGAATGCTTGCCAAACAAACACAAAGTCCTGAGCCCAAACCACACCTCATACTGCCAAATAAAATAAAACTTTATCTATTAGGTACTTCTCTCTGCATATCCATAATTACAAAGTTGAGTTCTTACAGCTTGCTTAAAAGTATGAACTTCTGACTGGCGCCTGTGACTCAGGTCTATAATCCCAGCTACTGAGATCTCTGGATCATGGTTCAAAGTCAGCCCAGGCAGAAAAGTCCCTATGAGACTTTTTTTTGGGGGGGGGAGGTCCGGTTGTGGGCCTGGGCGCTGTCCCTCAGCTCTTCACCTCAAGGCTAGTGCTCTACCACTTGAGCCACAGCGCCACTTCCGGCTTTTTTCTGCTTACGTGGTGCTGAGGAATCGAACCCAGGGCCTCATGCATGAAAGGCAAGCGCTCTACCACTGAGCCACCTTCCTAGCCCCCCCATGAGACTCTTATCTCCAATTAAAAACCAGAAATGGAGCTGTGGCTCAAAGTGGTAGAGCTCTAACCTTGAGCAAAAGAGCTCAGAGAGTGTCCAGACCCTGAGATCAAGCCCTATAATCGACAACAACAACAAAACCCCAGTATGAACATCCATTTTGTTGGAATAGTCCAAGTTCCTTTTGCTTCTTAGACTTCAGAATCCTGGTAATCCAGCTTAGGGCTTGGGATATTCTAGTTCAAAGGCTGAACATGTAGCCTGTCTATGGACTCTAATCAAGATTAGGACCTAAAGTGGTAGAAGGGTGAGTAACTTTAGAAGCTAAGGTTGATGGCCCAGCATGTGGACAGTTTCCATTGGAATCCTCCCAATGTGGAGAGACTGTTTTGAGGACCAGGGAAGGAAGGTCACACATCCCCTCCCTTGGAGTCCTTCATCTGTGCTGTGGTGTGCATTCTTTCTAGGCACTCTCCAAGACAAGCCTAGAGCCCCTTTTGGTTTTGGATGCTCTGTTACTGATAATAGATATAAACAACCACCAAAGATGGACTGAAGAATGTGATAGAAATTCCAGAATCTGAAATGGTAATCCTAGCTACTCAAGAGGCTGAGATCTAAGAATCTTGGGTTTGAAACCAGCCCAGGCAAACAATATCATGAGACTCATCTCCAATTAACCAGCAAAAAGCCAGAAGTAGAGGTATGGTTTAAGTGGTAGAGCACTACCCTTGAGCAGAAAAAGCCAAGTGAGAGTACAAGGCCTGAATTCAAGCCCCAGTACTGGCCTACAAAATCTTGGAGATTCTGCATTTCTACCACCTAGTTTCTTAGGTGGTACCAAAGTTGTATACACTGAGGACTATCCTTTTGAGTAGCAGGGACCCAAAATAATTGTTGTCTTTGTCAAGTTAGTATTGTATCCAGTCTCCTGAGAATGCCTGTTGCAGATGGAGAGGGAGACACACTGGTCTGGTGAGACCAGCTTCTTCTGGTCATCAAGACACTCTGGTCTTACAACTCCATCTCTGCTTGTCTGTTGAACATTGGTAAACCATAGTAAAGACTGGCCACAGCCAAGTCAAATAATTCTGGAGGCCCAGTCAATACAAGCTAAGCAAGCATGGAGCATGGAAGAGTTGGTACAAAGACTGAATGGATATTTGCACCCACTTTCTTGTGTCTCTTACAAGGGGACGTGCCTTAGTGCTGTATGACCTGTTCTATGCCCTCTAAGCATCTGTCTAGGAATGGTCTGTATCAATAAGGAGGTAATAGTTATGGCTGCTGAGAGTGGGGAAGATGAACTCTTGGGCACAGCTGGAGAGTGTGTCACCTGACGCCACCACTCAGTAAAGTAATCTGGCCCCTTCAATCCCCAGGCCCCTCCCTAGTGGAATGAAACCAGAGTCTAAATAGTATAGGAGTGTTCCACTTGGATTCTCAGGGATTGGGTTGGAAAACAGATTCACATGCAACTGTGCTAATAAATGCCTCTGTGGGAAAATGGCAGCTACATACCACTGGAGCCTTGAAGCTTTCAGAAAAATCATAGCTATCTTTTGGGCAGTCAGATCTGGTGGGCATCTTACCCATAGGGTTGGCCTTGTGCTAGTGTGCTTGTTTATGGGAAAGCCTGCATCTTTCTACTTTGGGGCTGAGGGAAGCAGTTAAGAGTAACCTTCACTCACCTAGGAAGGAACTGAGAGCCGAAGGTCAGAGCATCATGGGAATGGCTCAGTGAAGCTAGGAGGTCGAGGTCTTGATTAGTGCATTCTCCAGGAGACATATCTAAGTCCCGCCCCAGATCTGAGGGTCATCAACTGGATGATGATGATTGGCTAGTGATAGAAAGAGGTCCCTCCCGGCTACTGATGACCTGTGTGGGCCCAAAGCACTGTACAAAGACCCTGGATTTCTGAAACAGGCTTTTCTCATTGTATGGATCACTTTACACAAAAGGAAAAATTATTTTTAAATTTGCTTTTTCACAACTACTTTTTCTAGATAGGGATCCAGCACTCATTTTATACACACCCAACTAAATGGAATGAACGGACTCCTGTGGCTAACAAGAGAGCAAGTGAGCAGTGAGAAGGATTGTTTTAGAGCCTGGCTTCAAGGTCTCATCCGCAGAGCAGGGGAGGGGTTGCAGCTCTAGGACTCTGAGTCTCTGCGGTGTGCTGGGTCTGCTGGGACCGGTGGTTAGCTTCTGCTGCCTGCTGCTCCAGGATGGAATCCAAGCCCCGAGCAGATGCAGAACAGTTAAATTTGGGTTATGGCTGCTGTGGGAATGGTGCTGGCTCCCTTGTTCCTTTTGCTTTGAGGCCCACTGTCGAGTTGCCAGCAGGCCTGGAGGACCTGGTACCTGCTGCCTTGCAGGATTTTTCCCTCTCTGCTCCTATTTATTGCTTGTGGTCTCATTGCACACAACTGTGGTTTTTGTTTTTGTTTTTTGTTTTTTGCCAATCATGGGGCCTGAACTCTGGGCCTGGGTGCTGTCCCTCAGCTCTTTAGCTCACTTGAGCTACAGTGCCACTTCCGGCTTTTTCTGCTTATGTGGTGCTGAGGAATCGAACCCAGGGCCTCATGCATGCAAGGCAAGCACTCTATCACTGAGCCACCTTCCCAGCAAAACTATGTTTTTTCATTTGAGGGGTGGCATTTAGGCTTTAGTGGTTGTTGGGATATGACAACATTAGAGAAGGAACGTAAATAACAGGGTGGAAAGTAGATTGGCAGGACAGGGAGAGGGGCTGCTGCAGGTAATATGAGTCCTTTCCCAAAACTTAGGATGAGTAGCGTATGTCAACTTGGTGCTTGTTAGAATCTCCTGGGGTGCTGCTAAAAATCTTCACTATAGTCACACCCACCACAAGTTAAGTCAGCATTCTGGGGTGAGGTCCAGATACCAGTAGTTCCTAAAGCTCTCCAGGTGATCCCACTGTGCATTCCAGATTGCAAACCACTGCTCTAGATTCAGGAGACTTGGGGCTTGCCTTCACGAGGGCCAGTGTGGCAGAGGTAAATCATCTAAGCACGTCTTTAGTTTTTTTTATAAAATGGAAGAATTACCTTGCAAGTGTATTTGACCATATACAACACAATTTCTTTTTCTTTTTTTCTTTCTCTCTCTTTCTCTCTCTTCCTTCCTTCCTTTCTTTTTTCTTTTTTTTTTTGCCAGTCCTGGGGCTTGAACTCAGGACCTGGACACTGTCCATGAGCTTCTTTTTACTCAAGCCTAGCACTCTACCACTTGAGCCACAGCACCACTTCTGGCTTTTTCTGTTTGTTTGGTACTGAGGAATTGAACCCAGGGCATACTAGGCAAGCACTCTACCACTAAGCCACATTCCCAGCCCGCAACACAATTTCTAAAGTGGTTTTCTAGCTCTAAAATTCTAAGTATCTTAGGCTGTTAGTATATATTTCAATTGATAGAGAATCCACCTAGCAACCATGAGGTCCTAAGTTCAAACCCTAATATTACCAAAAATAAAATTCTAAGAATATATTCAAAGGGCAGTTGAAAGTGGAGATGAGGTTTGAGCCAGGCATGGTGATGCACACCTATAATCCCAGTACTCAAGAGATTTAGGCAGCTAGGGGCCAGAGGCTCACACTTGTAATCTCAGGAGGCTGAGATCTGAGGATCTTGGTTCAAACCCCATGCAGACAGATCTGAGACACTCATCTCTTAAAGCAAAAAGCCAGAAGTAGAGGTGTGGCTCAAATTATAGTGTCATCCTTGAGCAGAAAAGCTAAGAATGAAAGGTTCTAAGTTCAAGCCCCAGTACTGTTGCAAAAAATTAAAAGAGGTAGCCGGCACCAGTGGCTCATGCTTGTAATGCTGGATACTCAGGAGTGTGAGATCTAAGAATCATGGTTCAAAGCCAGCCTGGACAGGAAAGTCTATGAGATTCTTATCTCCAATAAACCATCAGAAAACCGAAAGTGGCGCTGTGGCTCAAGTGGCAGAGCACTAGCCTTGAGCTGAAGAGCTGAGGGACAGCGCCCAGGCCCAGAGTTCAAGCCCTCACAACCGGAAAAATAAATAAATAAAAGAGGTTTGGAGGAGTGGTTCAGGTGGTAGAATGCCAGCCAGGGAGTGAAGGTGTCAGTTTGAGTCTCAGTCAGCTCTAGGGTGGGGAGGAGACTGAGGAGAAGGGCTGAGAGTTTGAGATTAGAAGATGAGTTTGGGCTACATATTGAGACTCTATCTCAAAACATAAACAACCAAAAACAGAAAAAGAGGCTTGAGGGGGATGGGGGGGAAAGGGGGAAGGGGGGGAGATGGGAAGGGATGGGAAGCAAAGGAGGAGGCAACAATGCTTGCCCATGTAATTGTAACCCCTCCGTACAGTATTTTCACAATAATAAAAAAAAAAAGGTTTGAATTCTGGAGTTTCTTGAAGTATCTGATTTGAGAGTTGTTCTCTAAATCAACCTCACTCTACAAATTCTTCCAGCAACTATCCAGTAAAAGAGCCTGTATGAGTTTCTGGGACTTGCTCTAATAAGAGGAAATACCTTTCTTTTTCCACATCACAAGACTTTTAATAAAAAGACATAAGGTTTTGTCTCTCTCATTGCTAGGTAGCTAAGAAATGAAACAGCTGTGGAGAAAATCATTAGTTCATGCTTGTTCTCTGTCTTTCTCTTCACTCACCACTCAAGTGAGGTTAATTGCCACCAGACAGGGACAATTATTATGAACCCACTTAAAAAGAGAATTACAGTTTTGTAACCAGTAGGGGAAAGTGAACTTCCTTTAGAAAAGTGAAACTAAAAGATACTCAAATATATTTTCTTAGGTATAGATATAGTTGAACAATATACTCATTTTTAAGAGTGAAGTATATGTAATTAACTTTTCACTATATATACATGTGTATATATATATACACATGTATATATATATATATATATATATTTTTTCTTTTTGCAGTGTTGTAATTGAACCTGGGGCCTGCACATGCTCAGCAAGAGCTCTACCACTGAGCTCATCTCCAGTACTCAGCATACATTTCCTGACAAATCTGTATCTTATAACATCCTTCACTTTACTTAGACTTTGAAAGACCCATCAAAAAGCATATTTAAAGACCCAGCAACCTGGCACTGGTGCTCATGCCTGTAGTCCTAGCTACTCAGGAGGGTGAAATCTGAGGGACCATGAGATTCTTGTCTCAAATTAACCTCCCCAAAACACAAAGTGGAGCTGTGGCTCTAGTGGTAGAGTACTAGCTTTGAGTGAAAAAGCTAAAGGAGCCGGGCACTGGTGGCTATCGCCTGTAGGCTGAGATCTGAGGAACGTGGTTCAAAGCCAGCCTGGGCAGGAAAAGTCTGTGAGACTCCAATAAACCACAAGAAAACTGCAAGTGATTCTGTGACTCAAGTGGTAGAGATCTCGCCTTGAGCTGAAGAGCTCAGGGACAGCGCCCAGGCCCAGGCCCAAAGTTCAAGCCCCATGACCGACAAAAAAAGAAAAAAGAAAGAAAGAAAGAAAGAGGGAGGGAGGGAGGGAGGGAGGGAGGAAAGAAAGAAAGACAGAGAGAGAGAGAGAGAGAGAAAGCTAAGGGAAAGTGTTAGGTCTTGAGTTCAAACCCCAGTACCAACACACACACACACACACACACACACACACACACACACACACACATCCCAAGACCTTACTTTTCCCATGTCAACCTAGTTTTCATAGCTTGCTAGTCATTTTAGAAGCAGTCTAAAGTCTATATCATCAGAAAGAAAGAGACTTTTTTTGTGGGGGGGAGGGAGGTCCGGTCGTGGGGCCTGAACTCTGGGCCTGGGCGCTGTCCCTCAGCTCTTCAGCTCAAGGCTAGCGCTCTACCACTTGAGCCACAGCGTCACTTCCGGCTTTTTTTCTTTTTGCTTATGTGGTGCTGAGAAATCGAACCCAGGGCCACATGCATGCAAGGCAAGCGCTCTACCACTGACCACCTTCCCAGCCCCACTTTTTTTTTTTTTGTCAGTCGTGCGGCCTGAACTCTGGGTCTGGGCGCTGTCCTTCAGTTCTTCATCTCAAGGCTAGCGCTCTACCACTTGAGCCACAGCACCGCTCCTGGCTGTTCTGCGTATGTGGTGCTGAGGAATTGAACCCAGGGCCTCATGCATGCAAGGCAAGCACTCTACCACTGAGCCACCTTCCCAGCCCCAAGAGACTATTTTTTTAATTTATAATAATCATAAGAATCTTCATCTCTGGGTGAGCCAAGGCTCTGTCCCAAGCCCCTTACTTATGATTGACAGCAAGATACTAACTCCATTTGTAAGGAAGCGTCTGTGCCCTCTGTGCTGCCAGCTACCTGCTGAAATAACTGCACATGTCTATGACATGTCTTCATGCAGAAAGCCTTGTTCCCTTTAGAGTGTTAGCCTTGAGCTGAAGAGCTGAGGGACAGCACCCAGGCCCAGAGTTCAGGCCCCATGACCGGACCCAAAAAAAAAGAAAGCCTTGTTCCCTAGCTCAATCCAAGGCCCTGTTTCCTTGGATGAGACAGAACTTTCTAACCAGAATATTCACAGGATCCCACAGCTGACTAGGACTCCTCTAACCAAGAAGCAAAGAGCAGACAAAGCTCCCAGCCTGGTCCTGGTACCAACTTCAACACTGTCCAGTGCTCAAATGCTCACCACTCCCGGGCTCCTATTTGAATTGTTATTTATTTATTTATTTATTTGCAGTGATTTAATCTAGAGCCTTCTCCATACTAGGCAAGGGCTCTATCACTGAGCTATACTACTAGCCCTTTCTTTTTTTTCTCTCCTCCTCCTCCTCCTCCTCCTCCTCCTCCTCTTCTTCCTCCTTCCTGTCCCTGAACTTTTTCACTAAAGGCTGGTGAGCCATAGTTCCACTTCTGGCTTTTTGGTGGTAAACTGGAGGTGAAGCATCTCTTGGACTTTTCTGCCTGGGGTTGGCTTCAAAACATGATCCTCAGATGTCAGCCTTTGGAGTAGCTAAGATTATAGTTATAAACACCTACCCCTTTGCTTCTTTTAAAATAATTATTGTAATTAATCAAGAGTTTTTCTTTGTCAAGAGGAAATCCTCCTCCTCCCTGCAGTTTCCACTCCATGGATGCCAGTTTTGCCATTTTGGAGTTACTACTGCAAGCCTCCAGGAAGGAGGCTAGACTAGAACGCCTTCCCAGCGCTGAGGGAGAAGCTGTTCACCTGGCTCTGCACATTTTGTAGAGAGAGGAGGAGAGAGTGGAGGCAGATGAACCATACCCTCAGCTTTGAGTTTGCACATCTTAATCATGTTTCTATAGGCTGTACACCTAGAAGCAGAAGGTTACTGGAATTGAGCACCAATTAGTAAATTAGAGCCAATTAAATGACGGTTAAATGCAGGCCAACAAATTACTTGCAAAAAATGTTTGCATAATCCTCTTAAAGGGAGGATTTTACACAGACACACCCGTGCAAAAGATGCCTAAAGTGTCACACATTTTTAATACCCTTCCAAGGCCTGTGTGACTCCATTTTGCACTTCACAGGTCTTGCAGGGGAAGAGGTCTTTGAAGCAGAGTTCTGTAAAGTGGTGACTGAGTTTCACAGCCGCCATCTGGCCACCTGCTCAGGTGCAGTGGCAGAGGCAGACCCCTGGGGGGTTAGGAGAGGTGGTGCAGAGGTACGAGAGGAAGGTGGGTGGACAGTTCACAGAGGAATGAGGCAATCCCTTTGTTTTCTTCTTTTTAAGGAAAGATGAGTCTGAGATGGCAAGTTGGGGCGGGGAGGGCTTTTCTTGTCTTTTCCTCACTAACCTGAGAAGGACACCAATGTAAGAAAGCCACATGCAAAATGGCTCTCTCCTCTCCTTGTGAGGGGATCCAGGCCTGCTGGAGGTGTCCCTGTGGACCAATGGTGTCACACCATCACAAAACAATGTGTCCTGTCCTTCTTAGAGGCTCATCTACACTTCCCTGGCTCCCCAGCTTTGGGGAAGAGATGGGCAAAGGACTCCGAAAGGACTCACTGTGGGCTAGTGGTTCAACTTACCTGGCATGTGCTAAGGCTCTAAATTCTAAGTGGGTGTGTGTGTATGTGGAGCCAGAGAAGGTAAGAGCAACTGTGTTACCAGAAACGGCAATAAGACAGAGGCTACACTGAAATGCCTCCCTTCCCCTTCCCCTACTCCTTCCTTTTTGGTAGTGTTGGAGATTCAGTCTAAGATCTTGCCCATGCTAGACAAGTACTCTGCCACTGAACTATACCTCTAGTCTCCAGATCCGATTAGTAAATCCTATTATTGGGTCCCACAGGGAGGTTTCCTCCCTGGGTTTCAGAATGCAAGTTTCCTGCGCACTAGTGACTCATGCATCACAGGCACCCAGCCCTCTGATGCCAGATGTGACTTTGGTAGTAGCCAAAAAGGGACCGTGAGAAGCTGGCTGTGTTGCTGAAAAGGCACACACCTGTGACCGCAGCAAATACCGCCTGTGCTGGGTCCACTGCAGGTCTCTGAGGACTGTTCCCCATGACACCCCCCCCCCCATAGCTGCATGTGTCTTCCCCTCACACAGAGGAAGGAGCTGAGACACATTGGAAGACATTTAACATGAGAACTACAGCTGGTCAGTAAACTGGAGTTCAGGAAGCTGGCCCTGCCCCAGGTCCAGGGGCCGTGACCACTCTGCCAGGCTGGCCCACGATGTTTTCTCAACACAGGTGTCTTCACTTCTGGTAACAGCCATGGCTACTGAGTGACCACGAGCGGCTCCCGGTAGATCTTTAGAGCTCTTCTCTACAGATCCTGAGTTCATAGTTCTCAGGTGGAGCCTGCACTTCCCAATTTTTCTCAGCCAAGTGTAGACACTCTAGGTTAGATCATTAGTGGGAAGTTTATACTTAATGTCTGGGAGAAAAAAGCAAGCATTTGCTTTTATGGACTTAGACTCAATGATCAAATTGTAAAACATACTATGTGGATCTCTGGAACTTGAAGGCTGGCACTTGCTTTTAGTCACCTGACAAATGTCTCTGAAGTACCCATGGGCAGCTCAGCAGGGCTAGTGGTCTAGAGAGATCTTAGGTTGCTTCTCCCCCAGCATGGCCTACCCCCTACCCTGTGTCTTTGTATCTGCGTAGCATCCAGCCTTGTATCTAGCCTGTGGAGTTTTCTAGGCATGAACTCAGACTTTCTGAGCATCCATTTCTCCACTTACTTTCTCCTGCAATCACCATCATGCCCAATTGCCCCACGTCTAGGGTCATGGATTGTACTCAGCAGATGCTAAATAAATGCATGTAAGCAGGGCACTGGTGGTTCAAGCCTCCTGTAAATTCTAGCTACTCAGGAAGCTGAGATCTGAGGATCATGGTTTGAAGCCAGCCCAGGCAGGAAAGTGCCTGAGACTTATCTCCTATTAACCATAAACCCAGAAGTGAGCTGTGGCTTAAGTGGTAGAGTGCTAGCCTTGAGCAAAAAAAAAAGCTTAGGGACAGCACACAGACTCTGAGTTCAAGCTCCAGAACCTGTACACACACACACACACACACACACACACACATACACACATGCATGCACACACGCACGCACACGTGCGCACACACACACATAGACACTTGCACAGCCTTTCTTTACTCATCATGTTTTTCCTCTTTCTTTTCTTCCTTCCTCCCCCCTCCACCCCCCAGTCCTGGGGCTTGAACTCAGGGCCTAGGCACTGTCCCTGAGCTTCTTTTGCTCAAGGCTAGCACTCTACCACTTGTGCCATAGTGCCACTTTCAGCTTTTTCTGCTTATGTGGTACTGAGGAATCAAACCCAGGGCTTCATGCATGCAAGGCAAGCACTCTACCACTAAGCTACATTCCCAGCCTTTATTTCCTTAATATTTTTCTTTTTTTTTTTTGGTCCTTCCTTTTCTTTGTGCCAATACTGGGGCTTGAACTCAGAGCCTTGGTGCTGTCCCTGAGCTTTTTTTGCTCAAGGCTAGCACTTTACCACTTGAATCACAGCTCCACTTCTGAATTTTTGGTGCTTAATTGGAGATAAGCATCTCAGGGCCTTTCTTGTCTGGGCTGGCTTTGAACCGTGATCCTCAAAATCTCAGCCTCCTGAGTAGCCAAGATTGTACACATGAGCCACTAGTGCCTGGATTCGTTGTTTTTCAGAGTCTCTCCTATGCCAGGCTCTGCTCACTGCAGAGCCATGTCAGCACAGGGCCAGCCTCTGAGATGCAGGCCTCAATAATTATGATGCTAGAGGAGCTGCCCAGCCTGAGTCTCCTCTGCTTGTGTACGATCTGCCATCCCAGCTGGACTCTCAAGTCCTGTTCTGATCTGTTGCTTCCTTTTCTTCCTGCCCCATCTCCACACACATTCTGTGTAATATAGTAATTTCCACAGCTTGTTTCTGACCAGCTGCCTGGGAATTTCTGGGAACACTTGTTTAAAATACAACTTCCTCAGTCCCGCATGTAGAACTCAACCATCTGCAAGCTGTCTGGGTGGCTGGGCCATGCAGAGGATCCCCGGACCACTGGATGGTCTGGCTAGCATTACAAACTCTCACTGATCAAGATGGTGAAGGGCTGGGAAGGTGGTTCAGTGGTAGAGCGCTTGCCTTGCATGCCCGAGGCCCTGGGTTCGATTCCTCAGCACCACATAAGCAGAAAAAGCCGGAGTGGCTCTGTGGCTCAAGTGGTAGAGCACTAGCCTTGAGCTGAAGAGCTGAGGGACAGCGCCCAGGCCCAGAGTTCAGGCCACACGACAGGACCCAAAAAACAAAACAGAACAAAAAAGAAGATGGCGAGGCCTTCCCATGTGTTTCTGGGCCTTGGTGACAATTTGCAAGGCCAACAAGGAAGGGGCAGGAGGATGCAGCCTGCAGGTGTGCATGCTGGCTTCTGCAGGAAGGCCTTGCTCCACTCGGCCTTCTGGCTTAGCTGGGTCACTCTGGGCCCCACCCATCCTCCCTCCACTCGTCTCAAGTCACCTGCAGGTCCTGCCCTGCATCAAGGAGCAGGAGGTGAGCCTTGCCTGTGGCTTTGGCAGCTGGGGCCAAGTTTCCTTGGCATGAGTGGTGGGAGGTGAGTGGAGAGGTAGGTGGGTCTGAGTGGCAGGGAAGACAAGACTTGCGGGAGCATCTGTAAGGCCACCTGACCTCTAAGATAGGTGCCTGTCATTTTCACTTGCTTAACATGGTCCCCACATAGATGCCCACACACTTGGGGTGTCAGATGCATTGTCTGACGACAGTCCTTTGAATGAGACAAATCAAATGTATGAGTCACCAGGAAACCTGGTTTGTGTAGTGGGGCACACCTTTCATTTCTCAATCTAGTAGTCCCTTGGCAGTATCAGTGTGAGAGTCCTTGGCTGACTGTCCCCTCCCAGCACAGGAGCTCAGGAGGGCACTGGCCTCTGCTATCTTAGCTCATTCTTGAACAGATCAGGGAGGAAGACACAGAATCCAAAGTCCAATTCAGAAGGCAATGGGGTAATGTCAGCTTCAAGGTCATGGTCCCCATGTCCCTGTAGGGCCAGTAAAGGTTCCCACTAGCAGGCTGTTAAAGATGAATTAATAATATGGATTTTTGCTTGTAAGGTTGGAGACAGAGGTTCTAAACTCCTTTGTGTTTTGCTATCACTTATTAAAGCAGATGCTAGGTCTTCTCAACAGTTCTTAAGGCTGGCTGCTGGTAGCTCACATCTGTAATCCTAGCTACTCAGGAGGCTGAGATCTGAGGATCTTGATTTGAAGCCAGCCTGGGCAGGAAAGCCCGTGATAGTCTTATCTCCAACTAGCCACCAAAGAACTGGAAGTGATTCAAATGGTAAAGTGCCAGTCTTGAGAGGAAAAAGCTAGGGGTCCTGAGTTCAAGCCCCAGTATGGAGGTACACACACACACACACACACACACAATCTCCACAATTCAATTCCCAAGCAATGCATTCCTGCCCCACATGAATCTGACCCTTTGACCTGCAGTGTTCATTTCTTGACAGAAGAGGGGTATTCTACCTCCTTAGTCCATTCACCCTTTTCTTTAATGTTTATGGTATGCACCCCGATAACGTGGCTGAGATAGCATTGCCTTTCCCAGAGCTCCTTCCTTGGAAGGTTCTAAGTTAGAACTGGCCAAAAAAGAACTCATGTGAGATTCAGAAGAAAAGCCCAATGGTGCCATTCTTCTGGGGAGGTGACTGGGATCAGGCAGACCTATCAAGGTTGATAGGTTCCTGCCTGTCCTTGTTCTGTACCCCTCATCTCCAATGCCTCTTCCTGAGTGTTAATGCCAGGCCCTCCGAACAACCCCAGGCCCTCCCTCGGATGCTGGTGATGTTTCCACGGAGTTCCACACTACCCAGACCTCCTTGTGTGCAGTTCCTCCAAGGTGGCGGGGTGCTCAGCGTGTCACGCTGACTGCCTCCACTTGGTCCTGGGCTTCACCTCCCAGATCCTCCCAAGTTGTGTAAGATCTGACTTCTGTGAGAGCTCAGCGGGGCTCAGCGGGCCAGACCCACGAGTGGCTAATTAGGCAAAAGACATTAGGACCCGGGAACCAGTCTTTCATTTAAATCCAAAGCAAAAAGTGCTCCTGATTGCATAAAGTGATAGTGTGGAAATGAATTCCAGGAAATGGAAACAAGGTTTTTTCCCCCCTTTGTTGTTGTTGTTTTCTTTTCCTTTTGTCTTGTCTGTGCATTTATCTAGTTTTGGAAGGGTTAGGAAGGCACAGAAATGGAAGGACAAAGGTGAACGAATACAGCAGTGGTACTCACTGAACTGTTGAAAATGAACTATACAACTTATGGGTAAGGATGGAAGGGGAAAATGGGGAGAGAGCAGAGAAAGGGTGATATTGTAAAAAAACAAATGTACTCTTTACCTGACTTATGTAACTGTAACCCCTCTGTACATCATTTTGTTGTTGTTGTTGGTTGTGGGGCTTGAACTCTGGGCCTGGGCGCTGTCCCTCAGCTCTTCAGCTCAAGGCGAGTGCTCTACCACTTGGGTTACAGCACCACTTCTGGTTTTCTGGTGATTTATTGGAAATAGGAGTCTCACGGTCTTTCCTGCCCAGGCTGGCTTTGAACCACAGTCCTCAGATCTCAGCCTCCTGAATAGCTAGGATTACAGGTGTGAGCTACCGTGCCCAGCTTGCACATCATCTTTATAATAATAATTTTGAAAAATAAATAAATCCAAAGGAAAGCCTGTAAGATAGTAAGACTTGCAAACAACCCCAGAGGGTAATTGAAAAATACCACTCCCAAGTTGTCTGATAGCAAACTCAGCACTTGGGCAAAGGTAGTAAAGGCATTTTGTTTCCTCTGCCTTCCTCTTTAAGACAGGTATCCTTGTTTAAGCCACAACCTGAGCAACTGTTTCTGGCAGCCTGAAGTGCTTACTGTAAGGTCCGCTCTGGATGGGTAGAAGACTCCAACCTCCTCCTCGCAGCAAAGTCTCCACCCAGTACCTGAGTTACCTAGGCAACTGGGACACCTGGAAGAGGTCACATCTGCATCCGCTGAGGTCACATCTGAATTTGATGTGGCCACACCTTTCTCCGCCCATACCCTAGATAAGGCTTAACCCAGGCACTGACCTCTCTCTGCTCTCTCTGCTCTTTTCTCTTTCTTTCCCAGCTCTCTCTCTTTCCCAGGCCTTTCCCAGCCACGTGGAGTGCCAACCTTGCCTGGTCCCAGCAGGTCTACTAAATAAACCTACCCTTTACCTGAATACCACTTGCGTGGTGCTGTTCTTACTCGGCTATCTCTTTTTAAAAACCTAACACTTACCATAGAGGCCCTGAGTCTGGCCTGTGACCTCTGCCTACTATCATCAGACAGATATGGGCCACAAAGTGACCTCATAAAAGTATCTCTGGGAAGAAGCTGGTGCCGGTGGCTCATGCCTGTCTTATTCAGGAAGCTGAGATCTGATAATTATGGTTCCAAGTCAGCCCAGGCAGGAAAATCCATGACACACATCTCCAATGAACCAGCAAAAAGCCAAAAGTGGAGTTGTGCCATAAGCAGTAGAATATTAGTCTTGAACAAAAGAGCTCAAGGACAGGGTCCAGTTCAAGCCCCAAGACTGGCGCATGTGCACATATGAAGCACACACACACACACACACACACATACATTATAGCTACTCTGGAGGTAGAGATCAGGAGTATCATGGTTTAAGGCCAGCCCAGGCAAAAGAAAGTTAGTAAGTCCTCATCTCAACAAACAAGGTGCTAGGCACTTATAAACCTTATAAAGGCTAAGGTATTTATAAACCCCATTGTGTGTGTGAAGAAGATTGAAGTCTGAAGTTGCAAGAAGCAAGACTCTACCTAAACAATAAATCACAAGAGTACTGAAGACATGGTTCAAGTGGTAGAGTGGAGTTCAACTGTAGTACTACTACTATGGGGGAAGGGGGAGGTTTAGAGAGGGTCCAGGTGGAGGTGCTGGATTATTCCAAGCTACTTGGAAAGTAAAGGCTAAGAGGATCACAGTTTGAGGCCAGCCTGGGCAAAAGTTAATTAGCAAGACCCTATTTCAAAATAAACTAAAAGCAAAAGCCCAAGCCTTGTAGTAGAGAGCTTGCCTAATAAGTACAAGACCTCAAGTACACAATACTACCCCCCAAAAAAAATTTTTTTTAAGGGATAGGAATTCTTTGGCTCCTTGCATAGTCTTCCCTGCCCTGGCACCATAGCAATCATCTTTTTCTGTATACCGTGAGAACGAGGTCTCCATATCTGCGACCCACTAAAAAGTGAGCACCCTTAGAAGAGTGCTGGTGATTTAGTCACCTTTGAATCGCCAGCATCCAGCACAGCACCTGGCCTGTGAAATAACTGATGAGCCATGTCAAGGTCATCTCTGGTTTGGAGCTAGAACTTCTGTTTTTTAGTCAGGCTAGACCTCCTCTGGAGGGTCTAGAACCAAGGACCAGATCTTTAGCCCCTTTGAGGGGGTGGAGCACCCTGAACGATACAGCTCCAGTTTGCCAGCCATGGGCCATCCACCACCTGACTGGTCAGAGCTCTACAGCAGGATGCTTCGTCAATCTTGGCTGATCAGATTGGCCAAGTTGAAAAACAAATGTGTAACAGAATCAGTCCTCCATCTCCAGACCCATGATCGCTGGTCTACTGAAGCATTTGAACCCTGAACCTGTCAAGCGTGCTGAATGGAAGCTATCCCTTACTCTTGAGGCATTCTCTGAGAGCCCTCTAACATCGTCTGGGCCCACTGACACATCCTTCCTATATTAGTTTATGAGGAAATCTTTTTCAAAGAAAACCATACTTGCATAGAAATAGAATTGTACATGGCTGGGAAGGTGTCTCATTGGTAGAGTGCTTGCTTTGCATGCATGAGGCCCTGGGTATGATTCCTCACCACTACATAAGTAGAAAAAGCTGTAAGTAGCACTGCAGCTCAAGTGGTAGAGTGCTAGCCTTGAGCTGAAGAGCTCAGGGACAGTGCCCAGGCCCAGAGTTCAGGCCCAACAACCAAAAAACAAAGAAATAGATTTATACAGAAATGTCACCAAGTTCAAGTTCATCTAACTTAAGCAACCAATAAATCAGAGAGAGACAGAGAGAGGAAGGAAAGAGGAGGAGGAAAGAATCAACAAGAAAAGGCAAAAAGATTTGTATGACACAATGTCACTTTAAAACACAGGTTGGCATGGCTCAGGTGGTATAGCACCAGCCAATAAGCAAAAGCATCGATATCAAGTTTAAGTCCCAGTCATGGACACACAAAAAAAGAAATGGAGCTTGATATGGACCCAGATGCTTGCAGACATGGGTCCCCAGGCTTCTTACCCCTGTTCCCAGGGCAGTTAGGAATCTGCACGTCCTGTCCATTTGATTGGTCTGCAGTTGCCTTGATTTACTTGTAGAGCTTGGCTTACCACTAATGAATGGGAGTCCTGTCAGGCTGTCAGGCAAGGCACAGCAGGAGCCAAGCTGTGCTAGAGAGTATTGGCTAGGGACCATGTGGCTTTCTGTTCCAGTCTGCTACTTACAAACCACATGACCTGGGATGACTACATTTTGGAGCCCCTATTTGCTCATCATGAAAAGAGTTGGGGGTGTGGGGTAGTTACAAGTTGTGTGTATGTAGCTCATAGGATGTGTGTGTGTGTGTGTGTGTGTGTGTACCAATAATAAGGCTTGAACTTAGGCCTGAGTGCTGTCCCTGAGCTTTTTCTATAAGGCTAGCACTCTGCCACTTGATCCACAGCTTCACTTCTGGCTTTTTTCTGGTTAGTGGGAGCTAAGAGTCTCATGGACTTTCCTTTCTGGCTTTGAACCTTGATCCTCAGATCTCAGCTTCCTGAGTAGCTAGGATTACAGGCATGAGTGACCTGTGGTGCTCAGCCCCAGAGGAAATTGCGAATATCAAGGGAAGATTTGCTGTGTTCACTGCTCTATAAAGCAAAGAAGCAGCCCTGTGTCAAGGAAAAAAAAAGATCAGAAACCAACACTTAGCAGTACCTACATTAGAAAGAGCCTGTGGGTGCTGAGTTCTGGGGTAGAATTTTTTTTTTTTTTGGTCGGTCATGGGGCTTGAACTCTGGGCCTGGGCGCTGTCCCTCAGCTCTTCAGCTCAAGGCGAGCGCTCTACCACTTGAGCTACAGCGCCACTTCCGGTTTTCTGGTGGTTTATTGGAGATAGGAGTCTCACGGTCTCTCCTGCCCGGGCTGGCTTTGAACCGTGATCCTCAGATCTCAGCCTCCTGAGTAGCTAGGATTACAGGCGTGAGCCACCAGCGCCCAGCAATGGGGTAGAATTTTTTGCCTCTCCCTTAGGTGGGTAACTCCTGCATCTGGTCAGCAAAAGATCAAGTAAGGGCTGGGGAGGTGGCTCAGTGGTAGAGCACTTGCCTTGCATGCATGAGGCCCTGGGTTCGATTCCTCAGCACCACATAAAAAGAAAAAAGCCGGAAGTGGCACTGTGGCTCAAGTGGTAGAGCGCTAGCCTTGAGCTGAAGAGCTGAGGGACAGCGCCCAGGCCCAGAGTTCAGGCCCACAACCGGACCTCCCAAAAGATCAAGTAAGGTCTGCCTTGCTTTACCATGCTAATTCTCACTTGTCATTTGTTTGTTTGTTTGTTGACTCATATTGGAGAATCAAAGGGCTTTGAACATATTAAACAACCACTCTACTGGTTCTGAGCTGTGTCCTCAGCCCTTTTGTTTGTATTTTGGTTTTGAGATAGGATCTTAAGAGGAAAGAAAAGAAAAGAAGGAAAGGAAAGGAAGAGCAAAGGATTCGAAAAATATAAACAAGAAAGCTACATTCCCCGGACTTTCGATCACTGGTACTGGTAGCTGCTAAGAGGCCAGGAGCACAGCTGGGAGCCACATGTATGGTAAGTTCTGCCTGTGTCAGGAAGCCCTACATATACCTGGCCCAGAAGTCTTAGCCACTTACTTACCTCATTTCTAAAGCAGATGCTGAAGGATAAACATTTCAAAGCTGAACTCAGAACTAAGCTGAGTCCTGCTTTCAACCATATGCGAAAGAGGAAACGCTGGAAAATCAAACTGTTTCAGGGATCAAACTTGGGTAGGTCTGATAAAACCTGGTTCCAGATGTCTGTCTAGCCGTCTGAAAGACCCTGCCCAAAGCTCATTACGGCCTGTCCTGCCGGTAAGGTGGAATAAGCAGCTTAGATACTTCTAGTAGCTCCTGATGCAAGTCTGGGCAGGAGCTCGAGGCTAGCAGCCAAGAGGAAGATAAGTCCAGGAGAGCCCCATGGGCCACCCAACCATCTGCCAATTGGGCCTATTCCAGGCCACTGGTGACCCCTGCAATGACACCAGACGCCAGTCACAAGGAAGCCTATGATCAAGTGTGCGTCTTCTCTTTAAGGGAGTCCTCGAGAGTAGTGGTGCCTCCTGGCCTCCTAAACGAAGTAATGACCTCAAGAATCACAGTGGATATTTAAATGTTATCCTCATCTGACAAAGCCAATCAGAGCTATGGACCAAAATGCTGCATTCTGCCCTAAGAGCCTAAATCCTGGCTCTAGATATTAAGTGAGGAAGAATTCTAGCTACACATCTAACATTTCTTTAGATATTTCACAGTGATCTATTTTGTATTTTAAAACTGCTCCACGGAGAAAGGAATTGTGGCAATTTGATGAGCTGGTATTTGTAGAAGCAGGTTTCTTGGAATTTCTTTATGAGAGTTGGTGTCTTGGTAGCCAAACAGCTAACCTGCATTTGTTATTATAAGCACACTGCCCTTCTGGCCTTCATATCCCAAATGCTGAAACTGTGGGGCCTGCTCTAAGCCAGCCCTTCTCAAGGACACCTGTCTTCTGGATTCTCCTGTGAAGTATGCTGCTGAGATTTCACTTATATAAAGTTAAGTTAACTTATATAAATTTCAGTTAAATCAGTACTAAGGAAGACTTTGGGCAGGAGAAATTCTGTGGTATAATTATATACCTATGCTCAACCTTAACTCAAATCGAGTTTTCTGTCTGTCTACTTATCTTCCTTTCTTCTTTTTAAATTTATTCTTCATTAAAAAATATTTTTAGGGGCTGGGAAGGTGGCTCAGTGGTAGAGCACTTGCCTTGCATGCCTGAGACCCTGGGTTCAATTCCTCAGCACCACATAAGCAAAAAAGAAAAAAGCCGGAAGTGGTGCTGTGGCTCAAGTAGTAGAGCACTAGCCTTGAGCTGAAGAGTTGAGGGACAGCGCCCAGGCCCAGAGTTCAGGCCCCACGACCGGACCCCCCCCCCCCCAAAAAACATATATTTTTAGTAGTTCTAAGGTTTGAACTCAGAGGCTTGTACTTGCTAGGCTGGTGTTTTACCACTTGAGCTTTGCTTTCAGCCCTTTTATACTTTCATTATTTTTTTTAACAGGGTCTTGTTTTTTGCACAAGGTTAACACTTCCCTGATAAGTGAAATTTTATATCTTTGTAGGGTTTTCTAGATGACCAGTAGTAGTATATCAGAAGAAAAATTTTAATTTCTTCCTTCCTTCCTTCCTTCCTTCCTTCCTTCCTTTTTTTGTTGGTCATGGGGCTTGAATTCAACCCGGATGCTGTCCCTCAGCTCTTCAGCTCAAGGCAAGTGCTCTACCACTTGAGCCACAGGGCCACTTCCTGTTTTCTGGTGTTAATTGGAGATAAGAGTCTCATGGACTTTTCCTGCCTGGGCTGGCTTTGAACTGCAGTCCTCAGATCTCAGCCTCCTGGGTAGTTATAATTACAGGCATGAGCCACCGGTGCCCAGCCACTTTAATTTTTGTGTGTGTGTGATCTATCTGGGAGCTTCTAGGAATCTTATATTATCATGTCCATGATACTTAAAGCTCTTTTTCTAAACATTACAGGGACCACCAGGGTAGTGTGCTGGAGATCACTCCATCTTCAGAGACAGTTATATGTGACTCTTTCCAACTCTGTGCTCATGGACCTCATGTTGGGGCTTTGGAACTGGTCCTGGTTTTATGCCCTTTGCAGGAAAATGGGATGGAGCTGGAGATCACCATGTTGATCAAAATAAGCTAACCTCAAACAACCAAATAGTGCATGTTTTTGCTCATTTATGGACTCTAGACCTACAAGATACCTATCTTTCTGAAGATATACTTCTGGATATATATAATTACACACACATATGAGAGAGAGAGAGAACACGAATGTAACTGTGAGTCTAAGAGGATGAGGGTGAATGGAGAAAGAAAGAGGATGATGGATGAATAGTACCAAAATAGATGTGTCTGCGTGAAGATGGTGTAAGGAAACTCACTGAAACCTATTGAATAGGGAGACAAGTGGGATGGGGAAGAGACAGCAATAGATAATGTTAACCTGACATTATAATGTGAATTACCGTGGTGAAACTGATCCTCTTTGTATTTACACCAAGAAAACTAGTAAATGTAGCTAAGTGCCAGTGCGCTCATGCCTGTAATCCTAGCTATTCAGGAGACTGAGATCTGAGGATTGTGGTTTGAAGCCAGCCTGGGCAGAAAAGTCTCTGTAAGACTCTTATCTCCAATTAACTACTCAAACACTGGAAATGACACTGTGGCTCAAGTGGTAGAGCATTAGCCTTGAGCACAAAGAGGCTCAGGGACAGTGCCCAGGCCTTGAGTTCAAGCCCGACAACTAATGAAAGAAAGAAAGGAGGGCTAGGAAAGTGGCTCAGTGGTAGGGCACTTGGTCTTGCATGCCTGAGGCCCTGGGTTCGATTCCTCAGCACCACATAAGCAAAAAGAAAAAAACCGGAGTGGAGCTGTGGCTCAAGTGGTAGAGTGCTAGCCTTGAGCTGAAGAGCTGAGGGCCAGCGCCCAGGCCCAGATTTCAGGCCCCACGACCGGACCCAAAAAAAAAAGAAAGGAAGGAAGAAAGGGAGGGAGGGAGGGAGGGAGGGAGGAAGGAAAGAAGCAAGCAAGCAAGCAAGCAAGGAAGGAAGAAAGAAAGGAAGAAAGAAAACTAGCAAATGTTATAAATCATGATTTCCCCCCCAGAAGAGCTGTTGTTTTTTTTTTAAACATTCACTGCCAACTGACTGAATAATTGTTGCCACAATCATCATGTAATAGGTTATGTTCTCTCTGCCATGATATTTGGGGTCTTTTAGTTTTTGTTTTTTGAGACAGTCTCGCCATGTAGCCTAGAATGGCCTCCAAATTTGTGATCCTCCTGCCTCAGCTTCCCTAGTGCTGAGATTATAGTTGTGCACTACTATGCCCACAGAGCTTGCAATTATATTTATGTTAATTTAATCATATGAAATGGTGTTTTTATAGTTTGTTGTTGTTCTGCCTTGAATGCTGGGCCTAGGTGTGGTCCCTAAGCTCCTTTTGCTCAAGGCTAGCACTCTACCATTTAAGCTACAGCACCACTTCCAGGAGTCTCATGGACTTCCCTGCCCAGGCTGGCTTCAAACCGTGATGCCCTTAGCTTCCTGAGTTGTTAGGATTACAGGCATGAGCCATGAGCACCAGGCTTTGGAATGTTTTTTTTGGGGGGGAGGTCCAGACGTGGGGCCTGGGCGCTGTCTTTCAGCTCTTCAGCTCAAGGCTAGCGCTCTACCACTTGAGCCACAGCACCACTCCGGCTTTTTTCTTTTTGCTTATGTGGTGCTGAGGAATCGAACCCAGGGCCTCAGGCATGCAAGGCAAGCGCTCTACCACTGAGCCACCTTCCCAGCCCTGCAATGTTTATTTTTAAATGCCTGCATTGACTTTCTTTGACTCAGCTTCATGTTCTTGGCACTTTTTCTTACAGAGGAGATGGATAGATTCTCCATTTACAAGACCTGGATATGAAGGTGATCTGAATTTATTGGCATTTGAATTCAGTGTTCAAATTCATTAAGCCTGAATTTTCTTTTTTTTTTTTATGACTTATTTATTTATTTGTTGGTTGGTTGTGGGTCTTGAGCTCTGGGCCAGGGTACTATCCCTAAGCTCTTCAGCTCAAGGCTAGCACTCTACCACTGAGCCACAGCACCACTTCTGGTTTTCTGAGTAGCTTATTGGAGATAAAAGTCTCACAGACTTTCCTGCCCAGGCTGGCATTGAACTGTAATTGTCAGATCAGAGCCTCCTGAGTAGGTAGAATTACAGTAAGCCTGAATTTTCTAAATTTATAAAACTAGGGAAAGCAAATGACTAATTGGGCACTAGGCTCAATGTCTATAATCCTAGCAACTCAGGAGATTAAGATCTGAGGATGACAGTTCAAACCTAGCCTGAGCAGAAAAGTCTGTGAGACTCTTATTTCTAATTAATCAGAAGTAGAGCTGTGATTCAAGTGATAGAGTGTTAGCCTTGAGCAAAACAGTTCAGAGACAGTATCCAGCCCTGAGTTCAAGCCCCAGGACCAGTACCAAAAACAAAAGGGCGGGGGTGGGGGGGTGGGGGAGGTGGGGTGGGGGGAGGGGAAGTGGCATCTAATTCCCAGATTTCATTAAAGTGATCACATAGGTGAAAATGTTTCATTATTCAATTTCGATTCTATAGTAAATCTGAGAATCATTTCATTGGGAAGGAATTCAGAGGTCATTTGATGCTAATGGCTATAGTAGGATATCTCAAGGATGTGTATTATGTATTCAGCTGGGAGTTTAGCTTAACAGTGGAACATATGCTTAGTATATGAATGAGAGGCCCTGGGTTCATTCCCCAGCATTGTAAGTATATGGATGAGTTCCTCTCCCCACTCCAGACTAGGCCAAGAAAACACTATTCCACTTTGGCTCAACTGCAATAGCTTCTTAACTGGTCTCCCAAGATTTTACCCTACCCATTCTCCACACAACTGTCACAACTAGATATTATACGATTCTGCTCAAAGACACTTCATGGACTTCCATTTTCAGCCATACAGTAGGAAAAGCTTCTGATTGTCCTCCTGGTACAATATAGGCTCTAAAGATCTTAAAAGAATCAAAGGCCAAGTTCTGGTGGCTAATGCCTGTAATCCTACCTACTCAGGAGGTTGAACTTGGAGGATCTGAAGGGAAGTCCAGGAGACTCTTATTTCTAATTAACCTCCAAAATCTGGAAGTGGAGCTGTGGCTCCACTGGTAGAGTGTCAGCCTTGAGTGGAAAAACCTAAAGGATGGTACCTAGGCCTTAAGTTCAAGCCCTAATACCAGCCTGGAAAATAATAATAATAATAATAGTAACAACAACAATAACAAGGGCTGGGAAGGTGGCTCAGTGGTAGAGCACTTGCCTTGCATGCATGAGGCCCTGGGTTCGATTCCTCAGCACCACATAAGCAAAAAGGAAAAAAAAAATCCGGAAGTGGCACTGTGGCTCAAGTGGTAGAGTGCTTGCCTTGAGCTGAAGAGCTGAGGAACAGCGCCCAGAGTTCAGGCCCCACGACCGGACCCAAAAAAAATTTGGGCTGGGAAGGTGGCTCAGTGGTAGAGCGCTTGCCTTGCATGCCTGAGGCCCTGGGTTCCATTCCTCAGCACCACACAAGCAAAAAGAAAAAAGCCGGAAGTGGCGCTGTGGCTCAAGTGGTAGAGCGCTAGCCTTGAGCTGAAGAGCTGAGGGACAGCGCCCAGGCCCAGAGTTCAGGCCCCACAACTGGACCAAAAAAAAAACCAAAAAACAAAAAACAATAACAATCTTGTAGGACAAAAAGAATTATCCAGGAAGCCCAAATCCTGGTGAAATTGGGAGCTATCTTGTTTCTGTAATTTGTCTTAACTGATAAATCTCAAAATGCACACTATTATCTGGTAAGAATATTCAAAATGACATCAATAAAATCAAATCTAGACCAGATCTGGCCTCTGGCTCCCGACTAGGATGAAAGGATATGATCTTGATTGTTGCTCCCCAACACCCAACATTTATGTTTATCTGTCTACTATTGCATTCTTGGTTTGTTTTTATTTGTTCACTATTGTAATCCAGGCTAGCCCTGAATTCTTTTTTTTTTTTCTGGTCTTGGGGCTAGAACTCAGGGCCTGAGTGTGTCTCTGAGCTCTTCAGCTCAAAGCGAGCACTTTACTACTTGAGCCACAGCGCCACTTCCACCACTTCCAATTTTCTGGTGGTTAACTGGAGATAAGAGTCTCATGGAGGGGCTGGGAAGGTGGCTCAGTGGTAGAGCACTTGCCTTGCATGCTCAAGGCCCTGGGTTCGATTCCTCAGCACCACATAAGCAAAAAGAAAAAAGCTGGAAGTGGCACTGTGGCTCAAGTGGTAGAGCGCTAGCCTTGAGCTGAAGAGCTAAGGGACAGCGCCCAGGCCCAGAGTTCAGGCCCCACAACTGGACCCCCCAAAAAAATAAAAAAGAGTCTCATGGATTTTCCCTGCTCAGGCTGGTTGTGAACCACTATCCTCAGATCTCAGCCTCCTGAATAGCTAGGATTACAGGCATGAGTCACTGTTGCCCTAGTTGGCCTTGAACTCTTGACCCTGCTGCCTCAACTTCTTAGTAGGATAACAGGCTTGTGTCACCCACTTGGCCATTGTACTCTTTTGATATTTTTTCCTGAGACTGTCTCCGCCCCTGGCCTACCCCTTAAGGAGGTTTCTACTAAGCAGGCCAAAGTTCATCACAGAGTTACTGATTTCTTGCTTCGTTTTAAATTCTTGCCTCTTTTTTTTTTTTTGTAAATTCTCTGACTTTCCTCTTGGCATCTGCTTCATTGGGACCCACACTTTATACACATGAACTTTTGAGGAGCAGTTAAGAGCTATACCACAACAAATACTGTGTGTGTGTGTGTGTGTGTGTGTGTGTGTGTGTGTGTGTGTGTGTGTGTGTGTGTGTGTGTGTGTGTGTGTGTGTGTGTGTGTGTGTGTGTGTGTGTGTGTGTGTGTGTGTGTGTGTGTGTGTGTGTGTGTGTGTGTGTGTGTGTTGGTTCTGGGGCTTGAACTCAGGGCCTTATACCCATGCTTAGCATTTTTGCTCACAGGTCCTTTGCTAGTTAACTGGGGATAAGAGTCTCTCCAGTTTGTCTACTGAGACTGATATAAATCTTGATACTCAACTCTCAGCCTTCTGAGTAGCTAGGATTTTAGGTGTGAGCCATTGGTGCCTGGCTTAAATTTTAATTTTAATTTTTTTTTTGCCAATCCTGGGGCTTGACCTCAGGGCCTGGGCATTATCCCTGAGCTTCTTTTGCTTCAGACTAGTACTCTACCAACTTGAGCCACAGTGCTGATTCCAGCTTTTTCTGTGTATGTGGTATTGAGGATTCAAACCCAGGCTCCATGTGTGCTAGGCAAGCACTCTAACACTAAGCCACATTGCCAGCCCTAAATTTTAATTTTTAAATTAAAAATTAATTTAGTCATTTTTGAATTTTAATAAACTTTATTAAAGTTAAGTGCAGTTCAGATCCTAACAGACTGTGCATGTATTGTGGGTCTAAGTAAACATTCAGGAGTCCAGGTACTAATTGTCTGGCATGTCACTGTTCAGGCCCTGTTACCAAGTTGGGAAATTGGGGATGCAGCACATGTTAGAAAGTTTTCTTTTGAGCTAGGCATCGGTGGCTCACATATGTAATCTAGCTACTCAGGAAACTGAGATCTGAGGCTCATGGTTCAATGCTAGCCCAGGTAGAAAAGTCTGTGATACTCTTATCTTCAATTAACAACAAAAAAGTCAGAATTGGAGCTGTGGCTCAAGTGGTGGACCACTCACCTTGAACACAAAAACTCCGTGACAGCCGAGCGCTGGTGGCTCACGTCTGTAATCCTAGCTACTCAGGAGGCTGAGATCCAAGGATCTCGGTTCAAAACCAGCCCAGCCAGGAAAGTCTGTGAGACTCTTATCTCCAATAAACCACTCATAAAACCATAAGTGGTGCTATGGCTCAAGTGGTAGTTCACTAGCCATGAACTGAAGAACTGAGGGACAGTGTATAGGCCCAGAGTTCAAACCCCATGACCGACAAAAACAAAAACAAACAAAAAAACCTCAGTGACAGTGCCCAGGCCCTGAGTTCAAGGTCCAGGACCAACCAACACACACACAAAATACAGAGAGAGAAAGTCTGGTTTCTAAGTTACAAAGGAGTATAAGACTCACGACTGACCAAAAAAAAAAAGAAAAGAAAGAAAGAAAATCTAAGTTACAAAGGAATACAAAAGTAAGATTTCTGAATATTTAGAAGACAGAGGAAGAAATGGAATAATGTAGCACTGGTTATATAGTGAGGGACACAGGGCGGTGATTATCAATGCATCAAAACTAGACAGAGTTTACCACATTTCTGACCTCTAAATTACAGCTTGCTTCATAACTTTTTCTTTATAAAACAAAATTAGTTACTGAATTACAAATAGGTTTTAACTGATGCCTGTGAGCTTAGCTTTAGAGACCCAGATGATACATAAAAGATACCTGATCTAGATACATTTTACAGTAGAAACTTTCACAATAGGGAGAATCATCCAGTAGAAATCACAATTTTATTTCCCCTGGTTTGTCTTTCAAATAGTTTACTGTGATAGTTGTTCTTATTGTTCAGGTGGGAGATTTGTTTATTAACCTTCTTATTTGGGGATGGCTGGGGCCTGAGACACAGCAGAGGAAGGAGGACAGTTATGGCATGCAAGAATTCTGGCCTTCAGGGATTCTGGCCTCAGGAGGAGAAAAGGAGAAAGAGTATCGGCGCTGTGGGAATTGGTCCTGACTTGGGACAAATATGGACAAAGACCAGGCCCACATAAGGTGCAGAGGAAGACTTGGGAGATACGCTGTCTTTACCCCTAGAAAGCTGACTTTCTAGCAAGAAAGCAGTGCTTAAAACCACGATGCACGTTTCACAGATAAGGATACTGGGACCTGGGAGAGAGCAGAGCCTTATCCTGAGAGGGGTTATGGTTCATTCCACTATATCTCACTGGGGTTGGCCAGGGCTCCTGGTGGGTTCCGACATCCTTCTCCTGCCTGACTAGACATTGGCATATAAGGCTGGGAATATAGTTTCATTGATATTGAGATGGTGTTTCTTGGCCACTGGGCCACAGAAGCTTTTTTTTTGGGCCAGTCCTGGGGTTTGAACTCAAGGACAGAGCTCTGTCCCTGAGCCTCTCTGTGCTCAAGGCTAGTGCTTTACCACTTGAGTCACAGCACCACTTCCAGACATTCCTGTTTATGTAGTACTGAGGAATCCAGGGCCTCATGCATGCTAGGCAAGCACTCTACCACTAAGCCGCATTCTCAGTCCCTGCCAGAAACTTGGGGAGGAATAAAATCAGTTTCTAACTGGATTCCAGACTTCAAAAATGCCTTTCTGCTCTAAACCCAGAGGCCTTTTCCTGACCTGGCCCATCTCATCGGATCATGCTGAGATCAAATAAACAAAGTTCCAGCTCCACTCAGGAAAGATTGAATGCAGACTAGGAATTCTTTATCAGAAGCACAATTTGATTGGGAACAAATCTGGATGACTGATTATGACTTCAAGGGGGAATTCTCAGAGTGGTTGCAGCTTTGGAAAAGGGACTGTATGTATGGAAAGTGAGCCATCTCTCAGCTTGGCAAAGTCTAACAATTTAATTAGCTCCGTTGATAGACATTATGGTAGTCAGTGCAGCATGTCAAATAGACAGTTTCGCAATCAGCATGTGTGTGGGTAGCAGTCAGGGTGTCATGTGGTTATGCTGTCAGGGCTTCTTAGACCTGCTACCAGCTAATCCACTCAGACTCCACCAGGTACCTATCTTCCATTTTATCTGAATGGGGAAAGCGCTTCAGCTCTCAATTTTTTTAAATTAATTTTTATTTCATTTTTCTTTTTTGTTGGTTGTAGGGCTTGAACTCAGGGCCTGTCCCTGAGCCTCTCTATGCTCAAAGCTAGTACTGTACCACTTGAGCCACACCACTGCTTCCAGCTTTTCTGAGTAGTTTATTGGGGATAAGAGTCTCACAGGGCTGGGAAGGTAGCTCAGTGGTAGAGTGCTTGCCTTGCATGCATGAGGCCCTGGATTCGATTCCTCAGCACCACATAAGCAAAAAAGAAAAAAGCCGGAAGTGACGCTGTGGCTCAAGTGGTAGAGTGCTAGCCTTGAGCTAAAGAGCTGAGGGACAGCGCCCAGACCCAGAGTTCAGGCCCACAACCAGACCAAAAAAAAAAAAAAAAAAAAGAGTCTCACAGACCTTCCTGGGCTAGCTTCAAACCATGATCCTCAGACCTCAGCCTCCTGAGTATACAGGATTACAGGCAGGAGCCACGACACATGGCTAAATTAATTTGATTCATTGCAATGTGAGGGTTGGTTTTTAAACATATGGAGATTCAGAGAGAAGGGTAACAAAATCCTTTGTACTCAATATCCAGCTTCTAGCCACATCCACATTTATTCTCACTATTGTTCCATCCAGCCTTCCCCATCCCCAAACAATTCTATTTAATTGTCTAGGAAGAATTTTTTTTTGGTCATGAGGCCTGAACTCTAGGCCTGGGCACTGTCCCTCAAGACTTCAGCTTCAGCTCAAGACTAGCGCTCTACCACTTGAGCCATAGCTCTACTTCTGGCCTTTTCTGCTTATGTGATGCTGAGAATCAAACCCAGGGCCTCATGCATGCAAGGCAAGCACTACCACTGAGCCACCTTCCCAGCCCTCTAGGAAGAATTTTAAAGGGAATTCCTAACAACATTGGATTTCATAAATTCTTCAGACAAATCCACAAGTACTTATCTCCAACCAGTAGGTACCTCAGTAAAAATACAGTATTGATTCTACCTGACATTACCAAGAATTCCTTAGCATTATCTCCTAGCCTTTCTCAAAGAATGCCTTTTAGTGACTGGTTTATTTGAACTGACTCCAAAGAAGCTTTACACATTGAACTTTTTAAGTCCTATTAAATCTCTCAGTTTTCCACCTCAACTGTGATGTTTGATTGCCAACTTGCCTGGATAGAGTTTTGTCTAGGGGATTTGTAAAGCATACTTCTGTGTGAATCAATGAGGGGGATTCAGGAGAGGATTGACTTTAAGTTGGGAGAAGACCCAGGCTGAATGTGAATGGCATAATCTCATAGGCTGAGGGCCTGAATGGAACAAAAAGAAACAAAGAATAGCTGGTGGCTCATGGCTGTAATCCTAGCTACTCAGGAGGCTGAGATCTAAGGATTGCAGTTCAAAGCCAGCCCGGGCAGGAAAGACCGTGAGACTCCTATCTCCAATAAACCACCAGAAAACTGGAAGTGGCGCTGTAGCTCAAGTGGTAGAGCGCTCGCCTTGAGCTGAAGAGCTGAGGGATAGCACCCAGGCCCAGAGTTCAAGCCCCACGACCGACAAAAAAAAGAAAGAAAGAAAGAATAGAGCCTGACAGTGCCCACACTCCCCTGCTCTGCCCTGGGCCTGCCATGAGGCTCTGCTATGTTCTCTGAGCCATGAGGGGGTAAAACTTCTGAAATCACAAGCCATAATAAATCTTCATTTTTTCTTTTGGTGCTGGTCTTGAACTCAGGGCCTGGGCACTATTCCTGGGCTTCTTTTGCTCAGAGCTAGTACTCTACCACTTTGAACAATAGCTTCACTTCTGGCTTTATTTTTATTTTTGGTAAAGAGTCTCATGGGCCTTCCTGCCCAGGCTGGCTTCAAATCATGATTCTCAGATCCTAGCCTCATAAGTAGCTAGGATTATATGTGTGAATCGCTAGTACCTAGCTCTTTTCTTTCTTTTAAGTTGTTCTGTCAAGTATTACAAAAGTGACAAATATACCCCATCCCCCTTTTCCAGCCATGTATTTGTTTAAAAAAAAACAAACAAAAAACTATACTACAGTTTCCCTCACTCTGGGTTTGGCTGGTTACATCTTCATTGTGTTATTTCATACCCGGGCCTACTGGCTCACACCTGAAATTCTAGCTACTCAGGAGGCTGAGATCTGAGGTTCGCTGTGAGACTCTGATCTCTAATAAACCACTCAAAAAAAGCCAGAAGTGGCACTGTGGCTCAAGTGGTAGAACACTAGCCTTGAGCACAAAAAGGCTCAGGGACAGCACCCAGGCCCTGACTTCAAGCCCCAAGACCAGCAAAAAATAATAATAGTAAATAAAAATTAAAAAAATCAAGTGAGTTGATTAGCGTCAGGTGATTTGTTGCAGGTATCAACCACCGACATCTGATCTAGCCCAGTTCTCAAACAGAATGGTTGATATTGTGAGAGATTTAGACTCCAGACTCCACCTTCTTAGCCACCATGTCACTTTCCTAATTGTTTCCTCCACCTTGGGGCCCCTGAAAGCCTGGTCACTGGACACTGAAAATGATCTACAGGCCATGGCTCCATCCACGGACCAAAGGCCCGCTGGAAAGAAAGCCATTAAAGTCAAAGCGCCCCAGACATGTCACCATGGAGCCCCCCCTTCAAGCCACACAAGTGAAATCTGACACAATTCTTCTCTACCCTATGGGTGGCTTGTGCTGGCTTCAGCAGGCATTATAGATCATTGGTGTCCCTTCTTATCTCCAGTACAGAATGTGAAATGCCCTGTCACAAGCAGGACCAGCCCTGGGGGATCTCATTGGCTAATAGGTGCCACTCACAGATGAGAAAGACAGGGGATGTTTACAGGAACTAACAAAGTGTGGGACAGGCGGATGCATTCACAGCACCGGAATGGAAGCCGCATCTCCCTAAAAGCTGCTCCTTTCCCAGCAGCCAGAAGCCTAATGTTGCAAGGCTGTCTGGTATTAATGATTTCAATTTATCTGTATGGAATTGACTTTTTCTCTGTGGGATGCCCAAATTTTCTCCTTCTATCTACAAGATATGAGCTAGAAAACATTAGCAAAGATCACAAGGGACAATAGCAATCTGCTCCCAAACAGGCAACCTCTGCAGAATGGCCGATTTCTTTTCTCTATTAAGGAGCTTGTAGTCAACACTCATTTTCTGTTATAGAGAAAAGCATCGACAAAGACTAAACGAGTGATGCTTGTTTGAGGATAGGAAGAAGCCATATGGGTTCCTCCCTCATCACTTTTGTTGACCTGAGATAAACTGAGATAAACCATCTACTTTATTTTCTCCTCTTTCCCCCTTCTCTCATTCTCTCTCTCTCTCTCTCTCTCTCTCTCTCTCTCTCTCTCTCTCTCTCTCTCTCTCTCCTCTCACTCTGGCAGTACTGGAGCTGGAACTCAGGCACTTATGCTTGGTAGGCAAGCACTGTACTACTTGGGCCACGTTCCAAGATTTTTGTTTTTAGTTACTTATCAAGAATAGAGTTAGTCTGTGATCCTCCTACCTATGCTGAGATTACAGCCATGAGTCACCAAGCCTGGCCTTATATGATTATTTCTATACTATTTGCTTCAAACTATCTTACCCCTTTTCAAGTAAATATATATTTAAAAAGAAGTTTCAAAGCTTTTCTAATGAAAAGACTAGAATCTTCTACTTGAAACAATGGCATTCCAGGCACTGGTGGCTCATGCCTATAATCCTAGCTATTCAGGAGGCTGAGATCTGAGGATCAATATTCTAAGTCAGCCTGGCACAAAAGTACTTGAGAATCTGATCCCCAGCTAACCTCCAAAAAAGTTGGACCTGTGCTCCGAGAGACAGAGTATGAGTGACTTGAGCAATACAAAAGAAGGGCAGTGCTCAGGTCTGAGTTCAAGCCCCAGGATTGGCACACACACACACACACACACACACACACACACACACACACACACACACAATTACTAGCACTGCAAAACTAAACAATACTTTGTACCTGTAGTTGGAGAAAAGAACTTTTCTGCAGAATCCTCCCTTAATTTTGCCTGACCTTAGTCTCACCCGCTCCAGTACTAGGCTTACAATAGCCCCCAAAAGATGCTTTGGTTGATTCTGAAAATAACTCTTTTTTTGTTTGTTTGTTTTTTTGGGGTCCAGTCGTGGGGCCTGAACTCTGGGCTTGGGCGCTGTCCCTCAGCTCTTCAGCTCAAGGCTAGCACTGTACCACTTGAACCACAGCGCCACTTCCGGCTTTTTTCTTTTTGCTTATGTGGTGGTAAGGAATCGAACCCAGGGCATCATGCATGCAAGGCAAGCGCTCTACCACTGAGCCACCTTCCCAGCCCCCTGAAAATAACTCGAGACATAGAAAAACTCAGTATTTGAGAATCTTTTCTAGCAAACTGCTCTGTTTTATCCTTAGCACTTAACAACTTTCTGGCATGTTATTTACTTATTTATTTGAGCTATTTTGATGGCTTGTCATTCCTCTCTTCCTGGTACAGGAACATAAGTTCCAGAAGGAAGAATGTCTTCATCTATTTTTACTTCTGTACCCCAGCGTGTAAAACAGCACCTGGCACAGAGTAGGTACTTCATAAACATTATAGAATGAAGGGCAAAAGGAACTATGGGTGGCGTCTGCGTTAATCATGTGACCAGCAGCAGAGACAGCAAGGAGGTCAAGGACCCAGATGATTCATCTTTTAGCTCCTCCTTCCTGCAGTCACAAGATGACTGCCAGGGACAGTGGCCATCACCTGTGCTCAGCTAAGGCTTTTCAAAAGGTGGCACTTGATTGGGTCAGCTTGGGGCTGAACCCTTTAAATAGGAAGGGGACAGCTTAGACTACTCAGGAATCCACTCTCTCTCTCTCTCTGATGACAATATTGGAGAGTTAGAAGCAGCTTCTAGAGGACCTCAGTGGCTCATGCCTGTAATCCTCACTACTCAGGAGGCTGAGTTCTGAGGATCGCAGGTTCAAAACCAGCCCTGGCAGGAAAGCTCATGAGATGCTTATCTCCAATTAACCACCAGAAAACTGAACTCAGAGCTGTGGTTCAAGTGGTAGAGCACTAGCCTTGAACAAAAAAACTCAGAGACAGCACCCAGACCATGAGTTCAAGCCCAAGACCAACTAGTATGTGCATACACACACACACACACACAAACAACAGCTTCCACTGAACACATCTTGTGCCCATGGTTGGCTGAAGGAAGAAAGGAAGTAGCGGGTGGAGTGTGGCATAGGTAGGAAACCCATCCCATCCACTAGGGAATTACTGTCTTTCAAAGTAACAATAGAGTACAGAAAGGAAAAATGACTCTTCCGGTCTTCTCTCCACTGCAGTTTCCAAATGTGCCCTGGAAACAGTGCTTTATTGAGCATCTTTGAGGGAAGAACATCAGAACAAGAGCTGTCAAGACCTGGGAACTTGAGAGCTAAATTTGGGACTGAAGCACTGGGGTGGGAAGATGATGCTATGTTTTCAAGTCTCAGTATTGACATTAAAATGTCCAAATTAGCTTCTAGACAAAGTGAATCCCAGAAGGTAGTCAATAATCCAGTCATTTGTGAGTAAGCTCCTACTCTGTGCCTGCCACTGAGATACGACAGTGAATTCACACACACACACACACACACACACACCTGCACTAATGGAACCTTCTTCTTGTGTGGGAGACAAATAATTAACAACACTAGTGTCTGTTCTCTGTCCTACCCCACACTTGAAATTGGGTAAGTAGTCCTTATTTGGGTTAGTATTGATTGTTCCTAGAATTCGCTTGTGGCCCTCTTGCTTTACTCTTTACTCTCTAGCTCCATTTCTCATAGAGGACTTTGTCCAAGCTTATTGTTTGTTTGTTTCCCAGTCCTGGGGCTTGAACTCAGGTCCTGGGCACTGTCACTGACCCTCTTTCTGCTCAAGGCTAGTGTTCTACCACTTGAATCACAGCATCAGTTCCAGCTTTTTTTTTTTTTTTGGTCAGTCCTGGGGCTTGAACTCTGGGCCTGGGTGCTTTCCCTGCGCTCTTCAGCTCAAGATGAGCGCTCTACAGCTTGAGCCACAGCACCATTTCCAGTTTTCTAGTGGTTTATTGGAGATAAGAGTCACAGACTTTTCTGTCTCAGCTGGCTTCGAACCGCAATCCTCAAATCTCAGCCTCCTGAGTAGCTAGGATTACAGGCGTGAGCCGCTGGAGCCTGGCTGTGTTTATGGTTTTTATCCAAGCTCTTCCATTCTTGGAGCGAGGAAGAGGGAGTGAAAGAGGATAGGAGGAAAAAAGGCAGAGAAAAAGTGTAAAGCCGAAAGCCGAATTTGGAAATCCTTACCCTGAAGACCGCCAGAGACCGTCACCAATGTAAAAGCAAAGGAGTCTTTATTGCAAGCTCAAGCCTGGTCCCCCATACATGGCAGCAGCCTATGACGGTGAGCGGCCCCGAGCCCAGGGTTACAGCAGTTTTTATACGTTTTTTAGGGAAGGCAGGGGCTCTGCATACATCATAACTTCTTGTAACAAATGACTACAAACCCCGGGAAAATCATAAAACAACTCTATAGTATGACTGGCGCATTACAAAGCGGGAAAGGACCAGGAACAAGTTGCTGGTTAGATCAAGGGGGCTGGCGTTCTTTAAACTGGTTGGCTTGCACCACAGGGGAGTCTCAAGAGGACAGGTGCTAAACTGCAGGGTGTCTGGCTTAGATAATGCTCACCAGACCCTAGGAGGGGCTGTTCTGGAGTTTCAGATATCGTAATTCCAGGCATTGGGGCTGAAGTGGGTCAAGGGTTACATTGCAGAACTGAGATGGAGGTCTTAAGTGAAATGGAGTTGCTTAGGTTCCTCAAAAGAAGGGATGGAAAGTCTGGAAGCGTGGCCGCTCAACGTACCACTCCATTAACTGTCTTAATTTTAATACTTTCATAATTTCAAGGGATTTGACCCTTGACCTCTATATCTCAATAGATGTTAGCATCATAATAATGTGGATCAACCCAGGGTTTAAAACAGCTAAGATTGTTTCTATGTTTGTATGCTGTGTGTGTGTGTGTTCCCTGTGTATGTGTGTGAGCCAGGCAGTACCAGAGCTTGAACTCAGGGCCTCACACTGTCTTTTTCTTTTTTGGTCAGTTGTGAGGCCTGAACTCAGAACCTGGGTGCTGTCCCTGAGCCTTTTGTTTTTGTTTATTTATTTTTTGGGGGGTCTGAACTCTGGGCCTGGACGCTGTCCCTCAGCTCTTCAGCTCAAGGCTAGCGCTCTACCACTTGAGCCACAGCGCCACTTCCGGCTTTTTTCTTTTTGCTTATGTGGTGCTGAGGAATCGAACCCAGGGCCTCATGCATGAAAGGCAAGCGCTCTACCACTGAGCCACCTTCCCAGCCCTGAGCCTTTTGTGTACAAAGCTAATGTTCTACTGCTAAAACCACAGTGCCACTTCCTATTTTTGAGTGGTTACTTGGAGATAAGAGTCTCACAGGGATTTTTCTTTTCTTTTCTTTTGTTGGTCGTGGGGCTTGAACTCTGGACTTGGGCACTGTCCTTGTGCTCTTCAGCTCAAGGCGAGCGCTCTACCGCTTGAAACACAGCAACGCTTCCGGTTTTCTATGCTGGGGGGGGTGGGGGGGGAAGGTGTATTGGAGATAAGAGTCTCATGAACTTTCCTGCCTGGGCTGGCTTTGAACAGCGATCCTCAGATCTCAGCCTCCTGAGTAGCTAGGATTACAGGTGTGAGCCACCGGCGCCCGGCTCACAGGGACTTTTCTGTCCAGGCTGGCTTTGAACCGTGATCCTCAGCTCACTTCACACTCTTGCTGAGCTTTTTTGCTCATGCTTGGTGTTCTACCACTTGAGCCACACCCCTACTCTCACACAGATTTGTCTGCCTGGATTGGCTTTGAACTGTAATCCTGAGACCTGAGCCTCCTGAGTAGCTAGAGTTATAGGCATGTGCTACAGTATCAGGATGATTATTTACCCTTTTTTTTTTTTTTTTGGTTGGTTGTGGAGCTTGAACTCAGGGTCTGGGTGCTATTCCTGAGCTCTTTTGCTCAAGACTAGTACACTACCACTTTGAGCCACGGTGCCACTTCCAGGATGATTATTTACAATGCTCACATTTCTCCACTAATGGAATCTGGGAAGAATGCAGTAAAGTTCGCACTTTGGGCCTGACCAGTCCGTTTTGTTTTTGTTTTCCTGGGGCTTGAATTTAGGGCCTGAGTGTTGTCCCTGAGCTCTTTTGCTCAAGGCTAGTGCTCTACCCCTTTGAGCCACAATACTACTTCTGGGTTTTGGGTGGTTAATTAGAGATAAGAGTCTCACAAACATTCCTGTCAGGGCTGTCTTTGAACCACAATCCTCAGATCTCAGCCTCCTGAGTCGCTAGGATTATAGTTGTGAGCTGCCAGTGCCCAGACCTAAGTCTTGGTCCACACCTTTGATTTTCTCTTTAGGGCAAATATTAGCCACTCAAATACACCCAGCAAGAGGAGCTTCTGCCCAAGCTGGGCTTGTACTCTCTTGGGCTATACACCTTCTCTCTGGGTAAGGAATCTGTACAGTCAAGGAACAAAACCATCTGAAATCTATGCCTTTCTTCCTTTTTTTTTTTTTTGGGTCCGGTTGTGGGGCCTGAACTCTGGGCCTGGGTGCTGTCCCTCAGCTCTTCAGCTCAAGGCTAGCACTCTACCACTTGAGCCACAGCGCCACTTCCAGCTTTTTTCTTTTTGCTTATGTGGTGCTGAGGAATCGAACCCAGGGCCTCAGGCATGCAAGGCAAGCACTCTACCACTGAGCCACCTTCCCAGCCCCTATGCCTTTCTTCCTTATGAATCAGAATTCCCCCATTTGAATGATACATCCCAACTGCAGGTCTTATGCTGGGCTTCATGTATGAACAGTTCCTGGAGAGCCACGATGGTATGAGGTCTGAGGATGGCTCGTGGGCATTGCATGGAGCTAGAGCTGGCCTTGTGTATGGGGTATCTACACAGCTCCCTGCTGGTAGATAGAAGTAGAAGGGCTGAGCGCCAGCCCTATCTACATTCCCTGGTCCAGCACAGAACTCCAAGAAGCCCGAGAATTCTGAATTTGATCTTGGCCTTCCAGCGTGTTAGGAAGTTATGGATCAAAATGCTCTCAATTCTCAGGCATGTGGAATATGAACCTTCACTGCATACTTGTCCTCGGCTATGTCACTAGTAGGGCGGGCCAGGTGCTAAGGGTGGAGTGACATGGTGTGATGAATGAGCATGGACATCAAATACAGGGGCAAATCCAGTGTGGGCATCAGCAGCACTTCCCCGGCCTGCCGTGGGAGGAGAGTATTTCACAGAGTGCACGTAATGTCGTCAACCAACAGACAGTTTCTGCCCCTTCCCCGCCCCTAGCCTTCTCCTGGTGTGTTCTCAGTGCCGTCAGAGACAAGATGGGCTGACCCCATCCCACATGGGAAGAAGTGCCCAGACTTCAAAAGCTAATTTGATGACTGTGACTTATCAACTGGGAGGCGTTAAAATGCACCTAAACGGATTCCTTGGTATGAACATTTCACTTCACGAGTGTCTAGGGAGTGTGGGACTATCAGTGAATAAGATCTGTCAAGCGGAGAATCTGGGCAGTGTTTTGTTTTCTGCTTCTGAGAAGGGACATCTACAGCGGTGTTCTCTCTGGGAGTGTTCCCCTTCCAAAATGGTGTTTCTCAGTAAACTAGTAAACGCCATTGGCTTTCTGATTCTGTCTCCAGGCCTTGTGCTCCTTTAAGGGGAGTTCTATGAATCTCTGTGGCCACAAACTCCTCGTGTGGCTCCCCACATTCAGCTTGGAATGGTCTGTATTCGCCTCCTGTGGCGGCTATAACAAAACGTCATGATCTCAGTGCCTTAGAACAAAAAAGTTCTTCGCTCACAGCTGGCATCAAGTGTGCCAGTAGGCCTTAACTTGTATAATTATCACTCCAACCTCTGCTTCACCTTCACATGACTCCTCCCCGAGAATATGTGTCACACCTCTCTGCCTTGAAAATAAAACACCTATCGTGGGCTTCAGGGCCCACCCTCAATCCAAGATGGCCTCATCTCAAGATCCTCAATTACATCTTTGCAAAAGATCCTTTTTCCAAATAAGGTCACATTCACAAGTGCCTTGAGTTAGGACTTGTTTTAAATATAACTTCTGTCCTGGTGGACAAACCGCTACCAAGCCCTCCAGACGTATTTCATTTGCCCCCACTTACATTGTCTCCATCTCCATCTCTGTCTGAGTGGAGAAACCCACATTCCCAAAGCAGACTTGAAAACGCATGCTAGACCCTCCCTCTCCTTTCCCCCATCTCCCATTGGTCACCAAAGACAGTCAATCATTCTTGGTAGCTCTGGACTCATCCCTTCCCCTTTGGTTTCCAATGCCACTGGCTACACCCTCACTGGCCTCTTTTTTTTTCTTTTTTTCTTTTGTTTTTGTTTTTGGGTCCAGTCATGGGGCCTGAACTCTGGGCCTGGGCGCTGTCCCTCAGCTCTTCAGCTCAAGGCTAGCTCTCTACCACTTGAGCCACAGCGCCACTTCCGGCTTTTTTCTTTTTGCTCATGTGGTGCTGAGGAATCGAACCCAGGGCCTCATGCATGCGAGGCAAGCGCTCTACCACTGAGCCACCTTCCCTTTTTTTTCTTTTTTATCTCAAGCTCCCACAGGATCTTTATATGGACCATTCCCCTGTCTGACCACCAAGCTTCACAGGTGCGCTTCACTTCATCAGAATTCTCAGCACCACCTCAGAGGGGAGTTCACTCCTCGCCCACCCCCTTCAGTACCCTCCTGGTGACCCCTACCCACCAAGTCATCTGCTTTAGTATTCCTGTAGTCCCTTGTACCTGGTCATAGGTTCTCATTTATGTCTCTCTCTCTCTCCTCTCTCTCTCTGTATCTCTCTCTGTGTCTCTCTCTGTCTCTGTCTCTCTGTCTCTGTCTCTGTCTCTCTCTCTTTTGGTTTCCCCCTGAGAAAGGATTGACCTCAGGACCTCCAACACCCTAGGCAAGCACTCTACCACTAAGCCACCTTCCCAACCGGGGCATCTGTTATTTTAAGGACACATTCTGGAAAACAGTATTTGAGGTGACAGTAGATCTTCCCTATAATCCTCACTACGCAGGAGGCTGAGATGTGAGGATCAAAGTTGGAAGGCAGCCCAGGCAGGGTAATCTGTGAGACTTTTTTTTTTCTTCTGCTTATGTGGTGCTGAGGAATCAAACCCAGGGCCTCATGCATGAAAGACAAGCTCTCTACCACTGAGCCACTTTCCCAGCCCTCTGTGAGACTTTTATCTCCAATTACCTACCAGAAAGTCAGAAAATGGAGCTCTGATTTAAGTGGTAGAGCACCAGCCTTGACCAAAAAACTCAGGGATAATGCCCAGGCCAAGTCCCAGTGCACGTGCGTGCATGCGCATGCTCGCGCACGCGCGCATGCACGCGCGCACACACACACACACACACACACACACACACACACACACACGGTTTAGGCAAAAGGCAGTTAGAGGAGGGGGCTTGTAAAGACAGATGAATTCCTTAGTGTATAATCATTGTTTCCTGAGTTGTTCTTGTTTCGTTTTATCCGGCAATATTAACTGACCTAGAAGGAAATACCCATCGAATTCACCCAGCTGCCAAGAGAGTAGAAGGCAAAGAGACAGGATGTGGAGGGTTGTTGACTTTGGTGTTGAAATCACTTGCCTCAGGGAAGAGGCAGAGACACCCCCCCCCCACCAAGGTTGTCCTGCTACTCACTCCAGGGTCTCTAGAGGAAAGAGGGAAGGAAATAGACTGTGGAATAGATGTCACTGAGGGGAGAGTTGAGATTGGGCTCTAAGAATAAATAAAAGAGTATTTTGTTTGGTTTGAAGTAAAATCTCCACTTGAGCTGGGCACCGGTGGCTCAGACCTGTAATCCTAGCTACTCAGAAGGCTGAGATCTGAGGATCGCGGTTCATAGACAGCTGGGGCAGGCAAGTCCATGAGACTCTTATCTCCAATAACTACAAGAAAACTGGAAGTGGTGCTGTGGCTCAGGTGGTAGAGGACTAGACTTCAGCTGAAGAGTTGAGGGACAGCACCCAGGCCCAGAGTTCAAACCCCATAACCTACAAACAAACAAACAAACAAAAAACCACCTTAAATTGAGATTTACGTGCCTCCACCTCCGGAATGCTGAGATTACACACATGAGAGTATGCAAAGGTGTAGTGAGACAAAAGATGACAGCAGCTTCAAGAACTGTGAGGAGATTCAGTGACTGTAGCCAAGGAGAGTGAGAAGGACGGGACACCAGATGGGCCAAATTGGACAGGACATTTTCCATCATAAGGAAAAGGTGGGGGCTGGGAAGGTGGCTCAGTGGTAGAGCGCTTGCCTTGCATGCCTGAGGCCCTGGGTTCCATTCCTCAGCACCACATAAGCAAAAAGAAAAAAAGCCGGAAGTGGCGCTGTGGCTCAAGTGGTAGATGCTAGCCTTGAGCTGAAGAGCTGAGGGACAGCACCCAGGCCCAGAGTTCAGGCCCCACGACCAGACCCCCCCAAAAAAAACAAAAAAGGAAAAGGGGGCTTTGGGAAAAGCTATAAGTATTCTTTTTTGATGTTTCAAAAGAATTTGTCACTATTTTCTGGATAATATTACATTTAGGCCTGTATTTTCAACCCAAGTTGCTTTAAATTTTGAAAGTGTTTCCAAAAGCCAAATATGTTGGTGCATGCCTGAAATCCCATTAGGAGGCTGAGGAAGGAAGATAGTAAGTTGGAGGCAATCCTGGGCTACATTGTGAGACCTCGTCTCAAATAAATAAATAAATACATAAATGTAATTACTTTTAATTTTTGAAGCTATTAAATTCTAGTTTTATTCCATTTGTAATCAAAGACGATTGCTCTGTGCCTGCTTCTTGTAGTCTATCTTTATTTTTGGCAGCATTGGGGTCTGAACTGAAGAGTCTGGCATTTACTAGGCAGGCTCTCTACCACTTGACTTTGCCTGTACCCTTTTTGGAAATGAATATGGTTTCCTTTACAGCTTAAAATACAATCAATATTGTTAATGTCCCTAGGCACTTGTATTATATATCTTTAGAGGAAAAAGAAATATGTAAGCTTGTTCCATCTTATTACTTGTACCATTTGGGTTTTTTTCATGTCCCCTGCATGTGTTCATGCATGTATGTTTGTGTGCATGCATGCAACATATGCATGTGTGTGTGCATCTATTTATTCTTTTCTGGACCGAATCCTGAACTAAGTTCTATCATTAATAAATGTTATTTTGTTTGTTGGGTCGTTTTATTGTTTCTCCTCGTAACCCTTGCCACTTTTTCTGACAGTTTTTAATCTTGGTCCTGTTTCCTTCCTTTCTAGAAAACTCAGATAGTCATGTGGAGGTAAACCGGGATTAGAGATGAAGCAGGCCTGCTAAGAAGCCAGGCAGAAATCTTAGAGGGTGGAAAAAAAGTGGCAGTCGAGTACAGTGGCTTACTCCTATAATTCCAGCTTTTCAGGAGGCAGAAATCATGATGCTCAGAGCTAGCTTGGATAAAAAGTTATTGAGACTCCATCTTAACCAACAAACTGGGTGTGGTGGTGCGTGTTTGTCTTAGCTATGAGGAGGCTGAACATAGGAGGGTTGAGGAAAACAGCAGACAGCAAAAAGAGCTGGAGATGTGGTTCAATAGCTGGATCACCTATGGGAGGCCCTGAGTTCAAATACTAGCACCAACTCCCCACCTGTAAGTGAAATGAGCTCCCTTCCCATACCTTAGCACGCTCCCTCCCCTCTCCACAGCTTAGCAGGCTCCCTTCCTCTTCAACACCAGGCCCATGTAGTAAAGGCAGTAAATAATCAGCCTCCAACCCCCTTTACCTCAGGATGGCACTTCTCTGGGGCTGCTACCACCATATAAGGCAGCAAGAGCCCCTTAGAGTGACCTTCAGGTCTGGGCAGTTGCAGGATCCCTTATCTACTATTTGGACAGCAGCCATAAATCCTAGTCCACCACGATGAAGCCCCTGGCCCACATGTCCACACTAGGGTCTCCGCCTCCTAGCCCCTTCTAAACCTCCTAAACCTCCTAAGTTATATAGGTCACCCCAGACAATAGCCAGCGCTTCTTCTCACTTCTCCCTTGTGAGAAGGGGTCTTGCCGGCCCCTTTCCCAGCAATAAACCTTTCTTTGTTCTCCATACCTGGATGTCTGCGTGGTTCTCTGGCAAAGTCTAATTTACCCTATCACTACCCCAGGGGGAAAAAAAGAAAGCACCTCCAATGTGCAGTTAGCAGCTAGACAGGTTCAGAGGAAGAAGGCGGAAGGACCAGGGGCTGGCACTGCTGAACGTTACCGGAAGCTTGGAAGCAGATTAATTCTTCATCGCCTCCTCATGATAAATTGTGACTAGCTGTGGTGATCCCCCTCCCCTACATGCTTGCAGTGATGGTCCCTCTGCACAGAGTACCTAGCAGAGGTGAAAGAACATTCTGGAACAAATGCAAGACATGTCACTGAAGTGGATGAGTGGAGCTCTGGCAGAGGTGTTCAGTGGACAGTGGCGAACAAGGTCAGAGGGAGGTCAGGGCAGTGAATGCTGGGAAGCAAAGTAACTAAAACATGAGCTGACAGGTGGGGGACTGACAGACCCAGGGGTCAGGACTGCACTGGGGTGCTATAAGGGGCCACCCTTTGTGCAAGGGACTTCTGCCTGCCCAGTGTGGGCTGTGGCAGCCAGAGAGTAAGAATTAAGAGATCTAAGGTAGGTGCCAGTAGTTCATACCTGTAATCCCAGCTACTTGGGAGGCTGAGATCTGAGGATTATGGTGCAAAGCCAGCCTAGGCAAGAAACTTTACAAGGCTCTTATCTCCAACTAACCACCAAAGAAAAGCTGGAAGTGGAGGTGCTATTCAAGTGGTAGAGTGCTAACCTTGAGCAGAAAGTGATGTCAGGGACAGGCCTAGACCCTGAGATAGACAGACAGACAGACAGACAGACACACACACACACACACACACAGAAATCTAGAAATTCTCATTTTGCCAGTGGCATTGTGATTGTCCTAGTTTCCTCGAAGATTGGGCTCCATCTCTGTCTAGGGTCCAGTCTACCTATACATGTCATCAGTTTCCCCCCTTTTTTTTTTTCGGGTCCGGTTGTGGAGCCTGAACTCTGGGCCTGGGCGCTGTCCCTCAGCTCTTCAGCTCAAGGCTAGTGCTCTACCACTTGTGAGCCACATTGCCACTTCTGGCTTTTTTTTTTTCCTGCTTATGTGGTGCTGAGGAATCGAACTCAGGGCCTCATGCATGCAAGGCAAGCGCTCTACCACTGAGCCACCTTCCCAGCCCTTCAGTTTCCCCCTTCTGCGTCTTTAGGTTAGTTTTCTCTCCCCAGATTCTATTTCCCCTTGGACTTTTCATTCTCCAGGCTGGCTGAACGGTCCCCTGTCTCTCACTCGTCACCCATGGGGTTTTGAGGTGACCCTCAGTCTCTGTCTCTGCTTCCTCCTCCATTTCTAGGAAAACAAATCTAGTGCCCAACAGCAGAAAAACTCTTTGCCACCTTAGTCCAAAAGTCTGTGGCAGTTCGTCTGATGAGGCTTCTAAACAGTACCAAATCTTCAGAATAATCTAGATGAGGATTTTGCTTACAGTTCTGTTGGTGGGCCTTCCTTTCCAACCATGCTTTGAGCTCAGGGAACAGGCCTTGCCCCTCTGCAGTCCCAGTATCTAAGCAGGTACCTGGGACACCGTGACACGGCGCCACAACAGCGAAGGCCACATTCTACCTCCTTGAAGAGCATAAAGAGACACAGGGTGAGAAGTAAAAAGGAAAGGAACATCTACACCCAGAGGGCTAGTGGGCCCAAGGTCAGGAGGTCAAGCTTTGGGAGCCAGGCTGCATCTTTTGCCTGGGACAGGAGTGGTGGTGGTTGTTTCCTGGAAATGCTCAGAACCTTCCTGGACCAGTCTCCAGAAACTACACAGAAGAGATTAAAGGATTTCTAGGTGATTTTTCTGGAAACAGCTCATTTGGAATTCAATGTGCAGATTTGGGAGTTATAGCATGTTCTAAAAGCCATTGGAGGGCTTGGAGGCATGGCTCAGGGGGGTAGAGTGCCAGCCAATGAGCAAAAGTGTCAGATACCAAATTCAAGTCCCAGTCTTGGACAAAAAAAAAAGAAAGAAAAGGTTACTGGAAATGAGGAAAGGGGTGCTTAGAACCCCTGGAGGGGCTGGGTGCTAGTGGCTCCCACTTGTAATCCTAGCTACTAAGGTCTGCCTTAGACCATGCAGGCCCTGCGCAGACACCTCCCGACCTCTTGGCTAAGTTTCCACCCAGTATCTGTTACCTAGGTAACTGGCACACCTGGAAGCAGTCAATCCCCCTACTGCTAGGTTACATCCGGGGCCACCTCTGGCCTTCCATCTGTAGGCAGGTCCCAGGCCCTGAGGTCACATCCAGATCCAGTGTGGCCACACCTTTCCCCCATTGGCCACACCTCTTCCTGTCCCTGGCCTAGATAAGTCCTGGCCTGGGGTTAGGTCTCCCCCCATACCTCTCCACTATGCACGGAGGGGGCAGCAGTTTGGTAAATAAACTTCTTTGTGGTGTTCTCTTCATCAGCTACCTAATGAAACCTACCTTACACTATATATATATATATATATATATATATATATATATATATACCTTACACTAAGGAGGCTGAAATCTGAGGATCACAGTTCAAAGCCAGCCAGGGAAAGTCCAGGAGACTCTTATCTCCAATTAACCACCAGAAAACCAGAAGTGGCTTTGTAGCTCAAAGTGCTGTGCTAGAGCACTAGCCTTGAGCTAAAGAGCTGAGGAATAGTACCCAGGCCCAGAGTTCAAGCCTCACAACTGACAAAAAAAAAAAAAAGAATACTTGGGCGTCTTGGAAGAAAAGATTTGGGGGTATGGGTACTGAACCACAGAGAAGTGCTCTGATGCACAGCTTTGTCTGAGGCGGGGAACCTCTTCTTGCTTTGGTGCATCTTTCTGAGGTGAGGAGTCTGGGGCCAAGGAAAGAACAGGTATGTTGACCAAGTTCTGCCACAGCCTGCCCGAAGCTCTGGGCCAGACAACACCATTCCCTTCACCAGTTCCACAATCGGAAACCCATCTGCTTGCAATAACTTTTCCAACATTTTTTTTTTTTAATGCCAGTACTGGGGCTTGAACTGAGGGCCTTCGTACCATCCTTAGCTTTTACACCCAAGGCTGGTATTCTGCTACTTGAGGTACAGCTCTACTTTTTGGTGGTTAATTGGAGAGAAGAGTCTCACAGATGTTCTTGCCTAGGCTGGCTTCAAACTGATCCTCAGATCTCAGCCTCTTGACTAGCTAGGATTATAGGCATGAGCATTTCTAAAGTCTCCAACTTTATTTCTTCTAGGCTCTTTTCCATTTGCCTAGACTTTACTCCTTTCTGGGTCCATCTCTAATCTTTATGGTCTTGCAATTTCTCCACCCAGTGACTTAGCTCAATATCAGACAGCTCAGTATCATGGTTTCACCCTTCCTTCCTTCCTTCCTTCCTTCCTTCCTTCCTTCCTTCCTTCCTTCCTTCCTTCCTTCCTTCCTTCCTTCCTTCCTTTCTTTCTTTCTTTCTTTCTTTCTTTCCTTCTGCGGTTGTGGGGCTTGAACTCTGGGCCTGGGCGCTGTCCCTCAGCTCTTCAGCTCAAAGTGAGCGCTCTACCACTTGAGCCCCAGTGCCACTTCTGGTTTTCTAGTGGTTTATTGAAGATAAGAGTCTCACGGGTTTTCCTGCCTGGGCTGGCTTTGAACTGCCATCCTCAGATCTCAGCTTCCTAAGCAGCTAAGATTTCAGGCCCGAGCCGCCTGCGCCCAGCTATGGTCTCATCTTCAGGCCCTCTTGCTGAATGGGGGCGGGAAGGGGCTTCTCCTACCTCCCACCCTGGGGAGGCCCACCTATTATTCTTTATTCCCAGCCAGGCTTCTAGAAAGACATACCTACATTTGTCATCTCTATTTCTCTCCTAGTACTCTCAATTTGGTCCCGCTTTCCATCTTTACCTTCAGAAAAGTCTCTCTTCCAGGTCCCTGGGTTTGGCAAATGCCAGTTTCTATTCTTACTGTCCTTGTCCTTTCTGTGGTATGGCTTGTCTCCTCCTCCCTGAGGCTTTCTCCTCCTTGACCTTCTAAGTAGGGTGACTGTATAATTTATCATCCAAACTGGGTCACTATTGAAAGTGGAAGGGGGCACTAATTAATAATTATGCTAGGTTTCTGTCATTAAACCCAGACTCACACAGGCAAACCTCCCTTTAAACTGCCCTTTCCCTTCTCTGGCTGCTCGTTCCTTTTTTTTTTAAATAGTAACTGGGGTTTGAACTCAGGACCTTGAGATTGCTAGACTGGTATTCTACCATTTGAGCCTTATCTCCCATCATTTTGCCTTTTTTTTTTTTTTAGGTAGGGTCTTATGGGGCTTTTTGCCTAAATTTCCACAGTTACTCCTGTGGATGGGATGATAGGCCTGTCCAGATATTTTAGTGGTGGTTGTGGTGGTGATGGTGATGGGATCTAACCTCTTTATCTTCCCCACTCCCCCATGGACCTTGAAACTCCAGCCTCAAATTCTCCGCCTCCTGAGTAGCTGGCCTGCCTCCTTTCTGGGATCCTCTTCCTTCAACCACTCCTTACACATGTCTTGGGCCTGCTGCTTCCATACCCACCTCACCTGCACAATCTTATCCACCTGTCTGCGATGATGCCACCTGCCCTATGGGTGCTGTATGGATCTCTATACTGCAGATACAAATCTGCCTACTGCAAGTCTCTACCTGGCTGATCTGGAAGCAAGTCAGATCCCCGTTTAAAATCAGACTCATCCTCTTCAACTCCGGCAGCAATGTCTTCCCGGTAGAGGACAGAGTGGGCGGAAGTAATGGCAAAGGTGATAAATAGATCTGGAGATAGGATAGCCAGCAGCTAATCAATGCTACCCCTCCCCCCATCTGCACACTAGCCAGGCCTACTGGAGTAACTAGTGAAAGTACCCAGTCTGGTCTCTGAAAAAAAGACCAAACACTACCTCGGAGATAGGATTAAGTGAGATAATAATGACAATAGCAGATATTTACAAGGCACTTTAGGAACCAGACACTTCTAAAAGGCTCTCACTAAAACAGTCATTGGAGAGAGAGGTGCTATTCATATGCCTTGTTGTGCAGATGAATGCCCTGAGGCACAGAAGAGGTTTAGTCACTTTCCTTGGGTTCTTAAAATATGCTTTGAGACATTTCTGAAACACCCCAGGGTTCTCTGTCAGCAAACAGTAGCAACTGTAAAGAGCCCATTCAAGTCTTTCCAGGTTCTTTACTGTGTCCTCAGCAGCTTTTCATTGTATGGACACATCCCTATTGTCTCTTCCTTTTTTTTTGGATACCAGAGCCTCGCACTCTTGCTTTTACTTTTTCCACTCTACCACTTGAACCATACCTCCACTTCCAGCATTTTGCAGGTTAATTGGCGATAAGAGTCTCTTGGATTTGTTTGTCCCCACTGGCTTTGAATGGAACTCCTCAGATCTCAATCTCCTGAGTCGGTAGGATAACAGGAGTAAGCTACCAGCGACCCCACTCCCTTCCACCTTTTGTAAGGGCACCAGTTTTGTTGGGCATTTGACCTTGATTACCTCCTTAAAGGCCCTGTCTACAAATAAGGCCCTGTGAGGGTAGGGGGAATCGGTCCATAACTGGGAGGAGTAATCACCAGGACAGCTGTTACAGTCACTAGAAAGCGCACGATGGATCGCAGAGCCGACCCACCTCAGAGTAACAATAGCATTCCTAGGACCATACAGGGTAGCAGGCCTAGGAGGAGGCAGAGAATGAGGAGGAGATAGCTAGTTGTCTACCGTTGTAGAAAGCAGGAAGTGATCCACAGAACCAAAAGCAGCAGGCAGGAAGTCAAGGCCCTAGCAGCCGTGCCCTCCCCTTCTCCTGGATCTCTGGGAAGACCCTGGTAATCTCTACACATTCCAGAGCTACCAGGAGACGGAGAGTCAGATCGCTGAGGACTGTGGAGTAAAGAGAAGATAAAGGCTGGAGCTAGCTGATAAAGAAGGCTTTGGGGTGGTATGGATGAGATGGAACAAAAGACATTGGAAACAGAATCTAGAAGAGGTTATTAGGACAGGTGTCTGTGTGCATCTAGAGGCAGAGCAACAGAAGCCATGATCAAGCTGGCCAATCTCATTTAATCCTTCCATCAACTCCTTGTGCTACAGGTAAGTGCAGTCACCAGTCGCTTAACGGCAGGGACATTCTGAGAATACAACCCTTCCCTGGGTGATTTTGTCATTGTGGGAGTGTCAGAGTGTGCCGCTCTACACAGACAATGACTGCCATGTCACCAGGCAATACGTGCGGGTCTGATGACATTCATGTGGTTGATAGTTGGCTGAGAAAAGATGTTGTATGGTGCCTCTGTTTTATCTCCTGGTACTGAGGAGGAAAACTGAGGCACCAAGAAATCTGCCCAAGCTCACACAGCCAGCAGGTAACAGAAATGGGATTTGAACCTCTCAACCTGACTCCAGAGGCTGGGGAGATTTGACCTGCATTTTGGCCTACTTCTAAAATTAATAGGAAAACAGTGGACGGTCAGGGGGGACGGGTGGTAATAGAGGGCAGGGAGTAAGAATTCGATGGAGATCATGTGATCTTCATGGCCTTTATTTATTTTCCCCTTCCAGGGATAGGAGACAGGTTTTAAACCTATGTTTAACACAGTAGAATGAAGAGCCTGCGCAGGCCCACCACCGCCTGATTGGTAGTGGGATGGGGGAGGGGAGGTCCTGTGTGCTGTGGGCTGCTCTCCCACCCCAGAGAGAGCCAGGGGAGGGGAGGAGATGCACGCTGGAGCCTGCACAAAGGGCATTGTGCCCGTGGCACGCTGCCCGGGGATGGGAGCCAGGGTGACGGGTGTTGGTGAGCGTGGGTGGTTCTCCACACTGGCTGCACAGGAGGAGACCCAGGAGGCTGAGACATACTCCACACTGTCAGCCATGAGACCTGGGCCCGCGGAGCCCAGGCCTGTGGTCTGTAGTCCTCATACTGCAGCCCCAGTTGAGGGGCTCTGAAGCCAGTCTAACATGGAGTTCCTGGGAACTGGAGGCTGGGATGGGGAAGAGGGAGGGTGATAGACTTCATTGACACAGTGGAGGGGGGCTGCTGTGGGGAGGGGAGGGTGGAGTACTGACCAGAGCTCCATGGAGGAAAAGAGAGGTTGTGAAAACGAACTCAGGGCGACACTGGAACCCAAGAAAGGCTGGAGGGCTGAAGAGCCTCTCTGGGTAAAGAGTTTATTATGACCACTTCTTCCAAACTTCTTCCTGCTGTCCAAACTGCAGGGCATTGTCTCAGGATGTTCCCTTCAGTCTGGGGATGATAGTGCACCCCTGTAATCCCAGCACTGAGGAACAAAAATGTGATGGGAGCCTGGGCTACCCAGAAAGATCTTATCTCAAAACAGAAGCTTAAAAAAAAGCAGGTCTTTGTGGTTGTTGTTGCTTTTAAAAGAACTTTTCTTTTGAGCCAGGCACTGGTGGCTCATGCCTGTCATCCTAGGAGGCTGAGAGCTTAGAATCATAGTTGGAAGGTAGCCTGAGCAGGAAAGTCCATGAGACCCTTATCCCCAAACAACTACTCATGAAAAGCCCAGAATGGAGCTATGGCTCAAGTGGTAGCGCACAAGCCTTGGGCAAAAAAGCTCAGGGACAGAAAGTGAGGGTAGGAGTGACATTGAAAAGACATGCACTCTTTGCCTGATTTATGTGACTGTGACCCCTCTATACGTCACTTTTATAATAATTTTAAAGAAAAGCTCAAGGACAGTGCTCAGGCCCTGAGTTCAAGTTTTAGGACAGGCACTAAAATAACAAACAACAACAACAAAACTTTTCCTTTTGTATTAGACCAGCATATCTAAGAAGACCCACCCCATTGAGGACATCAGGTTGAGTTGTCTGCAAGTTCCAGGTGTCTTCCACAATTGAGGAACTCTTTGGCATAAGGAATGGTGTGTGTGTCTGTCTGTCTGGGGCAGGGATGGGGGGGGAGTAGTGGGGTGGCCAATGTTTCTGGAATTCTTCCTATGTGGGAGGCTTTATTGGAGTGAGACAGGAATGGGATCTTGTGTGGCATTTCATGTCTTGGGTGGGTACAGATCCCAAGTGAAGTAAGTTTGGAAAACATTGAGTTAAACAGGTTTATTCCCTGTGGGGCTTTTTAGAGCTGTCAATATACTTCAAGAGTCTCTAAGAGGAGGGGTTAAATAGAGAGCAAGTACCTCCAAATCTGAGGGAGTTTCACCTCAGTGCCTTGGGATAGCAGAATCTGTGGGTGTTTCAAGTCTCTTAAATCAAATGGTACATTTGCGTATAACTTCGATCCAACTTCCCTAGGCTTTAAATCTCTAGATTTCCTCTCATACCCAACACACTGTAAGTGCCAGATGTCAGGCTGGCTTGTTTAGGTCACGACAAGTATGTCTCTACTTGCTTTAGGGCTGATGACATTGTTCTTTTACAAGTTATTTTCTAGCTGGAGTGGGTTGATCATGCCACAGTGGGACCTGCAGGCACACCAGGGACCGTCTGTCTAATCCCCGGGGCCACAGCTCGCTCTCATTTTCTGACTCTTAGACCCCAGGGCATGGAAGCTGGGTACAGCAAGCTCTGAGACATGTCAGAGTGGTAGCCCAGAGCTCAGGAGAGAAGCCACAGATCCAGCTTTCAGCACAGACCCTCTACTTAGTGGTGGTAACCTCAGACAGGTCTGTTCATTCCCCAGCTGGAAGCAGCTGTGGTTGTCAGGGTGAAGCAGGCCTCGGGGGCACCCAGACACCCCTCCCCCTTAAAAACCTAGCTCAGGAGATTCCCCCTGCCATGTCTGCTCTGAAGTGTTGTGACCTGGGGACCAGACCTGGCATTTCTTAAAGACACAAGACTCAAAAGGCTTTCAGAGCTGGGAGGACCCGGGGAAAGCTAGGGTGCGTGGCAGGGTGGGGGCAGGACTGGAGGAGAGGGGAGGGAAGAGGTGCAGGGTGGAGGGGTGGCCCTTCCTCTCTCCTCCTGCCTCTGGGTGGACATGGCGTGGTTCTTGAAGAGGCTGGGGACCCAGAGGGGGTGAGCAGCCTGGCCAGCCTGGCAGTATGCGTGGACACACAGGACAGCTCTCAGGCCAGGAGGCGCTGAGCAGAGGCTGGACTTGGCCCAGAAAAGCTCTCAGGGGCCACTTCTGACTGACGTCAGCGCTGCTGGACTGTCTGGGGGTTCTGCCGCAGGGGTGACTGGGTGAAGGATGTTCCTGGGCTGCGCGTTTTCTGTGGAAAGGGAACAGTGTGAAGAGGGGGTCACTGAATAAAAGCCAGGACCACCTAGGGCCAGGGAAGCTTTGTAGACGCACACTCCCACTCCTGATCATGGCCCAGCAGTGACCCCTTCATGTTCAGCGTGCCTCCCTATTCTCCTGACAACCTGGGAGGAAGAAAGGAAGAGAGAGGGAGAAGGGGAGATGGAGGGAAGGGGAGAGGGGGGATGGGGGGAGAAGGGGTGCCAGTAGTCATCAGGCACTGCCTCTGATCTCAGAGCATTGTCCTCTGGAGTCCAGCCTCCTACCCAAGAACCTCGATGACTGGAATTCAAACCCACCTTTAGCTCAGTGCCAAAGTTCCCTCCCATCTGGAAGAAAGCACAGATTCCAGGCTCTGTCCTGGCTTATGGTGGGTGGGAATTACACATATTGAAGGAACTGAAGGAATCCTAATCTTCTTTTTGCACTGCACCAACAATAACAACAACAACAATAATAATAATTACAGAGTCCTGGCACACAGAGTCCTGGCTGCCTCCCCAGTCTCTGGCAGCTTTTCTGAAGATCTAGGTCATGGCCACCAGACAGTTGAGACCAGACCTTCGAGACAGTCCCCTCTCCTCTTGGCTTTCGGGCTGCCCCCAGCACCTCCTAGTCTCTTTCTTCTGCCAGGGAGGGGCCTCCCAGGGCTCATGGCCTTGGGCCCTGCTGGCCTTCTTTATTGGAGGCCAGCCACTAGAACTCGCCATAGTTCCTGGCCCAGTAAAACCTTTCTCTGCCTGCCCAAGGGAGAGTTTTGATTGGCTTCAGCTGGGATGACCTCATCCTTGCCAGAATTTGGGGTGTTCCCATTTTCCACGGGCCCCACCTTCATCCAGGGAGTTCCCTCTAGCCATCTTTTCTCTACAGCCACCCTGCCTGGTGCGCCTGAGCTGTGGAAGGCAAGCGTGAATGCCCGCTTCCCACCCACTCAGTGCTCTGGGGCACTGTGGCTGCCCAGCTCAGCCTAGGCGAGGTCCTATCGTTCTACCCTGCCCCCAGCACTCCCAGGAAGCTGGATTATTCTAAGCAATCCTGGAGCCCTCGGTGCTAGCTCTTCTTTCACCTGCCTAAAGCATGCATCTGGCACATACGTATGGATATCCAATCCCTACCATGAGTCTGATACCAAGGTCGGCGGGAAACGCTATGTCAGCCTTGTCAGCTACATGGCTGGCTGGTTGGAAGGACCCTCCACAGTTCCATCAGCTCTGACTTTGAAATACCCAGGAACACATGCCACAAACTTCTACCTCAGGGCCTTGGTCTCTGCTCTCTGCAAGGCTCTTCCCCTAAACAGCTTCATGACTCACCTCCTTCAGGTTTTGCCCAAGTGTCACATTTTAGTGAGTCTTCACGGATCCACCTTACTCCTTACAGCTTTGTTTCTAAGCCCCATCCACTTGCAAATCCACCCCATACTAACCCAGTCGCCCACTACCATCAAGTCATGGTAGATGACAGGGATGACTGTGTGCACATTATTTCCCACTGGTGTACTTCCATATTGTACAACATGACTTGGTACATAGTAGATACTTGATAGGTATCTGTGAAGGAGGTAGAGAGGAAGATCATGATTAGGTAATTTGGGGTGGGTGGGACAGAAGGAAGTTTGCAAAGGCCTCTGGGGCAGAGCATCCTGGCCAGGCTTTGGGAAAGCTAAGGTTTGGACCCATACCCCAGGTTGAGGTGGCCTTTGGCCTTGGCCTGTGGCTTTAGGACCAAGTGCTGACTCCAACCTCTAGAGATGGAGTTAGAGCACAGGAGACTCGCAGAACCGTTGTTTAAAGAGCAACACCTGAGGACCTGGGGAAGGAAGTAGAAATGGATAGAGGACAGGTTGAGCTTGATTTGGCCACAGGACAACCTCAGGCAACCCTACAGGAAAACACTAGAGTCCAAACAGTCCCAGAAGAAGATCTCAGGAGGCTGAGATCTAAGGATCATGGTTCAAAGCCAGCCCAGTGTTTGGGCCTTTATACACCAGCCTCCTCAAGGATGTCCTCCCAAGGGGTGGGAGCTCTCCATCCCCCACAGTCACATAGCAAACATGTCATAAAGGAGACACAGGAGGCCAGCAAGAGCCCAGTAGAGAAGAAGGTAGGATTTGCTTAAGAACTGAGGCTGACTAGTACAGGTTGCTCACACTATAATCTTAGATAATCAGGAGGTTGAGATCTTAGGATCATGGTTCTAAGCTAGCTTGGGCCTGAAGAGGGGTATGAATGTGTGTTCCTGTACTGGGACTTTAACAGGTCATGAGTGCTGTCCTTTAGCTTTTTTCCTTAAGGCTACTACGCTACCACCTGAGCTACAGCTCCACTTCCAGCCTTTTTGCTGGTTAATTAGAGATACAAGTCTCAAGAGGCAGGCCTCCAAGTGAGATCCTTAGATCGAAGCCTCTCAAGTAGCTAGGATTATAGGCATGACGCACTGGTGCTTGGCTCGTGGGAACTTTAGAAGAAGGTGGGGCCTGCTTGGAGGTTATTAGAAGTTTTCTAGAAGGACTTACCTTGTTCCTAATTCCCTCCTTCCCCCATCTTCCTGGACACCCAGAAGCCCCCTCAGCCATATGCTCCTGGCCACCAGGATGTTTGATCTAGCCACAGGCCCAGAAACAATTGAGCCAGTGGACTGTGGACTGAAACCTGAAACTGTGAGCCAAAATAAATATTTCCTCCCTTTAAATTGTGTAATGTGGATGGAATCAAGACCTAAAAATAAAATTTAAGGGGACTGGGAAGGTGGCTCAGTGGTAGAGCACATGCCTTGCATGCATGAGGCCCTGGGTTCAAATTCCTCAGCACCACATAAGCAAAAAGAAAAAAGCCAGAAGTGGTGCTGTGGCTCAAGTGGTAGAGCACTAGCCTTGAGCTGAAGAGCTGAGGGACAGTGCCCAGGCCCAAAGTTCAGGCCTCACAACTGGACCCCCCCCCCAAAAAAAAATAAATAAAAATAAAATAAAATAAAATTTAAAAATGCTTAAATTGTAAAAAGGTGGATCAGCAGGTAGAGGAAAAGTGAGAGGGTAATGGTGTGAATACTACAGAAATCCATAAGCATGAACCCCTCTAGACTGTTACAAAGGGTAGGGGAAGAGAAAGAGTGAGGAAGAAAGAATTAGATGGGATGAATTTGCTACCTGTTGTAAATATCAGAATAAAACCCCTTGTGCAATTAATTTATGCTAATTAACTTAAAAATGAAATTGAAAGTAAAGTATTGGATAACATTAGTACCTTAAAGACCTCAGGTAAGTGGAGCTACAGGGCTTATTCCTGTAATCCTAACCACTCTGGAGGCTAAGATCTGAGGATCCCTGCCAGCCCAGGCAGACAAATCAGAGAAACTCTTAACTTGAATTAACCAATAAAATGCAAGAAGTGGGGCTGGGAAGGTGGCTCAGTGGTAGAGTAATTGCCTTGCATGCATGAAGCCTTGGGTTCAATTCCTCAGCACCACATAAGCAGAAAAAGCCGGAAGTGGCGCTGTGGCTCAAGTGTAGAGCACTAGCCTTGAGCTGAAGAGCTGAGGGACAGCGCCCAGGTCCAGAATTCAGGCCCTGTGACTGATCCCCCCAAAATCAAGAAGTAGAGCTGCGGTTCAAGTGGTAGAATGACAGCTTTAAGTGAAAAAGTCAAGCAAAGAAACTGAGTGCAAGCCCCAGTACACACACACACACACACACACACACACACACACACACACACACACACACACACACACACACACACACGTCTTTTTCAGGTCACAAATACCCATCTCTCACCCCAACCTCAGCACATGCTTTTCCATTCTCCTGCTACTGTATAAGCTCCTTACTGTTGCTGTAACAAATTAGCACCAATTTAGTGATTTAAGGCAACATAATATTTGTTACCTTGTAGCACCAAATAGACTAGTGCACCTGCTTTTTTGTCTTTGCTGCTCCTGGGGCTTGAACTTAGGGCTTGGCCTCTGTCCCTAAGCCTCTTTGTACTCAAGGCTAGTGCTCTAGCACTTAAGCGACAAAAGCCACTTCTAGCTTTTTCTGAGTAGTTTATTGGAGATAAAAATCTCATGGACTTTTCTGCCCAGACTGGTTTTGAACCCCAAATCTCAGATCTCAGCCTTCTGAGTAGCTAGGATTACAGGCATGAGACACTGGTATGCCCAAGCCCTGCTGAGCCTGCATTTTTTCTCCCCCAGATACTAGGGGAGAATCTCTTTTCTTACCACTTCCAGTTTCTAGAAGCTTCCTTGGCTCATGATCCCATTTTAGCAATGATACCACTTCAACTGCTTCATCTCCTGTTTATTGCCTACTGAGACTCTGCCCCCCTACTGTAAACCTGCCTCCTTCTTGTAAGGACTCTTGTGCTTTGCCTGGAGAAAAGGTCCATCCAAAGTCATTTCTCATTTCAAGATCCTTAATTTAGGGGCTGGGAAGGTGGCTCAGTGGTAGAGTGCTTGCCTTGCATGCATGAGGCCCTGGGTTCGATTCCTCAGCACCACATAAGCAAAAAGAAAAAAGCTGGAAGTGGTGCTGTGGCTCAAGTGGTAGAGTGCTAGCCTTGAGCTGAAGAGCTGAAGGACAGCGCCCAGGCCCAGGAACTCTGGACTAGGTCCCACGATCGGACCCAAAAAAAAAAAGATCCTTAATTTAATGAGATCTTTTCTTTTGCTGCATGAGGTAACACATTCTTAGATTCCAGCAACTAGGATGTGGACATCTTCTGTGGGCATCTTTTTGGTCACACCTTTGTAACTTGTTTGTCCTTCCGATCTAATTTAGAGACCATCTTTGTTTTCAAGGCAGCCATTCCTGGCCTGTGGAGATTTGATAAGACTCCATAGAAGCATCCCCTGATGAGTGCCTTGTGCTTCGTTCTCACAGTGTCTTGTCCCTGGCTGGCACAGCTGTCAGTCACATCTGAACTGGTTTGGACAATTATCTGAGTTATATCAGGACTCTATGCTTCCTCAGTGTATGGGGGCAGGGGAGGAAGGGGACTTGGTTTTCCCATTCATACTTTTGCCGGAGTCTGAGGCTGAGTCTGTCTCAAAGCAGGAGTTCAGTGAGCACCTAATAGATGAGCTAATGAATGAGCTTGCCTCGCTCGGGGCCACAGCAGGATTTGACTTGGGCAGTGGGGTTTAGAGTCTTTCCTTCTCAAGCAGCTAGTACATGTCTTCCACACAGTGTAAGTGAGCTCAGGTTCAGGGCCCTAAGGAAATCACCCCACCAGGTACACGGCTGGCTCACCTACACTGCTGGAATGGCGCCAAGGCCCAACAGTCTCAACTTCTGTGATTTGGCAGGGGTAGGCGGGAGATTCTGGGAGGTTCTGGCAGAGCTGGCAATGTGGGGTTGAGAAGGTGTGTTGGGGGGAGCTGGAAAACAGCAGTGGTGGAGGTGGAGGGTGCCCCCCCCAGAGGAGCTGTGGGCATGTTCAGAGAGGAAGACAAGCCAAGGGCAGCCCTTAGGCACGCCCACGGGGAGAAGCTGGGAGAAGGCCATGCCAGGGAGGAAGCGAGCTGTCAGGAGCTGAGGAGAGAGGAGACGTGGGAAAGTGCAGTGTCATGGAAACCAGAGCGGGAACAGGGTCCATCCTCCAGGAAGAGCCGCTGCAGGGCAGCAGGTGCAGTGGGAGGGCTGGGCCCCGGGCCGTGTCCCGTGGGGCAGGCCCTGTGTGGACCCTTTGCTAGCAAGCACGCTGCGTGGGAGTCGGAGGAGGGGGAGGCCGAGTGGGCGCTCCCAGCACTCAGGAGGAAATGCAAGGAGACCACACATGTCTGGCTTTGGCAGGAAGAGGATGGCTGCTGGAGGAGGGGTGGGGTGCAGCAAGGACATGGGAGATGCGCGTGGGCTGCAGGCGTGCCTGGGAAGAGTCTGGAAGGAAGCAGTTGAGATGGAGGGGGGCACGTTGTGGGCGTGCTCCAGGCTGGGCAGGAACTCGTGGTGAGTCAGCGCTCAGCAAACCCAGGCAGGGAGGGCTGGGGAGCAGCAGCATGGCCTAGCTCTCAGTCCTGGAGGGCCGGAGCTAAGTTCCAAGTCAGTTTGTCCTAGTTTACACTGGGGTGGCTCAGGAGAGGAGAGAGTGACCTTAGAGTCCATGATTCTGCCACAGAAAGCAGAGCCATTGCAGACTTCTCACTTCAAGGCTCCTTTAAATGGCATTGGGGGCTGGGCACTGGTGGCCAGCTATCATCCTGACCTATCATCCTGGTGACTCAGGAGGCTGAGATCTGAGGATCATGATTCAAAGCCAGACCAAGCAGAAAAGTCCTTATCTCCAATTAACCATTCAAAAACTGGAAGTAGAGCTGTGGCTCAAAGTGGTAGAATGCTAGCTTTGAGCAAAAGAGTTCAGGGCCAGCACCCAGGCCCTGAGTTCAAGTCCCATGACCCACAAAAAGAACAACAACAACAAAAAAAAAACAGAAAAGGGGGGGCACAGGGCAGTCTGGGCTGGGAAAGCTCAGAGACTTCAGCTCTGACTTGGAGTCCAGTGTGATGTCATCAAGCCGTCTGGGGGGGAGGGGACGGGGACTGTGACTCAGCTCTCGCCTTGATTCTCCAGAAGGTACTATAGTTGCTCTCTGGTCCCCATCAAAGGCTCAGACAAGTATATATTGAAGGTAAGAGGCCACTTTTGTGCTTTGGAAATTTGGGAAGTCTCTGGACCTTTTCTCAGAGTAAAGGTATCAAATGAACTACTCAAGATTATCAAGAGAATCAATTATATCTACAACCAAATCTCTCTCTCTCTCCTGATATGTATTAAAAAATGAGCTTCTTTATTAACTGCATTTAAAGAATAGGATCTAGGCATGGCAATACACACCTGTCATCCTTGCACCAGGGAAAGTCAAGAGAATGGCAAGGCCAGCCCAGCCTATATGGAGAGTTCAAGCATAGCCACAGCTACGTAGCAAGAACCTATCTCAAAAAGGAAGAGAGGCTGGGCACCAGTGGCTCACACCTGTAATCCTAGCTACCCAGGAGGCTGAGATCTGAGGATAGTGGTTCAAAACCAACCCGAGCAAGAAAGTCTGTGAGACTCTTACCGCTAATAAACCACTCAGAACACTGGAAGTGGCGCTGTGGCTCAATGGTAGAGCGCTAACCTTGAGCTGAAGAGCTGAGGGACAGCGCCCAGAGTTCAAGACCCACGACCGACAAAAAAAAAAAAGGAAGAGAGGAGGGAAAAACCACAGAGCCAGTCCAAAAATGCAGACCTACTCAGGGCAACGACCACATGAACCCTACACTTGTCTCCTGCCACTCCGTGAGTTCTGTGTCATGTGCGCTGCTCCAAGGCAGGACTGGATCTGAGGTTAGACATCCAGGGTTCCATCGCAGCCCTGCCACTCCTCAGCCATGGGTTTAGGAAGTTCCACCTGCTACATGGTTCACTGCTTGGCCCAAGCTAGAGGAGGCTACCCAAACAAGTCCTGGCTCTTTCCAGTTAGTTTTACCCCCCCCCCCCCCGCCCCCCGTGCCACTCAGCTGGGTCCCCTAGAGGCGAGGATGTAGGAAAGAAGAGAAAACATGTTTGTCCCAAAATGTTGCACAATGGCCAAAATCTGCTAAATGCTTTAAACAAGAATGTAAAGCAGCTGTCCAACGCAGTCCAACAATGGGAGGTCCAGGACTGAACAGTCACATGCAGCTTTTTGTGGCTGCCCTGAGATCTGGCTGTGCAGATGGAGAGGGAATGAAGGATAAGCCACAGACCCGGGGATCCTGACTGCTCTGGATCCTGTGGGTTTTCTTTTCAGATGGTGTAAGTGATCTTCTGAGCAGGTTCTCAGGGGCTGGGTTGTTACAGCTGTTAAGACATTCTTCTGCCATACATTGTCTAATCCTATTATTACTTTATTTTTGGTTGGTCGTGGGACTTTAACTCAGCTTCGGTGCTGTCTCTGCGCTCTTCCGTTCAAGGCGAGCTCTCTACCACTTGAGCCACAGCACCACTTTTGGTTTTCTAGTGGTTTATTGGAGATAAGAGTCTCACGGACTTTCCTGTCTGGGCTGCTTTGAACAGCGATCCTCAGATCTCAGCCTCCTGAGTAGCTAGGATTACAGGCGTGAGCCATTGGCTTATTTTATTAAATAATTATTATTTATAGTAACAACACTTATTTATTTACTTTGTGCCAGTGTTGGGGCTTGAACTCAAGGCCTGGGCATTGTCCATTAATTACCCTTTTCACTCAAGGCTAGCATTTCACCACTGAGCCACAGCTCCATTTCCAGCTCTTTAGAGGTTAATTGAAGATAAAAATTTCATAGACAGCTGGGCGCTGGTGGCTCAAGTGGTAGAGCGCTCACCTTGAGCTGGAGAGCTGAAAGACAGCGCCCAGGCCTAGAGTTCAAGCCCCATGACTGACCAAAAAAATTCATAGACTTTCCCTGTCCAGGCTGGCTTTGAACTATGATCCTCAGCTATCAGCCTCCTGAGTAGCAATGCTGACAGGTGTGAGTCACAGGTCTCTGGCCCTAGCCTTCCTTGTAAATGAGAATGCTCCATGGCTCCATGGGAGTTTGTTTGGCCACACCATTGGTGCACCTGGCTGTGGCAGGTGCTGTCATCTGGGTGGTGGTGATGCAGCAGGATCTCCCTGAATTGGTGCATGGGGATGAATTCAGGCTCTGGGGAAATGGAGGCCCCAGGGAAACAAGCCTCTGGAGCACAGGGGAAAACCAGGAGCTGGTTTTAAGGAAGTGGAGGGAAGAAGAGCTTCCTGGAGTAGCACATGCTGGCATCTCTGTGAAGGTCACTGCGAGACCTTCACAGAGACCTCGACCTAAGAAATGAACACAAGGGACCCACACGTGCTAGTTCTCCTTCCCGAACCTTGCCCTGCCATCCCTAACAAAACCCTTGGAAACATTTCTGCAAATACTAGGAGATATCTGTGCTCCCAGAGCCTGCGTGGAACCTATGAACCTCTGCTCAGCCACAGAAACCCAACTCCAACGACACACAGGCGGCCACTAAGGTTTTCCTTCCATGTTACTCACTACTGAGTGCTCACCTGTGCGAGGCTCCATGCTGACATCGTTTCTCATGTCCACACAGGAAAGGCTCAGCTTTCATGAGGTCTGAGCTGGCAGAGGGGACCCATGGAAGTTTAGGGCATCTTCTTTACAATGGAACAAGACCATCTGACTTCCATAGTGTTTGCAAACCACAAATGGCCACACATGTACATTGGTCCTCAAAATGCATTGGCTTCACAGTAAATCTATCTCTGGTCCTCCTTATCCCCCAGGGAAGCATGGCCATGTCATCACTACAGCATGCATCTGTCAGCCTCTCTGGGGTTCAGAAACAGCTTGTATTCATCTCTCTACCTGTGGTGGTCCACAGCAAGTTCTTAATACATGGTGGGCAACTGTGTGCCCTCTACTGACACTGCTAAGAGCCATTGCTGGCACCAGCTACCTGCTTCGTGCTCCTGTGCATTGATTCCCAGCCCTGACTTTAGAATTGGGGCAAGTTTGCAGGAAGCAGAGAAGAAAGAAAGAAAAAGAAACCTTCTTGCCTGAGAATGTGGCCTAGTGGAAGAGTACTTGCCTAGCATGCATGAAGCCCTGGGTACCACATAAACAGAAAGAAACTTTCCTATAGGACCCAAGCTGGGTTTCAGAAGACAACAGTCTTTTTCACTGAATACTATTCTGCCTGGTCACGTGTTGTGTGTCAAGGAGATATGGCCTGAGAAATGCAGTAGTGGTTGATTCCCTCATGGGAAAAGATTATAAAGTGCACTAACTCAGACTCCATGGTGGTGGCTAATCGCCTGCCATGGCTTCTAGATGCCATCCAGCAATACAGTAGAGAACACACAGTAAACAGAGGTACAGACAGCAGCCATAAGACTACATACTGTTTAACAGCAAACTCTTTGTAAGTAGGAGTATCCTATAAAATAACAATAAAGGGCTGGGGAGGTGGCTCAGTGGTAGAGCGCTTGCCTTGCATGCCTGAGGCCCTGGGTTCGATTCCTCAGCACCACATAAGCAAAAAGAAAAAAGCCAGAAGTGGCACTGTGGCTCAAGTGGTAGAGCACTAGCCTTGAGCTAAAAGAGCTGAGGGACAGCGCCCAGGCCCAGATGTTCAGACCCCACGACCGGACCCAAAAAAAAAAAAACCAATAAAAAGCACAGTATAGTAAATGCATAAACCCGTAACTGTTCTTTCTTAGCAAACACTGTGCTGCGCCACTACCACAGGTGCTGTAGTTTCGGTGACCAGCAGGTGACAGGTTCATTTGCCCAGGATCACTACAATCACCTGTAATGTGTTGGGCAGTGCTAGGATTTCAACTGGATGCCAGGGATTTTTTGGTTCCATTATAGTCTCATAGGATCCTGCTGTGTTGGCTACAACATTATAAAGTGGTGCTTAGATACACTTAGAACCAGAAGAAAAGAAAACAGGCTGCTGCCCCCAAGAAGCTTGCACAACCAAAGGAGGGAAATAGGCCATTAAAATAAACTAAATAATGTCCAGTGTGACTACAATCCCAGCTGCTCAGGAGGCAGAGCTTAGGAGGATCATGGGTCAAGGCCAGTCTGGGCAACAACAACAAGTTTACAAGACCCCATCTCAACCAATAGCTGGAAACACTGCTTGTGTGCCTGTCATCTCAGCCATGCAGGGGGTATAAGATATGGCCTCAAAATTATAACTAGAGAAAAAAGGGCCAAAGGTGTGACTCGAGGAATGGCGTGCCTGCCTAGCAAGCATGAAGCCCCAAGTTCAACCCAGCACCGCCAAATAAATGAATAAGTAAATAAATAGTAATGGCACAGCCTGACGGTGCTAAGGGCTATGGGGAAAGTAAAGCAGGGGAGGAAGACCAGGTCTGCTGGATGAAGGGGGCCAACTTCTGAAGAACATGAGGGAATGAGTCATGTGGCCATTTGGGGAAGGGCCTTGTAAGCAGCTATAAGTGCAAAGGTCCCGAGGCAGAAGCGGCTGGGAAGTAAAAGGAAGGGCAGGAAGGCCTACTTCGAGGAGAGGGGGCAGCCACAGGGGTCAGGTGACATAGACTCTTCCCCAGGAGAATTTGGACTTTACTCAGAGAAGGATAGGAGCGGAGTCACTGGAAGGTAGAGAAAAGAGTGATCTGGCCCTTTTTTCCTTTTGGAAGGATCCTGATATCTGCCTAGTTAAAAGTAAACTGTAAGCTGGGTGCCAGTGGCTCACGCCTGTAATCCTAGCTATTCAGAAGGCTGAGGATTGTGGTTCGAAGCCAGCCCAGGAAGGAAAATCCATGAGATTATTATCTCCAATTAACTACCAAGAAAAAAATGGAATTGTTCAACACAAAAGCTCAGGGACAATGCTCAGTCCCTGAGTTCAAACTCCAGGACCAACACATACACTGCCCCCACCCTCCCATAGGTTAGCATGCCTCTAATTCCAGAACTCAGAAAACAGAGGGAGCAGAGCCTGAGTTCAAGATTAGCCAAGGTTGTACAATGAGAGGCTATCTCAAAGAGAGGGAGAGAGAATGAAATCACGGAGACCAGTTAGGGACAATCGCAGGAGCTCTGGTGGGAGGTGGTTGTAGGTGAGCAAGGCTGCTAACTGCTGAGGGGATAGAAATGGCCTATTTCCAGGTGATAGTGTAAACAAAGATTACAGCAAGTGGTGTGTGAGGGAACAAATGGGTTGAAGGGCTCTGAGGCCTGGGCCCTTGAAAGGTGGGCTGGGGGAGGGAGCGTTGGGATTCTGGGTTTGGGCCTGTTCACCCTGAGGTGTTTCTTATGATCAAAGAAGCAGTGGCTGCCTAAGGCTGGGCTGCTGGAGAGGGGCCAAGCTAGAGAAACAAGAATCATCCACCCATGCTCGGTATTCAAGGCTGTGGGTCAGAATGAGGTCATCACGAAGGCCTGTACTGGGAAGAAGCCCAAGGGTTGATCTCAGGCTGACTGAGAGGTCAGGGAGAAGAAAGGATAATGAGCAACCAGGGAGAAGGAAGGGCCTGGCACCAGGAAGCCAGGCTTATAGGAAAAGCATGATCCCCAGGGCCAGGTAAGGTGGGAGAAGGGACCTTTGCTTCAACACAAGAAGGTAGCTAGGCACTGGTGGCTCACACCTGTAATCCTCGCTACTCTGGAGGCTGAGATCTGAGGATTTAGGTTGGAAGTCAGCTTGGGCAGACAAATCTATGAGACTGTTTCCGATTACCTAGCAAAGAAGAAGCTGGACTGAAGGCATGGTTCAAATGGTAGAGCACCCGGCATGGGCGAGAAAAAGCTAAGCAAGCAAAACCATAAGTCTGCGTTCAAGGTGGAGGAAACACCTCAAGAGACCTTTGATGAACTTGTCAGCATATTTCCTTTTCTTCTTTTTCTTTTTCTTTTTGTCAGTCACGGAGCTTGAACTCAGGGGCTTGGGCCCCATCCTTGAGCTCTTCAGCTCAAGGCTAGCACTCTACCACTTTGAGCCACAGCTCCACTTCTGATTTTCTGGTAGTTAATTGGAGATGAGAATCTCACAGACTTTCTTGCAGGCTTTGAATCACAATCCTCAGATCTCAGCCTCCTGAGTAGCTAGGATTACAGATGTGAGCCACCGGTGCCCAGCGTTGCAGAGGTGTGTGTGTGTGTGTGTGTGTGTGTGTGTGTGTGTGTGTGTATCTCTGTGGGTGGAAGTGGGCTGAAGAGGGAGGGGAGGAGAGAAATTCGAGGAAGCAAAGATGTTGGCCTCTTCTGAGATTTCCTGCAAAGGGACGCATGGAGATGGTGAGGGGGGTAAGGTCCAGAGAAGGTTTTTGAAGACCTCAGCACATCCCTGTGCTGATGGGACCCTAATCTTTTCTCCCTTGTCCACAACAACAGAGTCTGCTCAAGCACATTCCAGCCAGGTAAAGACTATTCTCTAGCCCTTCTTCCAACTGGGTGTAGCCATGGAGACAAAGCTGTGGCAGTGGGAAGTAGACAGGTTCCTCACCACTGGTACAAAAAGATTGTTTACCTTGCCACTGGTGCCCTCCCCACTCCCACAATGCAGACAGGCAGTGACCTTATGGCACGCAATGGAGCATGAGGTACAGGATCCTTGGCTGTTTGTGGAGTTGTCTTGTGAAAGTCTGTGGACCTTCTCAGAATTCTGCTCTTACACTCGTGAGGCAAAAATGACGAGATTACAAAAGATAGCTATATTAAGGTATCAAAACAATTTTACAGGCTGGGAAGTCAGCTCAATGGGAGAGTGCTTGCCTCACATGCATGAGGCCCTGGGTTCGATTCCTCAGCACCATAGAAACAAAAAAGCCAGAAGTGGTGCTGTGGCTTAAGTGGTAGCGCACTAGCCTTGAACGGAAGAGCTGAGGGACAGCACCCAGGCCCAGAGTTCAAGCCCCATGACTGACAACAAAAAAAAACAAAACAAAAACAATTTTACAAATAGGACCCCAAACTAAAAATATAGATTTCCTTATTAAACTCATTGAAGATGACGCTAGCATTGGATCTGCTTTCGAAGTGATAGTGAGTGTGGTATCATTGCAGCTACTCCAGGAGGCGGAGGCACAAAAATCAAGATCAAAGACTACTTGGGCAAGAGTGGGAGACGCTACCTGAAGGATAAAGACAAAATAGCTAGGGACATAGTTCAAGTGTTAGATTGCCTAACAAGCAAGAGGCCCTGAGTTCAAACCCCAGTACCACACACACACACACACACACACACACACACACACACACACACACACACAGAGTAATGGGGAATATAAGCAATATTTCATAATGTCTGCAAGCGCTAACAGCCCTCTTGCAGAGGGGATAGGAGAACCCCAGGGAGGAAGCAAGCTGTCTTCCCCCAAACCCCGGCTAGGCAGGGCGGGACTGAGAGCCCCACCGCTTCACACTGTTGCCCCGCCCTGCCCCGCCCCCCTGCCCCAGCCCCACACCCCCACACCCACCCACCCTCCTCTGCCTCCCCGCTGGGCACGCAGCCCTGCCTTGGCCGCCTGGTGCCCAGACACGGCCCTCCCCCACCCCGCCCTGTCTGGGCCTCAGCACAGCCACCTGTTTCCTGTCCTTGGTCTGGGCAGGCCTGTGCCCTGGCCTCACCCCCTTGGATCATGACTGACTGACACAGACCCAGCTGTGGGTCCCCTCCCTCTCCCCAACCTCAACTCCTTCCTCTCCAGTCACGCCCAACCCACCCACCGCCAAGCAGGCAGAGTCCTGACTACAGCCTCCAGGAATGGGGCTGGGAGGCTGGCTGGGTCTCAGGATGCCACAGGCATGTGAGCCACAGCTGACTCTGCAGCCAGCAGGAGCAGAACACACTTAACAAGGGAAAGGAGAGGGGTGCCGGGCCAAGAGTGCCAGGATCCAAACTGAGAGCCAGAGAGGTTGAGTCACTTGCCCAAGATCACACAGACAGGGAGTTGATAAAGAACTCAAACCTTTCTTAATTACAAGAACTGGAGCGGAGCCGGAGGGGTCTCCTCTGGGAAAGAGGAGGCATAGCCCGCCCCTGGGGGGAATCCTCACAGCAGTTTCCTGCTGGCTTTGGCAGAATAGGTCAAGAGCAGAGTCTCCAGGGAAACTGCTCTCTGTTCTGGGTGACAGAAGGGAGACCCTGTCAAGCTGTGCAGAGTGGAGGGTGGGAAAGCCGAAGCAGGTGGCCTCAGCTGACCTTCAGCCAGGGCCAGCCTGTCTGCTCAGCCATGGGGATGGGAGCAGGGTCCCAAAGGCATGGGCAGGCTCGGGTCAGGCAGCCCAGGAGCTCTGTCCTAGCAAAAGCCCCTCTGCGCAAGGAAGAGAAAAAGACATTGTCAGATTGACTCAGAACTCCTGGTTTCTGGAAGACAGCTCTGGGCAACAGATAAGTGACCCCCCCACCCGTTCAAAAAGGAGCTCCTATTCCCTGTGTGATGTAGACTGCAAAATACAGGCACAGGACATCAGGTAGGAAGTGATGGTCCGCCCACTGCAGACCGGCTCTTCCCTCCAGGGCACTAATGTGGCTTCTAGACAGAGGTAAGGACCACATCAGCCTTACATGGGAGCTGGTGCCCCTTTCCCAGGACTTCTTCCTTGCTTTGCAGCTCTGCTTCTGGGGATGAAGCCCTTGCTTCAGTTAGTAACAAAATCAGTCTCTGGGTGATGGTAACCATGACTCTGAGAGCCTCCAGCTGCAATTAACCACCAAAATTGTGGGCTGGAGGTGTGGCCCGATTGGTAGAGCACCAGCAATGAGCAAGAACGCCAAGCATGAGCTTTGATTTGAGTTCAAGCCTCAATACTGGCATCCAAAAATTGTTTTAATTTTTTTTTAAAGTTCTACATTGTTGTTTTTTGAAAAGGTACCTTTTGTGATTGAAGACCTCACAGTCCTCTTGCTGAGAGGTTAAAAGAACAGAGCCGCTGTCTCTTTGTGCCTGTTGGTACAGTGCAACGGCACTGAGAATGTTCTGGAAACAGGTCTGCTTTAAAGGTTTAGGGAGGGGGAATTGTCTGGGAGTTTTCAGGACCTGGCATGTGTCAGGATGACTATATTTGGACTTGCAATGCTCCATCGGTACGGTACATAGCTTAGTGAGAAATAATGAAGTGTGTGTGTTGGTGGGGGGGTGTTTGTTGGCAGGATCAGCAGCCTCCCTGTGACAGGGGCAAGGTTTTACCTTCCCAGCCAGCAGCTCCAGGCCCTGCCAGCTCCAGAGATTCCTTCTATATAACAGTAGTGAGCCCTGGTCAGCCCAGACCTTGAGTCTAAACCCAAGGAAGTCTGGGCTACCATTTCACTCTTTCCAAACACCTCTGTACCTTTGGCAGGGGGTAGAGGGGGTTGATTGGTGGTTGTTATGGGGACCAAAAGGCCAAGAGGGAGGCAGGTCACTGGGGGACAGTGGTTACAGAGTGAACACCCCAAGTAATAGCCCCTTCTGTACACCTTGCCACTAGCAAGCAGGTCCCAGCCCCAAGGTCAGAGCCAAATGGACTGGTGGGGCTTCAAATGAGAGCCAGTTCCAGGCTTGTCAGAAACCTTCAGTCTGGGAACCCAAGGAAGAGGCCTGGAGGGGAGATGGTGAAGCTGTTATATGGGAATTCAATCATGAGATTCAGAGAAACTGCGTTTTGAGAGGTTGAATCAGGAGTGTTCATTAGAAAGCCAGTGACTGCGGGCTGGCCCATGTCCCAAAGACTCGCAGCCTTGAATGCAGTTAACACTGTTAGGAAACAGAGACTTGAAGAGGGACACCATGGTGACCCGAGGAGAGTCAGCACCAGGCAGCAGAGGCTTAAATAGGGTCATGGCTAGGGGGCGGGGTCACAGCTAGGAGGCAGGGTCACAGGGAGCTGGCGAGTTCATGGTCCAGGCCTGGCGGGTCCAGCAACCTATTGTCCAAGTGCCCTGTCCCATCCACTTCTAGAGCGGGGGTGGGGGTGGAGATGTTACCTCTAGAGTTTTCTGAAAGTCCCCATCATCCACCAAGATGCCAAGATGGTGGTGAGAACAAGATGTCATTACTTAAACCCAGTGTCTATATTTCTTTTTTATTATATATTTTTTATTGGAAAGGGGTTACAGTTACATGAGCAAGGTAATGAGTCCATTTCCTATCGAGCATTGTTACCCCCTCCAGTATCAATATTTCAAAGCTGCTTTTTTATTGTTAGTGTGAAGGTGATGCACAAAGGGGTTACCGTTTCCTAAGTCAGGTGATGAGCACATTTCTTTTTGGGCAGTGTCACCCCTTCCTTCTCTCTCTCCCAGTTTGGGAAGCTTCTTCTTTTTTCTCTATTGAGGTTAAGTGATTACATAAATGTCACAAAATTCACAGTATTGTGGGGTAATGATACTTAGTTAAAGTCACAAACACATTTTAACCTTCATGAGGCACATTGTCATTATCATGGTCTATAAAGCTTATGGTCTGTACAAACTTTGACACTACAGCTATTTTTTCTAGGTTGGATGATATGCACATGTCTTTCCTTTTGTTTAGCGTAAGCTGTTCCCCCTTTCTCTCTCATTCCCTCCATCCCATTGCTGCCCTTGAGTTGCTTAGTTCACTTGGGAAGCTTCATAATCCCCTAAGCCTCTTGCCTTTTAAGTCTCTTCATCCCCCGCCACTCAGCACCCAGATACCATGGATGTCCCATCCGGCAGCAGCCCAGAGAGAAAGAGGAAACCCCCAGTTCTCTCTCTCTCTCTGTCTCTCTGTCTCTCTCTCTCTCTCTCTCACACACACACACACATACACACATACCTATACCTTCCCATCTTCCCACCTCCCCCCCAATTTCTAGTCATGTACTTTTAAAATTAAGAGCATGAAGCCAGGCACCAGTGATTCACGCCTGTAATCCTAGCTACTCAGGAAGATGAGACTTGAGGATCACAGTTCAAAGCCAGACCAGGAAGGAGCTTATCTCCAATTAATCACCAAAAAGCTGTGAGTAGAGCTGTGGCTCAAGTGGTAAGGTACTAGCCTTGAGCAACAAAAAGCTCAGGGATAAAGCTCAGCCCTGAGTTCAAGCCCCTACCCCCCTCCCCAAAAAAATGAGAGCTTGGGCATTATAGCTATTCAGAATAAATGTCAACTATACAATACAAGTGTTCACAGATAGCTCCCATCTAGTTAAAAGAAAAGCAAGAGAATCCAAGAAGAGTACAAGGGAAGAGATAGGGGAGAAGATGACAGAGCAGCAGCGATGGGGTAGAGATGGGTCCAGAAAGAGGAGGAGGCCCATCAGCTTTGTTCCCATTTGGCTGGCCACCACCTCTGGCCACTAGCTGCTTAGACTGACGGAACACCTGTGATGTGCAGACTCTTCTCCATTAACTATCTGGTTTTCACAGCTGGATCAGAGGTGGACATGATGAGCCTCTGAGAAGGTAATTTCAGCGGCAAGGCCACAGCAGATCCAGAGCAGGAACCCCAGGGTCCTCATCCTCCCCCACTCTCCACCAGTTGCCTAATTTCTCACCAAGCTCCTTTATGGAGGGACCTGGGTCAAAAAGCCATAATGCCTGCCTTGACACACGGGAGGTCCTTCCTCAACAGTTGTGCAGCAGCGAATGAGCGAGGAGAGGCTCTGGGGGCAGGTGGGCAGGAAGAGAGCTACTGTTCTGCTACTAGAGTGGGCAGGAGAGGAAGGAAACTCAGCAGGTGAGGGCAAGTGTTTGTTCCTTGGCTCTTGAATATGATGTCGAAGATTAGGACATTGCCCCAGGTAAAAGAACTATGAAGAGAATGTGTGCATGCTCATAACCCTAGCTACCTAGCAGGCTGAGATCTGGGGGCTAGCCCAGCCAGACAAATCCAAGAGGCTGTTACTTTCCAATTAACTAGTAAAAAAAGCTAGACTAGAAGAAATGGTAGAGTATCAGCCATGATCGAAAATGCTGAGCAAGAGCACAAGGCTCAGTGTTCAAGCCCCAGTACTAGCATGGATGCATACACATGCATGCACACACACACAACACACACATAAACACAGAGCAAAAGTAGTTTGACCACTGTGCTGCCTGGTATGAGTAGGGATGTGCCTGCTCAGTTTGTCCTTGGCCCTTTCCATCTGATCCTTTTCTTTCTTGGTTTGACCTTGATATTGGGAATGGGTTCCACAGGGAAGACAAAAGGCCTGGAACCTCATAGCCCAGACACCTCCTTACTCCAGCTCATACCTCCTATCCACCCACTAGAACCCAAATACCTCCCCCCTTTTTTTCTTTTGTCTGTTGTTGGGCTTGAACTCCTGTGCTCTTCAGCTCAAGGCCAGTGTTCTACCACTTGAGCCACAGCACTACTTCTGGCTTTCTGGTGGTTAATTGGAGATAAGAGTCTCACAGACTTTCCTGCCCTGGCTGGCTTTGAACCTTGATCCTCAGATCTCAGCCTCCTAAGTAGCTAGGATTACAGGTGTGAGCCACTGGTGTCTGGCATACAAGTACCCCCATTTCTATACCAGTAAACTGATAGGCCAAACTATACTCATCCATTCAGCCATGGGCCCTGACTAGCTTTCCTGCAGTGAAGCACAGAGAGGAAATAGAGGGAGAGGAGGAAGCGCAGCAAGAGAAGGGCCAGTTTGCCTGGCTACACTAGCAGATATCTTCTGGCTACTGAGGGCCTGGGAGGGAGAACATTGTAATTAAGCTTACAACCATCCTAGATGGCCCACCAAGGTTATACACTGTCACAGGATGGCTTTTTGGTGTTTTTTTTTTTTTTTTAAGTATTCCACTCACCTAAGAATAGTTCTGAAATACTACCCTGGTCAGTAAATCATGCCCTAGAGATTGAACGCAATTGGGTAAACTCCCCTACCCTCAGGCAGTAACTCTGGTCCTGGAGAAGGAATCAATGCTTCAAGCCTGTGTCCTTCTATGAAAACATCATTGTCTGATGGGCACTGGATGGCTCACACTTGGAATCCCAGCTACTCAGAAGGCTGAGATCTGAGGATCTTGGCTTAAGGAAAAGTGTGAGATTTTTATCTCTGAATCAACCCACACAAAGTGGGAAGTGACTTTGTGGCTCAAGTGGTAAGAGCACCAGCCTTGAGAAAAAGAGCTAAGGGACAGTGCCCTGGCCCTGAGTTCAAGCCCGAGTACTGGCACCCCCCCCCCCCAAGGAAAAAAAAACCCAAACATTGTCATTTCACCCTTGAGATGACCTACTTTCAATCTGTTGAAAGTGTACTTCTTTTCTAATGAACTTTCCTGTCACTTTGACTTTGCATCTTCTTCCTGAATGCAAAGACAAAGATTAGCTACACTGACTTTCTGGTTACAGGGCACACCTAATAAATACTGGGAGGAAGAAGTAGAAGAATTGTGATTCTAGGCTGTGAGATTCCATCTGAAAAATTATCAAAAGCCAAAAGAACTGGGATCTTGAGTGTTGTGGTAGAGGGTTGAGTTCAAACGCCAGTACTGACAAAACAAAAATTAGTTTGGTAAACTTGAGTTATTTGTCAAGATTACATACAGATTTGCCCCAGGAAGAGCAAAATCTAGGTGTTCCACTTATCTATTCCGGCCTCATTGCTGGACCAGGGTACAGATCAATTGGGGTTGGTAGTAGAAACCCCAAGTAGCCCCAAAGCAAGTTAGTAGCTCAGCCAGCCAGGAACTGTCATTGGCTGAAGATAACAAACTAAAGAAAACGTCGGTATGGAAATGCTAATGAAAGTATTGGTTGTTTGTAATTGTTATTATTTTGGCCATCTTTCCATACTTTGATAAGTAAAACATCAGGAAACATGGTGGTGAGTTCCAGATTTAGTGGGTAAGATAAACTTTTGAGCTCAGCATCAGTGGCACATGCCTGTAATCCTAGCTACTCAAGAGGCTGAGATCTGACACCAGCCAGGACAGGAAAGGTGGTGAGATTTTTATCACTAAATAACTACCACCAAAAAGCTGGAAGTCGAACTGTGGTTCAAATGGTAGAATGCTAGCCTTGATCACAAATGCTCAGCAACAGTGACCAGGCCTGAGTTAAGGCCCCAGGACTGGCACGAAAAACAAACCATACAACAACAACAACAAAAACCCACAAAAAAAACCTTATTGTTCAGGTCAGAGGTCAGGATGGAATTGGAGGAATGCCAGTATTCATCTTCATTTTGGAGCAGTCTTCTTAAGCAAATGCCAGCCATTCAGGACAGGGCTCCAGCATGGCCTTCCTTCCAGAGTTAAAACTGCTCCTTGACCTCCAGTTTGCCCTGTGACCTTGCAGGGCAGTGCTGTCCTGCCGGAAGGGGTGTGGTTGGAGCTAGCTTGAGCTTTGAGGGTGAAACCTGGAGTGAGAGAGGGGTTGAGCCCATGACTCAGAAGATAATTGCCACTTGCCACAGGCCCTCGGGAACTTTTGACTCACCTGACTAGGCTAAATGGGATTAAGAGGCCTGAGACAGAGGAAAAGGGAAGCGAACAGTGATGGAAACCCAGGAGATAGACTCCCAGGCTGTCAGAGGTAGTCCTAGCTAATGCAGAGCGTCCTACTCACCACGGAGCCTCCAATTAAATCCTGAATCCAGAGGAGGGTCCTGTGCCATGATTGGCCCTCAGTGGCCAATGGTGGATCCCCTGAGGCCCTCCACAGGAGGACCTGGACTTAGAGACATCCTCACCCCAGCTGAAGTCTGGCGGCTTCCCTGCAGGCCCCAGAGCCTCCCACTTCTCTGCTGAAGCCTCTGCTGGCTACATTCTGGACCAACATGGCTGGCTCATGCTTTCCCAGCTCGACAATGAGCTGGAGAGCATTGGGCCCAACCACTGGACTCATCTTCATAAGCACTGATAAAGGGATTATGAGCCTCAGAGTAGAAGCACAGAGGTGAGAGACCCCCATCTTGGCATCGAGTGAGTCAGCTCTCTTACTTTTTCCTGCCCTCTTCTCACTTCCTCACGTGCAACCTATGGAAGGAGGCCTTGCACATGCTGTTCAGCTCTTCAGTATTCTTCCTCCCTACCTCTCCAAAGACCTTCAAGATTGAGTGTCATGAGAGATTCGTATTTACAGAGAACATATGATGCGCCAGGTACTACGCAAAGCATTTTCTGCCCATTCTCCCCAGATACCCAGCCGCCTCGAAGGTTGCTACTTTTAGCATGCTATTTTGCAGATGAGGTAAGATGAGTTCGAGCTAGGTTGAAAACCAGGGCTGCTGGACTCCATAGCTTTGTCATTAGAGACAGACGCTTAATACTACCCAAATAGTATTAGGCTCACTGCAGCCTGAGGATCAAGGCCATAGTGGACTCAGCCTCACAGCTCCCGCTCTCCTTTGCTTCTGCGGTGTTGCTGGTCCCTGCTGAATTCACCGGCCCCATGGAGGCACTTCTGCAGTGGGCGTTCTGTTTGATGTGGGGGCTTTCCGGGCTAGCAGAGTGACTGAAGCACAGGCTGTGTTCTCTGAACATTGGCTTCTGTTGACCAGATGAATAAAACTCCTCAGACAACCCAGCAGACAGTGACAAATACCAAACAAGGGATCAGAACCCAAGGTGACAAGGAGTTTAGAGAGTTCATGGTCACCTCCGTGTGGAATCAGGAAAGCTGAGGGTCAAGGAAGGTGGCCCTTGGTCCACATGCTGGGCCAGGTTGGATTTTGGCCCTCAGCATGGGTGGCAAGGGAGAAGGGACCCAGCCGAGGGGAATAAACAAGCAGAAAGATCTGGAGATACAAATACAGAGGACATTTAGCTGTGATTTAGGGGATCTAGCATTCCAATGAATAGCTTCACTGAGAAGATGGATGAGTAGAGCCTGTGGTATGATGGATTTGAATTATACAGCCAACAAGCTGTTCAAGGCCTAAGCCCAGAACCTGGGAATGTGACCTAATTTGGTCTTCGCAGGGTCTTTGCAGATGATCAAAATCGAACACATTTGGACAGAGAGACCCACACACAGGGAGGAACCAAGTGAGTGAGCAGGCAGAGATGGGGAAATGCCAACGATTGCAGCAAACCCCAGAGAGGCATGGAATGGACTCTCACAGTCCTGAGGAGAAACCAAGCCCACAGACAGCTTGATTCCAAACATCCTACCTGCTACTGCGCTGCAATCATTTCTGCTGGCTGAAAACCAGTTTGTGGTGCTTTGTTCCCACTGCCGTGACATCCTAGCCAACTCCTAGAGCTGGGGAACCATCCATTGCCTGCGTGGGACTCTCCTCAGGTGCCTGCCCTTGGCTGACTGAGAGAAAGACATATTCAGGGACAGGGAGGGGGTTAGTGGTGCATAGCTCCAGCAGAGCCTCTGGGTGAACCTGAGGTGCGAGGAGAGGGTTGGCCTCAGCTGGAGCAGGATGGCTGCTCAGACAGGAGAGAAGAAGGCTGGGATGTGGGAGAAGGGGAGTGTTTATTGGCACAAGGGGTTGGGTTCCAAGCTACAACATACAGTTCTAACTTGCGCAAAACATGGACCTGATTAGACACATAGAATCAGTGCTCAGATAATGGTGAATGAAGGTTGAATGGATGAGGATAAGCTGTCCATGACACCCAAGTAAAACAGTGACAACTCCTAAAGCTCTGGACACAATGCTACAAGGCAGGAACTGGTTACATCTAGTTGAGAAGGTGAGAGTCATCTCCAGAAGGAAGCTCATGAAATGGAAGGAATGGCTAAGTGGGAAACTTAGGAGGTCTCTAAAAGGGAGTCATCAATGGCCAAGCAGCCCAGAGGCCCTGGCTGTGTTTCTCTCTGGAGAGAAATTCTTGGGACAAAATGATTGGCTCATTTTGGGCCCACCTAGGGGAGGGGAGATCTATGATTGGCAGATCTGGTGGGCTAGAGCTAGTACCCCAAAGGAAAAGATGAGGTGACCATTCACTAAAACAGGACAGAGCAGCAAGGGATTCTGGGTACAGCAAAGGAGAGAAAGGAGATGGAACTGTCTGACTAAGGGAAGAGTTGGAATGAGTCATGGAGGAGCAAGAAGGAGGCAGGCCTGGTCAGAACCCAGGGCAGGTGTCAGGGTATTGGAAATGGATTATTTCATCTGCCTGGAAGGCACACCCCACATCCCTCCCCTCCTTCTGGGAATTTCTCCTCCCCTTCCCTACCCCAACCCATATTTCTTTGTTCCTTATGGAAGTCTCTCAGATACCCTGTCCTAATAAATCAATCCAGGGGTAGCCTGCACAAACTTTGTGCTCAGCCCTTCCCACAAAACCTTTCTTTAATAAATTATTGCATGAACTTAAATTGCATTTTGGTTGTCTTAATTTAGGATTCTATGTAATGAAAGTTCTTGCCCTCCTAGAGCTCAAAACCAAGCAAGAGACAACAATTACAGGAATAGGTAGAATACAGTGTTAATATACTTATACTGTATTTGTGGAATATATGAACACAAGTAAGTAAATACTTGACACATAAATGCACACCATAGTCATGTGTTCATGTAAGAAGCAAGGTGGCATAAGGCTATAATTCTAGCACATGGAAGGCTTATGTAGGAGATTCTTGTTTGAGTTGGAGGCCAGTAAGGGCTATATAGTGAGACCTTATCTCAAAGAATCAATATAGGTCATGCCTATAATCCTAGCTACTTGGAGGCTGAGATCTGAAGATGCCAGTTCACAGTCAGCCTAGGCAGACAAATCTGACAGACTCTTATCTTTAATTAAGCAGCATAAAGCTGGAGGTTGAGGTATGACTCAGTGGTAGAACACCAGCCATGAGTATAACATCTAAATGAAAGCCCTGAGTTCAAGCCCTAGTACCAGCAAGGAAAGAAAAGAACAGAGGAAAGAGGAGAAAACACAGGAGAGGAAAGGAGAAAAGAGTGGAGAAGGGGTTAGAGGTCTGGCTCAGGTGGTAGAATGTCAGCCAGTGAGTGGAAGTGTCAGACACTGAGGTCAAGTCCTGGTCTTAGACAAGGGGTTGGGGGGAGGGAAAGAGGGAAGGAGGGAGGAGAAGAGAGAACGAGACAGATTGAAAGAGAGAGATTGCAAGAGAGGGGATAAAAGAAGAGAGGAGGGGGAGTGAAAGCTACAGGGGAGGGGAAACACAAAAGGAAGGAGCAGCAGAGCTGGCAAATAGAAAGGGAGTAGAGACCATTCCAGAAAGAACTGGCTCTCTGTAGCCTTATGCAGGAAGCTAACTGGAAGCCCCAGGTCCACTGGCCACAGGCTGAGCTGGATAGAAGCAGAGAGAGCAGCCAGCAACTCCTTTAATATTTTAGGCCAGAGTTAACCAGTGTCTGAAGCAGAGGTGGTAGAATGTAGGGGATCAGACAGACCCGGCCCTGTGCTAGAGGCTTTAGAATAGAAAGAAAAGTCAGTTCTAAAAACAATTCCTCATTTTTAGAGACACCTGAAATTCCAACACTGGGAAGACTCAGGCAAGAAGATTGATCTGTCAGATCAAGGACAGATCAAGGACATAGTGAGGCTCTGTCTCAGTAAAAGTACAAAAATCCTTATTATCAAAAAAACCTGAATCTGGGGCTGGGAAGGTGGCTTAGTGGTAGAGTGCTTCTTAGCATGCATGAAGCCCTGGGTTTGATTCTTCAGTATCACATAAACAGAAAAGGCCGGAAGTGGCACTATGGCTCAATTGGTACAGTACTAGCCTTGAACAAAAGAAGCTCAGGGAGGTGCCCAGACCATCAGTTTAAGTCCCAGGACTGGCAAAAACAACAACAACAACTAAATCTACTTATTACTGTATCAAACAATACAGGGCTGAACTGTAGCTAGCTCAATAGTAGAACTCATATTTAGCATGCAGAAGGCCCTGGGTTTAATCCTCAGAAAAACAATAAAAAAAACCAAACCAACAACAAAAATCCCCACCAAATGTGTATGTATATACATAGAAATCGATTTGTATAGATACCTAGATGATAAAATGGAAATTTAAAGTCATGAGGACTGTCACTCAATGCATAATCATCAGTGTAAGTATGATATGATCTGTTTCCAGATTGTTTTATGTGCCTGCTAAAATTTACTACTTATTAACATCTATTGGTTTTTATCATAAATGTCCCTTTAAAAGACTTTTTTTTTGTCAGTCATGGGGCTTGAACTCTGGGCCTGGGCACTGTCCCTCAGCTCTTCAGCTCAAGGCAAGTGCTCTACTACATGAGTCACAGCACCACTTCCTGTTTTCTGGTGGTTTGTTGGAGATAAGAGTCTCATGGACTTTACTGCCTCAGCTGGCTTTGAACCAGGATCCTCAGATCTCAGCCTCCTGAGTAGCTAGGATTACAGGCATGAGCCACGGGCACCCTGCCTAGACATTTCTTTTCATTTTGGTATTTATGCATTTTTGAATCATATTTACTACCTCCATAATAGAGTCCAGTGGATTTTCTCTAACTTACTTTTTTTGGGGGGGGGGGTTCCGGTTGTGGGGCCTAAACTCTGGGCCTGGGCGCTGTCCCTCAGCTATTCAGCTCAAGGCTAGCACTCTACCATTTGAGCCACAGTGCCACTTCCGGCTTTTTTCTTTTTGCTTATGTGGTGCTGAGGAATCGAACTCAGGGCCTCATGCATGCAAGGCAAGCGCTCTACCACTGAGCCACCTTCCCAGCCCTATAATACATACTTATTATTCAAATGGCCCTTTTATCTTCTCAAGACCATTGAATGAAGTGTCTATTTTTCACATTTGGTTTCAGCTGTTTCTTCAGCCCTTCTAGCAGTTTTATGACCACTTGCTTTCCTGTATGAAGCTCCTTCCTGCTTGCAATACCTACAGTGTGTCAGTCTTCCTGACTGGGCTATAGTTCAGAAAAATGACCCAGAAATCCATCATTAGACTTTGACTCCACATCTAATTGGCTAGAATTGATCAGTTGTTCACCACAAACTTCAGCCAACTGGGAAAGGTAAATGAAATCACCCTAACAGATTGAAAGCAACCACAATTGGTCCCCCCAGAATGGCACATTGATGCCTTGTACTTGAACAAAAAGGAAAATGGCCATTGTTCAGAGGATGAAGGCCTAGGAGATTGAAGTCCTCAGTCTAGTTTAAAGGATTCTAATAAGAAGAGTTTAATTGGGTGGACTTGGTAGAGTACTTGCCTAGTTTGAACACGGCTCTGTCCACACCTAGGATCAAAGTAGGAAAGGAGGGAAGGAGAGAGGGGAAAAGTGGAATATGTCATTGAATCAGGTGGCTGGTAGTCATGAATGTATAAGAAACAGGCTTCAACAATGCTCGATAAGAAATGTACTCATCACCTTGTTCATGTAACTGTAACCCCTCTGTACAGTATTTTTACAATAAAAAATGTACAAAAAAAGGAAACAGGTTTCACAATCAGGTGGATAGCATCAATTCATTCTACTGACTTGAGATGAGCATTTATATTTTCTTCTCTATAAAGCTAGGCATTCTTGAAGTACAGCAGAAAAAAAACAGAACCAAATTTTTTCATACATTTATTGTTCATTGGATGAACTCATAATTTGTATTTCACAATGTCTCTAGCTTTTTTGTTGTTGTTTGTTTGTATTTGTGCTAGTATTGAGGCTTCAGCTCAGGGCTTCAGACTTTCTTAGCTTGCCGATCAAGGCTGGTGCTCTACCACTTAAGTTATACCAGCTTTTTGCTGGTTACTTGTAGATAAAAGTCTCAGACTTTTCTGCCTGGCTTTGAACCTCAATCCTCAGATTTCAGCATCCTCAGTGGTTAGAATTAAAGCTACTGATGCCCAGCACAACATTTCTGTTTTAATGAAAACACCTAGCAAACACAGTAAGACAGGCTTTTCTCCTAAAGCGTCCCACACCATAAGTCAGTTAATAATGACTCAGAATAACAGCAGGGAGATGTGATCATTGTTCCCATTTACAGGTGAGAACTCAGAGGCACAAACTTGCCCAAGGCCACTCACTCACTTCAAGTGACAGAGGAGAAATGTGCAGCTAGCCACTCCGGCTCTGAGATCATGTTCAACACATGCATTCAAGGCAGCGATTTGTCACTGTGCACTCCATTAATTAATGATCAGATGCTAAAAAACAAGCAATCATATGAAGAGTCGTGACATTTGTTCATCTTTTGATTCATTTCTTGCTGATGCTGTGGCAAATTACCAAAAGGTAATGAGTTTAGACAACATAAATGTACTCTTTCGCAGTTCTGGAGGATGGAAGTCTAAAATCCACAGAGCTGCATTGCTTTCAGAGGTGATCAGCTAGGAGAGACCCTGTCTCTTTGCCTTTTCCAGCTTCGAGAGGCTGCCCACATTCCTTGGCTCACAGCTCCTCCTCCTTCCATCTCCAAAGCCAGCAACCTCTCATCTCCTGGCTACCTTTCATAAGAACTTTGTGATTATGTTGATTCCACCAGGTGATCCAAGAAAATTTGCCTATCCAAAGATCTGTAACTTAAATCAGCAAAGTCCTTTTAACCATGGAAGGTTCTGAGATCCAGACCCCAGCATCTTTGACAAGCTATAATTCAGTCCACCAGGAAGTTGTAAAGAGATCTCACCCTTGGGGAACACAGAAAAGGGCCCCACAATCTCAAGAAGGCTTCTTTCTAGCCTTCATGGGGGCCAAGGTCATTTTTTTAAAAGTGTAACCAGCCCTGCTGGTCCTGAGCTTTTCCCTGACTCCTTCCTACACTGTGGCTGGTGGTGTGGGTGAGTTCTTCCACTCAGCAGAGAGGAAAGGGGATATCCTTGGGGACTAAACATCTGGTCACTGAAGGCTGTGTGTTCTTGGGTGGGAGAGGCTGGCCTGGGGGTGTGGCTTAAGCTCTGAACCTTCATTGGCATATGTCCATTTAGTTACAGGAGCCTTTCTAGGCAGGTCAGAAAACGGACAGAAGAATGACCACTCCAATGCAAGAATTAGAGAAAATCCTCAAAGATGTCAGAAGAGCTTCCTGTCTCTCCCTCCAAGGAACCATTTCCTTTCAACAGGCCACTGGATGCATGGTGACGTCCATCTAGAGAGGACCAACAGACCACACGTGAAGCTCAAGTGGACCTCATCTGCCATAGTGTGGTTGGATGTCTTGAATGATCCCCCAAAAGCCCTTGTGTTGGAGGCCCAGGTATTTTCTCACAGGAAGGGAAAAACTGACTGACAACCTGACCCCGCCTCCCTATGTGTGCAGTATGACCAGGGAAGAACATGGGGACAGTGTGCAGGGAGCAGCAGAGCCTGAGGGCTCCTGGTCACTCTCCTCTGGGGAAGACACAGGCCCTGGCTTGTGCTGTCCTGACTGTCCTTAATTAACACTTACTTTGACATGTGGTCCTGGAGTGTGAGTCAGAGCTGCTAGGAGGTGTGGTCCCAGCTCCCTCCTCGTGGGCTTCCACACATGTGGCGACAGGAAGGGCCCCTCACTAAATGTTGACTTTGCTTTCCTGGGATCTTTGTGTTTGTGAGTTTTATTTTGTGATAGTGCTGGGAATGGAACCCAGGATCTCATGTGTGTTTGGGCAGTCACCCTACCACTGAGCTACCTCTCCTTTGTGCGTGGGGAACTACTCAGGAGCGATCAAATGTCTCTCTCTCTGCAGAGTGCTCTCTCAGGATCCCCAGAGTCTTTCCTACAGCACAGCCATAATAAAGCTCTTTCTGATGCATCCTCATGCCCCACCGATAAAGAGGCACTTCACGCTGTGCTCCTCCTCTGGGGCATCGTGGAATCTCTCTTGCCTGCCAAGATATTTCCCTCTCATCGCCTTGATGAGCACAAACTCTGTCAAACACAAGTTCAGGTGTGCACGTCGCCTGGGAACACAGCTGGAGCGGGTTCCATGCAGATGCCAGCTGCAGAGCGTTTATTTTCATAGCAACCCTCTCCTTTCTTGACAACAGCAGCCTGGAGCCAAGCTCCAGGGTGACAGATACAGCCAGTGATTTGCCACCAGGGCTTCTCTCCCAATCCCTGGGAATATTACCTTGTTCCTCACAAGCCCTAGCCAAGCTGGTTCCCCCCCCCAGCCCCCCCCCCCAACCCTCCATCCAACTCCACCTCCTTCAGAACTTGGCTTTACTCTGGCTCTGTGGAGCTTCCCTGGACAAAGAAAAGTCCACAGGGTTGCCCCCTGTCCTCAGGAGCCACTGTAAATAGTGACAAGAAAGGGCAATGGAGAATGGGGAAGAGGGAGAGCTGGAGCTCTTGACTAAGTACACCAGGGAGCAGGGATGTGGATGTGATTTCCTTTGCTGAAGGGCAGAGTCATGAGAAGGCATAGCTGGCAAAGCTCACCCTCTGCAGAAGGGACCTAAAGAAAACCAAGACCAACCCTATCATCTAATAGATGAGGAAACTGAGGCCCAGAGATGTTAAATGACAGACTGGGAATCAGGCAGTGGGTGGAGGGTTAGAACTGGAGACCTATCTAAGAGAAACCCGTACAACTGGCCTTCAACTTCTACCTGCAACACCACCCAACATCACTCAACACACACACACACACACACACACACACACACACACACACACACACACACAGTGCCCCCTCTTGTGACTTCTTCGACTTTCTCAAGGGATTTCTAGAGGTGGCTCAGTGTTCATTAAAGAGACCGCCCGCCTGCATTCGTACATGCTTCCCCTTAGTTCACAGAGCTGCGTACTAGCCTTGGGAGGCTCCCTCACTTCTCAGGTCATTTAGCTGAACACAGGGAGGGTCAGGATTCACATCTAGGTCTGCTGACTCCTTCACCTACACTTAGCCATGTGGGCTTCTGTCCCAGTTGAGACAAGACCTGCTTTTGTTCTCTGTCTGGGATCTTCTACTGGGCCTCCAGTCCAGGCAGCAGGCACATAGATACCTGCGGGAGGGACAAGGGCTCTGCAGTTAAAAAAAAACACATCAACGGTGTGGGAAGCCCATGGGCCAACACAGGAGCCATGCAAGACCTTCCAGAATACCTGGTCCTACCGGACACACAGTAGCTGATATATGTATGAGAATATCACAATGAAATCCCCCTTGTACAATGGGTGGATGCCAAACTTTATATAAATAAGTAAATAAGACTATGTGACTGTGGACAGTCTAGGAGGAAGGAGAAAGGTATGGCTACATTTGAAATATTTTAAGCTTTGAATTCAGTATATATTTTGCTTTTTCAAAAATAAACATGCTGGGCTGGGAAGGTGGCTCAGTGGTAGAGCGCTTACCTTGCATGCATGAGGCCCTGGGTTCGATTCCTCAGCACCACATAAGCAAAAAGAAAAAAGCCGGAAGTGGCGCTATAGCTCAAGAGGTAGAGCACTAGCCTTGAGCTGAAGAGCTGAGGGACAGTGCCCAGGCCCCAAGTTCAGGCCCCATGACGGGACCAAAATAAATAAATAAATAAATAAAAAATAAACATGCTTTTTTTTTGGGGGGGGGGCGGCAGGACTAGGGTTTGAACTCAGGCTCACTCGGCTTTTCCTGCCAATGATTCATGCCTTTACTTCTGGCTTTCTGCTGATTATCTGGAGATATGATTCTCACAGATTTGCCTGTCTGGGCTCAGAGCTCAGCCTCCCGAGTAGCTGGGAAATAGGTGTGAGTCACCAGTGCCCGGCTACAACATGGCTTTTGAAAAGTTGCCCAGAAGTACTCGGAACAGAGAGTGACCCCCAGATTGTACTTGGGTAGCACTGCCCTGTGGCGCCTGCCAGCCAAGTGCTCCATGCATTGGGAAGTTATTGTGATAAAGTATAACCTGTCGCCACCTGGACAGAGCCCGACAGTGGGCGCTCATATCTCCCAGCCCAGCTCACGTTTGGATTAGCCTGAAAGCATTTCATCTGCCCTCTTCCTGACATCCAGGTAGAGGGCCAAGCCATGTCCTCCCCTGCCCCTCCCCAGTCTCTTTCTTCATCACACTTAACACCATCTGAAATGCACTTTGTTATCATGTGTACCCTGCCCGATCCTCTCCCTGGTAAGCAAGCACCAAAAATACAGGGACTTGCTCCTGTGCCCAGCGACTGGGATGTGTGTGGCACATAGATGGCATGCAGAAGAAGCCTTTGGATTAAGTGAATACCAGACTCACTGGTGAACAGAGAAGAACCAATTAAAAACCTACCTGAAAGAACAGTGGGATAAATGATATAGCCTTTAAGTAAGAAATGTGTCTGGCACAAGGGTGTACACATAAGACCTTGAAAAAGGTGGAATGAATGAATAAGTGATGGTGAATCATGATGAATGGATGATAATGAAAGGGTCTCCAGAATCAACTAGTCTAATCCAAGAGAAGTTAAGCAGTCTTCGCTCATTTAGTTTCCCTGAGAAATAAGAATGCTGTCCCAAGGAAGATTCACACCTGTAATGTAGCTTCTCAGAAGGCTGAGATCTGAGGATTACAGTTCAAAACCAGCTCAGACAGGAAAGTCCATGAGACTCTTACCTCCAATTAACCGCCAAAGTGGAAGTGGAAGTGGATTCAAGTGGTAGGGCACTAGACTTGAGCAAAAAAAAAAAAAAAACTCAGGGACAGAGCCCAGGCCTTGAGTTCAAGACCAAGACCAGGCCCCTACCCCCAAAAAAAGAATGCTGTCTACCCAACAATGACAACTCCTGCTCATGAGGTTGCCAGCCAAATCAGTCCTTGGACACCTTTGAACCACCAAAACATAAATGAATTGCTCCATCCCCACTAGCCAACGATTTGGAAAGATTGCCATTTGACGCTTGGCCCAGTGACAATGCGGTGCCTAGAGAGTCAGGAGCCTGTCTGTATTCTAGACATTCCGGAATATTTCACGGAGTAGCCAGGCTGGGCTCTTGGGCTCCTGCTTTCTCAGGCTGCCTCATGGCTCAGCCTGTAGGCTCACCCGCTCTCTCCCTCTGCACATGGGCAGCTCGGCCTCCATCCTGCTCTTCCAACTCAGACTCACACTTGCAATCTGGATGTGAGTGCAGCTAACTGTCCAGCCCTTCTCAGGGGACTGCTTCTTTGGCCCCTGCACTTGCCCTTGCCTCCCAGCATGCCCCAGGCCAGAGGGCTTGGAGGAGGGGGGCAGAGGCGCAGAAAGAGCCTGTGCGGTGGGCAATTGATCAGCCCCTGCCCTTGTGGTGTGCACAGAGTAGGTTCCCCAGTAAATCCACGCTGACTTGGATCTCCTTTCCTATTTTCTCTTTCCAGAAGTTCATTTGCTTCTCTAATTCAGTTACCTGGCTATTGCCAGGCCCAGATATTTAATAGAGGCCAAGTAACAAGTAGAATTGACAGAGTTATAAAGAAACTGGGACAAACATCCTGTGGGATTATATTTTCTGCTCCCTCCTCCACAAGCCAGGCTCGCAGCTGGCTTCCTGAGGGTCTGAGGACCCAGGTAGAGACAGATGCTGCCGCCCAAGCCAACACCCAGGAAGGACAGGGTCTGGTTTCCAAAGCACAGGGCAGAAGTATGTAAACAGCCTGACTAGGCCAAAGGGCAGGGACAGGAGCCATGTGGACAGCCCCCCTCCTCTGAGGAGGAAGCTCAGCAGTGCTGACAGACGCTAGAGCGAGGCATGTGGAAACGCTCCTGAGGGACATCCTTTCCTGCACACTCGAGCGACTTGGTCACCTCGTGTTCCTGGAACACAGAGGCGACTACAAACATTTCAATCCCAGGGCAAGCAAGGAAGGTCTTTTTTGTTTTGTTGTCAGTCATGGGGCTTGAACTCTGGGCCTGGGCATTGTCCCTGAGCTCTTCAGCTCAAGGCAAGCTCTCTACCACTTGAGCCAGAGTACCACTTCTGGTTTGCTGGTGGCTAATTGGAGATGAGATAATTGGCTGGCTAGCCAGGTGCCAGTGGCTCACTCCTGTAATCCTACTCAGGAGGCTGAGATCTGAGGATCCCAGTTCAAAGCCAGCCTGGGCAAGAAAGTCCATGAGACTCTTATCTCCAATAAACCACTAGAAAGCCGGAAGTGGCACTGTGGCTCAAGTGGTGGAGTGCTTGCCTTGAGCTGAAGAGCTGAGGGACAGCGCCCAGGCCCAGAGTTCAAGCCCCACGACCAACCAAAAAAAAAAAAAAAAAAGATAATTGGCTGGCGTTGAACCTCGATCCTCAGATCTCAGCTTCCTGAGTAGCTAGGATTATAGACATGAGCCACCAGCACCGCAAGGAAGGTTTTTATCTTGACCAAATACTCTTCCATTTGAAGTGATAGGAAGTCTAACCTACTGTGAAATCAGAGCTAGGCAATGTTAGGTAGTATAGATTACTCATCAGCCCTATCTAACCCCTCTATACATCCATTGCTTATTCATTTCAGCAAGTCTACAAGAGGGGTTGGGGATGTAGCTCAGTGGTAGAGTGTTTATATAATAGGTATAAGGTCCTAGGTTCCAGCCCCAGCACCACCAAAACAATACCACCCAAACAAAACTAAACCAAAAGGAATTCTGATCCTTGTCTTCATTTTGCAATGTCACTGAGTAACCTGCTTCCGGGCACACAGGATAGCTAGCCAGGTTTAAAGCCTAACAATATGGCTCCTCCTAGAGCTGCACCAGCTAAATGGGGGCCGAGATGAGGCGTGACTCAGGGAGCTAAGTCATAGAAAAGCAATGTAGGTGGGCCTCGGGAAGCAGGTAGCAGGAAGGCCTCCCTCGCCCACGCTTTTCTCCCTGTGTTCTGTAGGCTAGATTTATTCTCAACTTCTACAGACTCGTTTCTTCCACATGCAATGAGCAACCTGGCTTCTGACAGCTCTGGAGCTACTTTCAGCCCCCAGGAGAAACAAACTGCCCTGTCTTTGTGAGCCTAAGTTAGAAATTTCCAGATGAAGGTTCTAAGTAGCCTTGTTGAATCCATGCCCATTCCTGGCCAGTCTACAGTAGGTGAGGAGGAGTGATCAGGAGATAGCAGTTTCTATTCACATTCTTAGTTATTGCAAGAAGATAAGAGGTGGAGGTCCAGGGCCCCACATCCACAGCAAAACTGCTAGAGTGAGCAGGAGCTCAGAAACCTGGCCTCTGAGGCCTGGCCTCCCTGAGTACTACACAGGAGCCCACAAGGGCTCCCAGGGAGCAGGGAAGGGCAGAGAGGAAGTGAGAAGCCTTGGCTAGTTGCTCTGAAAGGAAGAATAAGCAGGAAAAAGGAAGTCAGAATGGACACTGACAGGACAGGTCCTTCAGACGGGCTGGGACAGTAGGAGGGCCACAAAGCTCCTGGATTCCTGGGCTAAGCGTGAGGATCATTGCTCTTCTGTCTTTTAAAAAGACAGTCTTGGGTGACTGGGCATGTAGTTCAGGACTAGAGAGAACTTACCTTGGAAGTGGCGCTGTGGCTCAAGCGGTAGAGCGCTCACCTTGAGCTGAAGAGCGCAGGGACAGCGCCCAGGCCCAGAGTTCAAGCCCCACAACAGAAAAAAAAAAGACTCATTCAGAGAGAGCTTACCTAGCACGTGTGTGGCCCTGATTTCTATCATCAGCATTGGAGCCAGTACATTGATTTTAAAATAAAATAGTAAAATAAAATGACTGTCTCCATGGGAACTTTAGGATGCCTGCTGGAATCACCCCAAAATTAGATGCTAAGACAACAAAATCAATTATTCTGTCTCACAGGTTCTAGGTCAGAACTTGTGGGTTGCTTTTCCAGACAATGGCAGCTGGGAGTCTCTCCTGAGACTGCGTTCCTTCAGTCCTGGAAAGACTCAGCCCTCACACACCAGCTGTCTGTGTGTGGGGCTGCCATAGCTGGGGGTCCCTAGGCACCTCGTCCTGCAGCGTACGTGCTCTTTCTGAAGGCACGCATTCTAAGACCCACAGAAGCCATGTTGCCTTCTGTGATCTAGTCTCAGAAGTCGTGCATCAGCTCCCTAGCACTTGATTGATTGAAACAATTTCAAAAGTACACCCACTTTCAAGCGCGGGTGTACTGCATTTCCAAGGCCGGTGTGTGAAGGGCTTGGTCTACAGAATGGTACTAGTGGAAAGAGATGGACTTTGAGGAGGTGGGACTTATTTGGGAGATCCCCAGATCATTGTGGGCATGCCCTCAAAGGAGATTGTGGGATCCTGATTCTTTCCTCTTCTACTTTTCTCCCTAAGTATGAGCCGATCAAGTTTGTACTGTCATGCACTCTAGGCTGTTGCCACACAGTACCCAACTAGAGATCTAAAGCAATGGATCTGCCTGATAATGGATTAGATCCTCTAAATTAGACCTATAAATGAATATAAATCTTATCTCTGCCAGGAGTGGTGATATGCCTCTGTAATCCCTGCACGAGGGGAGGCTGAGGCTGAAGAATCATGAGTTCAAGTCTAGCCTAGGCTACCTAGTGAGCTGGTGTCTCAAGAAATCAAAATAATAATAACAACCGTTTCTCTTTGTAAGTTAATTATTTTGGGTAATTTTATCCTAGTGACAGGAAGCTGACTAACACCAAAGGAAGAGGAGGAACATCAACACCATGCTGACAGAGGGGCACAGGGATGGGATATACACTGAGGCCATCTTTGAGAAACACCTGTGCCTTCTTCCTCCACAGTGGCAAGGATCAGACACAAGAAAGCAACCAGGGTGAGGCAGATTCATTCTAAGGTGTGCCTCTTTATTGTTGTAATTCAAACGATATAGAACGTGAAGTAAAAAGTGGAAGTCCCTCACCTATCCTGCTAGCTAGAAGCTCTCTTAACTGTTTTGTATTCATCCTTTTAGATCTGTTCCCTAAGTACTTACCAATATGTGTCTAAGTGTTAATGGGCTAGAGTGTTCTCCAGGTTCCCTCTCTCTCTCCTCTTCCTGAGCCCTGGGAAGCTGACCTACAGCAACCAGCTGCCTTGCTTTCTGGCTTCCTGATGGGTATGGCAAATGGGGACCACTAGGTAGAGATGGGAGGCAGGAAGAAGGCAGTGAAGGTACTGATTTCCCTATTCTTCCCTGAATGTTATGGGGTGACTTTGGCAGAGTCTTTACACCTGTGAGGGAGCCCGCTACCCAGTTCTCTCTGCCTGTACACTCTAGAAGGTGGTAATGGAGTCCCAGGACACATTGTGCCCATAATCTAGCCCACAACTTGAAAAATATTCCTTTCATCAAACTCTCTTCAAAATTACATAATATAGTTGGGTGCCAGTGGCTCATGCCTATAATCCTAACTATTCAGGAGACTGATATCTGAGGATCAAAGCCAGCCCAGGCAGGAAAGGTCATGAGATTCTATCTCAAATGAACCACCAGGGCTGGGAAGTTGGCTCAGTGGTAGAATGCTTGCCTCAAATGAACCACCAAAATGCCAGAAGTAGAGCTATGGTTCAAGTGGTAGAGCACTAGCCTTGAGCTAAACAAACAAACAAATGAAAAACCAGGTTCAGGCCTTAAGTTCAAGCCCTAGGACCTCCCCCCCCCCCCACAATTACCCAATATAAATGTGCCCTGGGTGATGTAATTTAATGCATGTATTTGGTGGTACTGGGGATTGAACCCAGGGTCTTATACATGCTAGACAAATGTTCTACCATTGCGCTACAGCCCCAGATCACCCATAATGCTATGCATAATACTTTTCCATATGGATGCCTTTCCGCATTAGCGGAAGACCCAACTTGTTCCTTTTAATATTTGCATGTACCATCCAGAATGGATGTGGCTCAATTTCTGTGAGCCTCTCCTACTGATAGACATTTAAGTGGTTACCCACATTTTACCTGTACATGAGCACGGAGATGATGAATGTACTTGCATGTATCAGCCAGCTGTTTCATTGGGGTAGACATACCTGATTGAACCTAAAAGCTAAAGATTGGTTCTGAAGCCTCATCTCCCTGTGCATAAATCCTCTCTCCTACTAAATAGTGGCCAGTCCTTGACAACATCATCACTCACCCATCAAATGGTGATCCTTGGGGGCTGTTGAGAGATAGTCATAAAGTTAAGCCCAAGGATTTGATGATATAGACTATGTTTTGTTTTTTTTTAAAAAAAAAAAATCTAGGGCTGGGAAGGTGGTTCAGTGGTAGAGCGCTTGCCTTGCATGGATGAGGCCCTGGGTTCGATTCCTCAGCACCACATAAGAAAAAAGAAAAAAGCCGGAAGTGGCGCTGTGGCTCAAGTGGTAGAGCGCTAGCCCTGAGCTGAAGAGCTGAGGGACAGCGCCCAGGCCCAGAGTTCAGGCCCCACGACCTGACCCCCGCCCCCCCAAAAAAATCTAGGCATCCTATCTTCCTCAGATTATTTCCCTATAGGTAAAACAGTGCTAGTACTTCTCTGGTTGAATGTTTTTGAGGATTAAATCTCCCAAAGTTGTAAAGATTAAGTCAAATAATCCAAGTAAAGCACTTAGACCCATACCCGGCTCACAGTAAATGGCTCATAAGCATTCATTTTTGCTATTACTGCCCATAATCCCTATGAAGTTTGATATTTTATTACAGGTGTTAAGACTACTAGAAGCTTTACAGCAGTTATATTTTATGTTGATTATGGTTCTTAACAATGAAAATTATTTGCTGAGAGTAATCTCAGCAGAAGACTTCACTTAAATGGACCCTCTAGCCCTACAAATGTACATAGAAACACAGTTTATTAATTTGGTCCTTCTTATTTCCTGTTGGGGAAATTATCCAAAGTTCTTTCCTGAGCTGTTATATATGTGGGTTATTTAGGGGAGCTGCAGATGAAGAGGATGGGGTCATTGATGGTGGTTTCCATGAAGATGAACTCTAGATTGCTGTGTCCTGTCTCTGGCTCTCTGCCAACACAGATCTTTGGTTCCTTCATCATCAGCACTGAGAGAGCTGCCAGGAGCAGGAGGGAAGGGAGCCGCAGGAAGTTTATATACTGAATCCCTTGGAGCATTCTGAGCTACCAGTAGGCCAGGTGAAGTATCTTGGGCGAGGGGCTTATAAATGAACTCTGTGTGTGTGTGTGTGTGTGTGTGTGTGTGTGTGTGTGTCTGTCTGTCTGTCTGTCTGTCTGTGTTCAGCTCTATGAGTGCAGCTGTTAAAAAGGAGCCAATAACTTTTCTTGTTCTTTCTTTCTTTCTTTCTTTCTTTTTCTCTCTCTCTCTTTCTTTCTTTCTCTCTTTCTTTCTTTCTTTCTTGCGGCTCTACCACTTGAGTCACAGCACTACTTCTGGCTTTTTCTGTTTCCACTGAGCCACCTTCCCAGCCCAGCCTGTAACTTTTCAAAAGTGACATCTCTGCCAGATGCTGGTGGCTTACATCTGTATTCCTAGCTACACAGCAGGATGGAATCTAAGGATCCAGGTTCAAGTTTGTCTAGTCAATGAAGACTATGGGACTCTTATTTCCAATTAAACACCAAAAAGTCAGAGCTGTGTGGTTCAAGTGATAGAGAACTATCTTTGATCAAAAGAGCCAAATGAAATTGAGGTTCTAAGTTCAAACCCCAGTACTGGCAGACACACACACACACACACACACACACACACACACACACACACACACAGTGTCATCTCTGCCAGAGAACTGCTATTTTTAGCAGCAGCTATAACAATGAGGCAAGACCTGCAAGCCTATTGCCTAACACATGTGTGTTTGCACCTGGCTATCTACACACCCGCAGTTGCCTTCTTCTCGAGTTAGAGTCTCTGAGCTACCTTCCCCACCCAGGTTCATCCAATACAGGCAGAAACGGGCATGAGGCTTGCAGTCCACTGCCCACTAGGGTAAAAGCCACTGGGACCTGTATCTTACCACGTGGGCAGTGGAGTAAAGCAAGACTGGGGTGGGGTTCTCTTCTGGGAGGGGTGGTTGGAGGGCTCTTGTGTCACGCCCTGTCCCTGACACACAAGGGTATGTGCTCTGCAAGGCTGTTTTCCCTGAGAAACTGGGAGCAGGCCAGGGACGCTGAGGCCAGCACAAACAGGGAGCGTGGTCCTGCCTGCTCAGCTCTCTACTGGCTGCAGCTGATTTCCTTTCAGCTCGGGCTGGTGGCTCTCAAGCCTCGTGTATGGTGTACATCAGGCTAGCAGGCATGCCCATGGGAAGCAGATTCCCAGGCATGCCCTGTGCTCACACTGTGAGTGAGACTCCACATCTGAGAAGCATCATTCGGACAGGCATCATGAATTAGTAGCCAGCTTCCAGATAATGTCTTGAAAAGTATCTGTGCCATCAGTAAGATGTTGGGAAATTTCATGTTTAAAAAAAATCTTTTTCTATCCAGAGCTAAGCCAGGCCCCTATCTACATTACCACCATGCAGAAAGAAGTCTGGTGTGAAGGGGGCTGGAGGCATGGTTCAAGGGTAGAGTGTTTGCTTAACAAGGGCAAGGCCCTGAGTTCAAACCCCAGTGCCACCAAAGGAGGAGGAGCAGGAAGATGTGGAAAAGGAAGTGGAGGTGTCAGCCACACTTGCCCTTGTGAGGCTGCCTTTGAGTTTATAGCCTCAGCGGGCAACACTTTCCCTAGGTGAGGGGAAGAGACCCCAAAAGCTTTCTCTCCTCCTTCCCTAGCTTCAGCCAGATACCACTGTCCCTGATGCCTGCTTCCTACCTCTGCTCTCCTATGTCACCTCCACCAAAATGGGATTTCCAGCAGAACAAGACCCTTGTCTGGTTTGTTCTGAGCAGGCTCTCGATGTCTGGCGCAGTGCCTGCCCAGCACACAGGAGGAGTTGAAGATATATCTTGAGCAAATCAAAACCACAATGATAACACTTCATGCACACTGGAATAACTATGATCCAAAACATGGCAGGGTGTAGCTCAGCGCTAGGGTGCTTGCCTAGTATTTGCAAGACTCTGGGTTTGATCACTAGCATTGCAATAAAGGAAAAAGGGAAGGGAAGGGAAGGAAAGAAGAGGGAAAAAGAAATGACCAAGTGTTGGTGCCTGTGCACAGGATCTAGAGCTTTGTACATAGCTGGTAGGATTAAGTGGTGCAGCTACTTTGGAAAGCAGTGTGATGGTTCCTCAAAATGTTAAATGTAGAATTACCATAGAACACCTAGCAATTTCACTTTTAGATAAAGGCTCCTGAGAAGTCAAAGCAGGTATTCAAACAAGAATGTATACAAGCCAGGCACCAGTGGTTCATGCCTTCTATTCAGGAAGCTAAGATCTGAGGATTATGGTTCGAAGCCAGTCCAGATAGGAAAATTCTGGAGATTCTTATCTCCAATCAAAAGCTGGAAGTGGAGTTGTGGCTCACATGGCAGAGTGCTAGCATTGAGTGAAAAAGCTCAGGGACAGTGACTAGACCTGAGTTCAAGCCCCAAGACTAGCATACACACAAAAAAAGTATACTATATAATGGAAGTTCACAACACCATTACTTGTAATGGAGAAAATGTAGAAACAGTCCAAGTGTTCATCAACTGATGAATGATAAATAAAATGTGATCCTTCCAGACAATGAAATAGTATTCAGTCACAAAAAAGAATGAGGTGATGACACATGCCATGGCAGGAATTATGCTAAGTGAAAGAAACTACACACAGAAGACCTCACATGGTTAGGAAAATCCATACAGATGAAGTACATTAGTGGCTGCCAGGCCCGGGAGGAAGAAGGAATAGCAAGTGATCACTTTACAAAGACAAAAGTTTCCTTTTGGTTGATGAAAATTTTCTAGAACTCGATAGTGGTGATGGTCATGGTCACGTGATCATGTGAATGTACTGATGCCACTGAATTGTACACTTGAAAATGGTGAATTTCATGTTATATGTATTTTATCACACTTTTTTAATGTATTGGATGTGAGTGGATGGGTGGGTGAGTGGATGAATGGGTGGATGAGTGAATAGATAAATGAATAGGTGGGTGGATGGATGGGTGGATGGATGGATGGATGGATGGGTGGATGATTAGATGGATGGGTCATAAAATGGGCTGGGCCACTTTGGAGTTTGGAGTAAACAAGAATCTGGAACTCAGCAGTACTGTAGAATACCAGATGCCACTACACTTGGAGTCCTGGTTCTACATATAATACAGTGCCCTTGTATTTGGATGTTCCTGGGCTCTTGTGAAGATTTATAGGCCCTGTAAAAATAAACAGAGTAAACATGAGGGACAGACAGCACCCAGGCCCAGAGTTCAGGCCTCACAACCGACCAAAATAAATAAATAAATAAGTAAGTAAATAGAGAAGAAGGCAGATCTCAATGCCTCGCCCTCTTGTCACCAAAGGCTGCCCCTATTCCAGTCATTCAGCCATTCAGCCAACAGGGACTATCAGGATTGGAGCATTGTGTTGGCCTCAGCTGACCCTGGCCTCACAACAAAGTGCAGGGGAGAAGGGAAGGGAATAAATAGTCAACTTCAAGATGGAAGGATACCAGGGGCAGAGGATGAAGGGCTTTCTAGAAAACCTTGGGGAGTTGGCAAGGAGGCAGCCTAGGTTTTACAAACCTGCCTGACTTCTGTTCCAGTTGTTGGAACCCAATGGGGAAGTTCCTAGCGTGGTGGCCAGGCCAAGCCAGGTGCCAAAAGCTTCCCAAGGGGGCTGGGGAGATCAGAAGTTACCCCACAGGCAGAAGGGAGCGTGTGCAGCTCTGCACAGGGCAGTGATATGATCAGCTTCACAGCTGCCTTGGCCCCTACAAAGATTCCATGAGCCCCCAAACCAGCTGCACTGCAGCCCTGGTCACACCTCTGGCTCTGCTCAGTGTTCACTGACACACATCCGCAGGGCCTTCCTTTTAGGTCAGGTGCCCTAGAAACAGGCTCTGATTTGCGGCAGGGAGATGGCTGACTTGGGGACACCACCACAGGCCATGGCGGCGGCAGAGGCTGACCTGAGATGCCTTTGCACAGAGACCTCAGCTGACCCCAAAGGAGCTCAGAACTAAGATGCAAGGGAGAGAAAAAAAATAGCAAAAACCCGACAGAGCAAACCCAGAACAAGATCTCTCTAGCTCTCATTCACTTGCCACTCTACGGCCCGGACCCAGGCTGGTCCCTTCAGCTGGGGGCAATTCCTGGGGAGGGCTTGGCCGGCACTCCCTGCACTGCTGGGGGCAGTGGGATTGGAGCTCCATGGGAAGGCATCTCCATGAGACGCATACTGTTCCCCAGGACTCATCTACTTCTGGACAAAGCTAGTCCTGCCATTCCCATCTTTGTTCCCTCTCCCCCTCTGTCAGGAACCCCAGTATCACCAGGTCCCGTGACTCCACCCGGCAAATTCTCCCGCATCCCCAATACACCTACCTGGCAGCCCTTCCATGCCCAGACAGAATCGCTTGGCCTTCAGTGGCCACTGGTGGGGAAAGGGTTGCATCAGCTCTGTGCCACTGCCCTAAGGAAGCCTAAAGACCCCCTGTGCTATCTTCAGGGTCAGCTCTTTAAGGCCCATTGGGATGGAGAGTTCAGTTACCTAAAGCCTTGGTTCTCAGCCTGACTGCCCAGGAAAGTCCCCAGGGAAACTTTTCAAAATAGCTATGCCTAGGCACCAGCCATGGCCCTCTGGGTCAGAGACTCTGAGCGGGGAGGTCGGGCACTGTGAGTTGCTGTTTTGTTAAAGCTCCCTGGTGAGCCGGGCGCTGGTGGCTCACGCCTGTAATCCTAGCTACTCAGGAGGCTGAGATCTGAGGATCGCGGTTCAAAGCCAGCCCGGGCAGGAGAGACCGTGAGACTCCTTGAGCTGAGGGACAGCGCCCAGGCCCAGAGTTCAAGCCCCACGACCGACAAAAAGAGATGAGTTGACACTTTTTTTTTTTTTGGATGGTCATGGGGCTTGAACTCTGGGCCTGGGCACTGTCCCTCAGCTCTTCAGCTCAAGGCGAGCGCTCTGCCACTTGAGCTACAGTGCCACTTCCGGTTTTCTGGTGGTTTATTGGAGATAGGAGTCTCACAGTCTTTCCTGCCCGGACTGGCTTTGAACCATGATCCTCAGATCTCAGCCTCCTGAGTAGCTAGGATTACAGGTGTGAGCCACCAGCACCCAGCTTAAGAAGAGATGAGTTGAGAATGTACAGAATAGACATCCTCCAAGGAGCCTAACTCAGGGAGAGAGAGGGAGGGATAGGGAGAGAGAGAGAGGGAGAGAGAGGGAGAGAGAGGGAGAGAGAGAGAGAGGGAGAGAGGGAGAGAGAGGGAGGGAGAGGCAGGGGGATCACAGGAGAATAGAGTGTGGCAAGGAAAGCCGGAAGAACCACCTGAGCTAAAGAAGCCTTTTCCTGCACTGGTGGCTCATGCCTGTAATCCTAACTACTCAGGAGGCTGAGATCTGAGGATTGTGGTTCCAAGCCAGCCCAGGCAGCCTAACCACCAAAAAAAAAAAGCCAGAAGTGGAGCTGAGGCTCAAGTGGTAGAGCAGTAGCCTTGAACAAAGTTCAGGGAAGTGCCCAGGCCCTGAGTTCAAGCCCCAGTACAAGCCCTGAAGAAGGAGGAAGAGGGGCAAGGGTGGAAGGGAAAGGAGGAGGAGGAGGGGAGGAGGAGGGAAGAGAAGGAGAAGAGAGGACAGGAAGAGGGATGGGAGAGGGAAGGGGAGAGGTTGGGAGAAGGAAGGGGGGGAGGCAGAAGGGGGAGGGGGAAGGAAGGGAAGGGGCAGAGGGAAGGGAAGGGGAGGAAGGGAGGAAGGGAGGAGAGGGGAAGGGAGGAGGGGGGAAGGGGAGTGAGGGGAAGGGAGGAGGGGGAGGAAGAGGGGAAAGAGGCAACCTTTTCCCTCTCCTCCCAAGAGGGTCCTGAGGACTCTGGCAATTCCCCTGGGTGTCTGCAGCTGAGGCCAGGCACAATCTCCTGCCTCAGAGCCTCAACAAGCAAGTGTCCAGGTGGCCTCCATCCTGCGCTGTTTCGCCAGCACCTGGACCCTGGGGTGAAGTCTTGAGCAACATCAGTTTCCACCCAATCCAAACACAAACACTGGCACCCTCAGCCCCGTACACACATGCAATGGGGAAGTGTTTGCACAGAGCCGCCCTCCGCGTGCAGAGCCAGGTGGCTCCGATGGGAGAGCTCTCCGCACGCTCTGCTGTCTACACATCACCAAGCACTGAGCCAGTGTACTGGCTCGTGCTCGCCAGCGCCAGCGAGAAAGAGCAAAGCAGCCAGGAGCTGGCCTTGGTCCCACGACTGGGTGGCCCACGAGGTACAATGAGTTTCACAGAACACCAACATCTCCTACCACCATCGTGCCTGTGAAGATCAAGACAACAGCATGACCTCCCAGGAGTCATGTCTGAACCCAGTCAGAAGCGAGAGCCAGGGCTGCAAGATGTAGCTCAGCAGAGCACTTGGCATGTTCAAGGTCCTGGGGTCAATCCTTGGCACTGGCACAAAGGGGTAGGGACTATAGAGAAGTTCTTCTGAGCAAAATACGTACTATATGCACATTTGAAATACCATAGTGAAGACTCTTGTGTAATTGACACAGTAAAATAAATTTAAAATGTTAGGACAGTAAAACAGACTCTGATGAAGATGGAATGAATATCGGGAGTAGTTTGTTTGCGTGTATGGAACTAGAAGAATGAATGCCAGGAGTTGGTAGCTCACATCTGTAATCCTAGCTACTCAGGAGGCTGAAATCTGAGGGTCATGATTCAAAGCAAGCCAGCCTATCACATCCAAGAGAGTCTTACCTTCAGCTAACCAGCAAAACACTGAAAGTAGAGGTGTGGTTCAAGTGGTAGAGCACCAGTCTTGAACACAAAACCCTTTCCTGAGAGCTTGAGGTCTTGAGTTCAAGCCACATTACAGGCATGCGTGTGCATGCACATGCGCACACACATACCAACAGAACCATGAAACATGGTGAAACTGTTTTAAGAAGGGAGGAGGGCCATGGAGAGTGACAGAGAGGGTGAGGTTGATCAGGATCCATTGTATACACATGTGGCAATGTCACATAAAACTCCCTACACGATTAATGTATGCTAATTTTTAAAAACTGGGGGGGAAAAGTATGGTAACCAGTTCTACCTGGGCAACCAGTTTCTTTGTGTTTGTTTTGTCCTTGTTCTTGTTTTTCCAACTACAGCTTCCTTCCATTTGTCTCCATAAGAATTGTTCAGCTATCCAAATGCAGGATTACATATTCAGTCCAGTAGCTTCCCCCCCACAAAGTCCTGCTTTTGGGGATCAGCCCCCTAAGTCTCCATCACAGCCCATATGCTATGCTTCCTTTCTAGCATTCTCTTGCTGAGGTGTTCAATTTTCTAAGCCACGAATTCTGCCTCATTGTCACAAACCTCCAAACCCAACCCCATACATACTCCTGGTGTCTTGGGCTGAGGAGCACTGACACCATAGATTTTGAAATGGATCTTTCCAGACATCCTATTTTCTCTGCACATAGATACACTGTTTTCTGTATGTGTGCGCCCAGACCTGGGCTTGAACTTAGTGCCTCACATTCTTGCTTAGCATTCTTGATCATGGTTAGTGCTCTGTCTAGCCAGTGTGGCAGGGTAAGTGGTCACAAATGTAGACCCAAGCTGTGGAACTGGCCTCCGCCAGGAGAGTCTCACTCTTACCCCAAAGATCAGGGATATGGAACACATGTGGCTCTCAGCTTGCTGAACATCTTCAGCAGGAGAAATAATAGTAGATAGAAACCCTGACAGATTCATTTCAAAGAAAGGCTATTTAAGTCAGTAAAGCCAACAAAATGCAGAAAGCGCCAGGTCCTTTCAGCTCTGCTATGGAATTCACCACAGACACACTAAATCAACACCACCAAATAGGCCTAGAGCTGCTTAGTGACTCTCAGCCTCTGTGGTAGATCCAGATCACTGGGATCTGGTAACAGCCAAACCTTGATTCCATCGGTCTGGAGCAGGTCTGAGACTGCTCGCAGGAGCAGCCAATGCTGCAAGCGGCGGCAGGCCTTCATGCCTGGTCAAAATTGAATAGGGCACAAGCCTGCAGCAAACTTACCTCACCATCAACCCACGGAGCAACTAGCGACACAAGACCTTCCTTCTCATGAACAATGTCTTCAAGTTCCTTCCAGAGATGGTGACACAGCTGGATAAATGTCTCCGGTGGTTAAACGGTAGCTTTGATGTTACACATGCTCTGTGCAGCCTTGGTCCTGCTGGCACAAGGGCACAGGAGGGGATGGGTGCCCATCTTCCCACAGAGTGGGACCAAAAGCAGAGCTGCTGATCCCTTTCCAGGAGTCCAAAGGCAAACACTGCTTGCTTGTGTCTGATGATTTCCATTAAACGTTTATTATTCTAAATTGAGAGATAAGTAGGTTCAAAAGGCTTCAGCTGCTGAGCTGGGTGCTGTGTGCCTGTAATCCCAGCACTGAGGATCCTAAGGCAGGAGAATCATGAGTTCAGAGCTAAGCTGAGCTATGTAGATCCTGTCTCAAGAAAACAGCGAGGAAAACTTCATTACTCCAAACTGAGAGACAACCTAAGGAGGTCCAAAAGAACTTAGCTGGCGCCGTAGCTGGCTGGTTGAGAAGGGTTACTAAGGAGGAAAGCACAGCAGGCTGCCACCCCGCAGCCTCCCTCCTGGTGCTAGACCCCTGCTTGCCCCCCTCAGGACATTGCACATTCTCTGCACTCACATGCAACCTGCACTACCACTGCCCCCACCCCAGTCCCCTCACACTCACCATACACACCCAACAATTAGCCAGCGCCAGTGGGCTCCCCAAGCAGTGACAATAGGTGAGGCCCTGCCTGCCCCAACTCAAATCTGCATACGCTCTCCTGACCATCCATTTTCCTGTCCTAGAGCTGTGCGGCCCATATGGAAGACATCAGCCGCAAGTGCTGATTTCACCTGAATTCAATAGAGTTTCACATTCAGCTTCTGCAGAGCTGGGGCTTACACATTCTCTCAGCTTTTTCTGCTCATGGCTGGAGCTCTACCACTTGATTTGTCTGTCTAGGCTGGCTTGAACTCTGGGCCTGGTGCTGTCGCTCAGCTCCTCAGCTCCTCAGTTCAAGGCTAGTGCTCTACCACTTGAGCCACAGCACCACTTCCGGCTTTTTTTTTGTTTATGTAGTGCTGATGAATCTAACCCAGGGCCTCATGCGTGCAAGGCAAGCACTCTACCACGGAGCCACCTTCCCAGCCCTTTTTTTTTTGAGATAGTATCTTGCTAGGTTGCCAAGCTGTTCTCAAACTCCTGAGATCCTATGACCCCTCTGCCGCAGTCTCCTGAGCGGCTGGGACTATAGGCATGTATACTATTGTAAATACACCTAAGCCACATGCAACTATGACTACTCTATTGGGATATACATTTCCATGATTACAGAAAGTTCTATTGGATATTACCTTTTTTTTTTTTTCAGTTGTGGGGCTTGAACTGGGCCTGAGCACTGTCCTTGAGCTCTTCAGCTCAAGGCGAGTGCTCTACCACTTGAGCCACAGCGCCACTTCCGGTTTTCTAGTAGTTAATTGGAGATCAGAGTCTCATGGACTTTCCTTGCCCGGGCTGGCTATGAACTGCAATCCTCAGATCTCAGCCTCCTGAGTAGCTAGGATTACAGGCATGAGCCACTGGTGGTGCTTGAATATTGCCATTTTGAGGTTTCCCACCCAAACCCTACAAGGTCATTCAGTACCTTTATGTTTGTTTGTTTTTTTTGCCGGTCATGGGGCCTGAACTCTGGGCCTGGGCACTGTCCCTCAGCTCTTCAGCTCAAGGCTAGCGCTCTACCACTGGAGCCACAGCGCCACTTCTGGCTTTTTCTGTTTATGAGGTGCTGAGGAATTGAACCCAGGACCTCATGCTTGCAAGGCATGTACTCTACCGCTGAGCTACCTTCCCAGCCCAGCACCTTTATGTTTTAAGAAAAGGCATCTCTCACCCAAGATACCTTACTTTTTTGGTCGGTTATGGGGCCTGGGCTCTATCCCTCAGTTCTTCAGCTCAAGGCTAGCACTCTACCACTTGAGCCACAGTGCCACTTCCAGCTTTTTTCTTTTTGCTTATGTGGTGCTGAGGAATTGAACCCAGGGCCTCAGGCATGCAAGGCAAGCGTTCTACCACTGAGCCACCTTCCCAGCTCCTGAATATACTTTCTTATACTCTAATCAACCTAACCTATTCTTGCTAAAAGCAAGGAGGAGGAAGAGGAGGAAGAGGAAGAGGAGGAGACCTCCGCTCTCTCACTGCATCAAGGATGGGCTATACAAGGTTCCTCACCAGGTACCTGACTATGCTGGCACCTGATCACAGACTTTCAGCTCCAGAACAATAAATGTGTGTTTGCTGTTAAAGTATTTTATTATAGCAGCTGAAGCTAAAACATCTCCTTATCTTTTCCTTCAGGGAAGTTTTTGCAGTTGCTAAGCAGTGCTCGACTGTGCAGCCATGCATCTAGCCCTTTTTTGCATTGGTTATTTTTTGAGATAAGTAGGGTCTTACTTTCTTTTCCAACACGTGACCTGGCCATGATCCCTTATTGTAGGCTTCCTATTATAGTTCAGATGACAGGCATGGGCCATGGTGCCAGGCTCTGGGTTGAGAAGGGGTCTTGCAAACTTTTCTGTCTAGGCCGCCCTTAGACTTTGATTCTTTCAACCTTAGCCTCTCAAGCAGCTGGGATTAGAGAGATGAGCCACTGGTGCCTTGACTTGCAAGTGGTTCTTATATTAGTTTCTTATAGCTAACGTAACATTGTCACAGCTAAGTGGCTTAAAAAAATAGAAATGTATTCTCCCACAATTCTGGAGGCTAGAATTCTAGCATCCGTGGCAGAGTCCAAGGACCCCTGTGGTGTCTCTCTGCTTTACATCTTCCAGTCAGTCCCGGGCCTTCCTTGGTTGGCAGTTGTATGACTCCTGTCCTTGCCTCTCTTTTGACCTTTTGCCTCCAGGTCTATGAATTCTCCCATGCTCTATTAAGAGCATGGCTAAAGTGATAGCGTGTCTGCCTAGAAAGTACAAAACTCCAAGTTCAATCCCTGTAAAACCAAGAGAGAAAAAAAGAGAAGAAAGGGGTTGGAGACATGGTTCAATGGTAGAGTCCCTGCCTAGCAAGCAAGAGCCTGAATCCATAAAACGTAGTACTGCCAAAAAGAGAAAGAAGGAAGAGAAAGAAAGAGAATGAGTAAGCAAGAGGGAGGAAGGAAGGAAGGAAGGAAGGAAGGAAGGAAGGAAGGAAGGAAGGAAGGAAGGAAGGGAGGGAGAGAGGGAGGGAGGGGAAAGGGAGGGATTTCAATCTTCAGCCCTAAAAGGACCAGGAGAGCTTTGAGTCCTTTCTATGGACTTTTAGTTGGGGAACCAGGCTTGTCTGGATAAATTTGAAGCAGAGAGACTGAGCTGTGAGGCCCTGGCTCCTATTATCATGTCTAGCCTCCATCCACCCTAGTGCCTCCCCACCCAGCCAACACCCATGAATTATCAAGGAATACCAGTCTGAAGGTCATGATTAGAAGACAGAGCTCTCTCATTTCCCTCCCTACTGTCCCTCAAGCTTCTCCCAACCCTGCCTCTCATTTTCTCCCCACCACACACAAAATAGACAATTTCTTTCTGTCTGGGTCCAGTCGTGGGGCCTGAACTCTGGGCCTGGGCGCTGTCCCTCAGCTCTTCAGCTCAAGACTAGTGCTCTACCACTTGAGCCACAGCGCCACTTCCGGCTTTTTTTTCTTTTTGCTTATGTGGTGCTGGGGAATCGAACCCAGAGCCTCAGGCATGGAAGGCAAGCGCTCTACCACTGAGCCACCTTCCCAGACCCTCTTTCTTTTTCTTTCTTTCTTTTTTTCTTTCTTTTTTCTTTCTTTCTTTCTCTCTCTCTCTCTCTCTCTCTCTCTCTTTCTTTCTTTCTTTTCTTTCTCTCTCTCCCTCCCACCCCCTCTCTCTTGCTTTCACCTGTCCTGGGGCTTGAACTCAGGGCCTGGGCACTGTCCTTGAGTTTCTTTTTTTGCTCAAGGTTAGCACTCTACCACTTGAGTTACAGAGTCACTTCCAGCTTTTGTTTATATGGTACTGAAGAATCGAACCCAGGGCTTCATCCATGCTAGGTAAGTACTCTACCACTAAGCCCCCACATTCCCAGCTGGACAATTTCTTGTCTTCCTGCTGGGGGATGGTGAGGAGGCGGCATCATAACCGATGGTGTCCAAGTGTTAGAAAACATGAGAAATGCCCAAGGCCAACAAGGAAAGATAAGGAAGGCTTGACCCCTCTGTGAGGAGAGGTCTGAGGAGAGCTAATAACCCACAGCATCACCAAATAACCTATCCACTCTGGCCAGCTCTATGAGTTAGTTACTAGGGAGGTTGGTTTCAGCCTGTTAAAATTTACCCAATGAGCTAGGTGCTGGTGGCTCACACCTGTAATCCTAGCTACTCAGGAGGCTAAGATCTGAGGACTGCAGTTTGAAGCCTTCTTAGGCAGAAAAGTCCCCATGAAACTCTTTTTTTTTTTTTTAATTTTTTGGTTGGTTGTGGGGCTTGAACTAGGCCCGGGTGCCATCCCTCAGCTCTTCAGCTCAAAGTGAGAACTCTGCCACTTGAGCGACAGCACCATTTCTGGTTTTCTGGTGGTTAATTGGAGACAAGAGTCTCATGGACTTTCCTGCATGGGCTGGCTTCAAATGTCGATCTTCAGATCACAACCTCCTGAGTAGCTAGGATTACAGGCTTCAGCCACTGGTGTCTGGCATCCCATGAGACTCTTATACCCAATTAACCACTCAGAAACCAGAAGTGGCACTGCGGCTCAAGTGGTAGAGTGCTAGCCTTGAGCACAAAGAGGCTCAGGGACAGTGCCCAAGCCCTAAGTTCAAGCCCCACAACCAAAAAAAAAAAAAAAAGATTTACCCAATGAGACATTCAAGGGCAGGAATGGGGAAAAATTGCCAACACACTCAGATTCCAGTGGCATGGCCCACACAGAGCGCCAAGCTCTGAGAGAGAAGGGTTGGGAGTCCAGGAGATGGAGTTAGATCCTGGCATGGACACAGAAATACAGATGTTTCCTTTCAGCACTATTTTCTAGTGGAAAGTTCAGAGTCATAAGCCGACTTATGGGGGCTGTTGGGAACTTAACAATAGAGAGTAGCAGAGCTGTCAGTAGATCCTGCTTTTGCATGAAACCAGAATTTTCCTGGGCGGCAAAGATGAATAGAATCAGGCCAGGGTTTAGAGTCAGAGTAATCTGGGCAGTAATGCTGTGTGCCTGGAGGGAAGCTTCATAATCTCTCTGGACCTTATTGTATTTAAAAATAGAGCTAAAAGCACCTCAGCAGACCTTCATGCCATCCTTCCTCCCTCCCCAGAACTCCAGAGAAGCCTCAAGACTTCCTCCGGTCCCTTCCAGTTCACCTAGCCAGGACTTGGAGCAGCCCCGTAACTCAGTCAGGAAGGCCCTAGGGAAAACTGTTGCAGGGAGACTCTGCTGGACTCTTCCAGGACACCTTTGGGGCAGGTGGACACACTTTCCCCTCCCCAGGGTGCCTCTGGGGTGCACAAATAACCACTTATCCAGTTCATTCCCCTGGACCGGCACTTTGGCTTTGTGGGGCCCTGGGAGTGTCCCTTGCCTTGAGCCACTGAGAATGTGAGGGGATTGGAGGAGGTGCTGGGCTGACCAGCAAGGCCTGAGGGAAGATCCACTGGGGACCAGCTGAGGTGTGAAATATTGTCACCATACCCCAGGCATCAGGGTGGCCCTCAGGCCCTAGGGAACCAGGTGGGTGTGCAGTCGGGGCCCTGCTGTACTTCGTGTTGCCACCCCAAGCCTGGCCTCTCCTGCATTGGTGACTACCCAGAAGCCTGAATTGTCTGCAGGTTGCAAGGCATCTACTGCAGCTGCTGCCCTGTCTGCCCCCGCTTTCCCCCAGGAAGACACTGTAGAGGGAGGAAGCCCAAGGGCTTTGCCTAAGGTCCCAAGTGACAGCCCCGGAGTCAGAAGCTGGGGCCTGGAGTCCCAGGAGTCTTCCTGCCAGCGGCTTCAGATCTCCTCTCCCCTCCCCAGGTCATCAGGTAGGAAAATAAATACAGCTTAGCTAGTTGAATTTGAATGTCATATCAACGCCAAGTTTTAGTATCCATATGTCTCATGCAATATTGGGGAGATATACATTCATTTTAAAAAGTGGGGGAGGGGGGCTGGGAATGTGGCTTGGTGGTAGAGTGCTTGCCTAGCATGCATGAAGCTAGTTTCAATTCCTCAGTACCACATAAACAGAAAGAGCTGGAAGTGGCGCTGTGGCTCAAGTGGCAGAGTGTTAGCTTTGAGTAAAAGAAGCTCAGGGACAGTGCCTAGGCCCTGAATTCAAGTGCCAGGACCAGGGGGTGGGTACTAATAGGCTGGCTTAGAAGTGTGATTCTCAGATTTTAGCCTCCTGAGTAGCTAGCATTATAGGCGTGAGCCACCAGCACCCAGTAAGTGATGTACTCTTTACCTGATTTATGTAACTGTAACCCCTCTGTACATCATCTTTATAATAACAACAACAAAAATTAGAAAAAGGATTTATAGCCAGCGCTGGTGGCTCACAGCTGTAATACTAGCTACTCAATTGTCTGAGATCTGAGGATCAGGTTTGAAACCAGCCAGAGCAAAAAAAAAGTCCCTGTGAGACTCTTTATCTCCAATTAACCACTCAAAAACCAGAAGTGGCATTGTAGCTCAAGTGCTAGAACACTAGCAGTGAAGCTCAGGGACAGGGCCCAGGCCTGAGTTCAAGCCCCAGAATCGACCCCCAAAAACAGATTTGTGCTGGGTACTTGTGGTTCACAGGTATAATCCTTGCTACTCAGGAGGCTGAGATCTGAGGTCTCAGTTTGGAGTCAATTAAGACTAATCCAAGAGACTCTTAGCTCCATTTAAGCATCAAAAAGCCAGAACTAGAGGTGTGACTCAAGTGGTAAAGCACAAGGTGGGAGGCCCTGAGTTCAAGCCCTAATATCTGAACACACCACACACACACACACACACACACACACCACACACACACACCACACAACACACATACACACACACCACACACACCACACACACACACTACACACACACAAACACACACACCACATACACACAAACACACACCACACATACCACACACACCACACACCACACACACACCACACACACACACCACACACACACCACACACCACACACACACACCACACACACCACACACCACACACACACCACACAACACACATACACACACACCACACGCACCACACACACCACACACACACACTACACACACACAAACACACACACCACATACACACAAACACACACCACACATACCACACACACCACACACCACACACACACCACACACACATACACACCACACACCACACACACACACACCACACACACCACACACACACCACACACCACACACCACACACCACACACACACCACACACACACACCACACACACACCACACACCACCCACATACACCACACACACCACACACACACACACCACACACCACACACCACACACACACCACACACCCGACACACACCACACTCATCACACACCACACACACACACCACACACACCACACACACACACCACACACCACACACACACCACACACACACATACACACCACACACACCACACACACACCACACACACACACCCCACACACATACACACACACCACAAACACACCACATACACACACCACACACACCACACACACACCACACACACCACACACCACACACACACACACATACCACACACACACCACACACACCAAACACCACACACACCACACACACACACTACACACCACACAGACACCACACACACACACACATACACACCACACAGACACCACACACACACACATACACACACACACCACACACATACACACACACACTACACACACACCACCACACACACCACACACACACCACACACACCCCCCACACACACATACACACACACACTACACACACACACATACACCACACAGACACACACTACACACACACACCACACACACACACCACACACACACACTACACACACCACACACACACACTACACACACCACACATACACACCACACACACCACACACACTACACACACACACCACACACACACACCACACACACCACACACACATACCACACACACCACACACACATACCACACACACCACACACACACACACACACACACACACACACACACACACACCAAGGATTCATTATTTATCTGGAATGCAAAATCAATAGGGCTGACCCCAGTTTACTTTTAAAATACTATGAATATCACTCTTTTTTGCTTCTGATCTGTGGGGTGATGCTCACAATGCATTAATCTTTTCCTGTTATTAATCTAGCTCAAAAATTCTGTAAAAGAAAGGAATCTTGGGGGCTGGGAAGGTGGCTCAGTGGTAGAGTGCTTTCCTAGCATACATGAGGCCCTAGGTTCGATTCCTCAGCACTACATAAGCAGAAAAAGTCAGAAGTGGCGCTGTGGCTCAAGTGGTAGAGTGCTAGCCTTGAGCTGAAGAGCTGAGAGACAGCGCCCAGGCCCAGAGTTCAGGCCCCATGACTGACAAAACAAACCCCCCAAAAAAAGGAATTTTGCAAATACTTCTTCAACTGCACTTTTTATTAATTACATATTTCATAGTCTCTCCTATTGTAATGAAAACATTTAAGGGTAATTTTTTCTTCTCTTTTCTTCTTATTAATGTTACCTACATGCATTTTGGAATTACTCTGTTAGTGTAAAGCAAGCCCTTTAGTCTTACTTATGTATCAGCGCTGGTTGAAGAAAAGGATATAGTTTTGGTTACACTCTTGGGGCTTGAACTCTAGACCTGGGCACTGTCCCTAAGCATTTGTGCTCAAAGCTAGTACTCTACCATTTGAGCCACAGCTCCACTCCCAGCTTTGGGGTATATAATTGGGAGATAAAAGTCTCACAAACTTTCCTTCCCAGGCTGGCTTTGAACCTCAATCCTCAGATCTCAGCCTCCTAAATAACTAAGATTACAGGTGTTAGCCACAAGTTCCAGGCAAATAAAAGCATCTTTTTAACTTTTTATTTTAGGGGTTTTGTTGTTGTTGTTATTTGTAGTTATTTGTAGTCTAGGATTGAACCCTGGGCCTCATGCATGCTAGGTACACACTCTGCTACTTGAGACATGACCCTAGTTCTTTTTTATTTTTATTTTTTGTCAGTCGTGGGTCTTTAGCTCTGGGCCTGGGCGCTGTCCTTCAGGTCTTCAGCTCAAGGCTTGCACTCTACCACTTGAGCCACAGTGCCACTTCCGGTTTTCGGAGTGGTTTTTTTGGAGATCAGGGTCTCATGGACTTTCCTGCCTGGGCTGGCTTTGAACCATGATCCTCAGATTTCAGCCTCCTGAGTAGCTAGGATTACAGGTGTGAGCCACCATTGCTGGCTGACTCTAGTTCTTTTTGATTTTGTATTTTGCTTTTCAGACAGGGTTTTGTTTTGTTCTATTTTCTGTTTTATTAACTGTGCTCTGGCTAGCCTCAAACTGGAATTCCTCATGCTTCTGCATCCTGAGTAGCTGGAAATTTGCACCACTATATTTGTCTTTTCTTGTTTTGTTTTAGTTTTTGTTTTTGTTCTTTGTTTTTGTTTTATTTATTTATTTATTTATTTATTTTGGTCATGGGGCTTGAACTCTGGGCCTGGGCACTGTCCTTGAGCTCTTCAGCTCAAGGTGAGTACTCTACCACTAGAGCCACAGTGCCACTTCTAGTTTTCTGAGTGGTTTATTGGAGATAAAAGTCTCACAGACTTTCCTGCCCGAGCTGGCTTTGAGCCGTGATCCTCAGATCTCAGCCTCCAGAGTAGGCTAGGATTACAGGCGTGAGCCACCGGAGCCCAGCTGTTTTTGTTTTTAATAGGGACTTGCTATGTAATTGAGCTAACCTTGAACTTACGATCCTCCTATGCCTGTGCATAACACCACCACACCTACTCCTTTTGCTTTGCTTCCCTGATCCTTTTAAGAAGCCAAGGGAATAGCTCAGTGGTAGAACACATGTAAGCCCGAAGCTCTGGATTCCGTCCCCAAAACAACAACAAAAAGCCCAGACACCATACACCCCACTTCTTGTGGGAGGGCAGGTACTAGAGTAGCAGTTCCCTGGAATGACCCATACTGCTGTTACTGCAGGCGCAGTCTTGACGGCTTGCTCTGGACTTCGAACGGTGAGGCTCAAGACCCTATTCCACAGTCGGGCCTATGTGACTCTGGTAGGCTGTGAGAATGAGTCTTGTCTATTTTTGCATCCTTCCGTTCCTTTCTCCATCTTTCCTCCCAAGGACCAGAAACATCAGCTTCTGATGTCTGGGATTGCAAGAAGGAGCAGGGAGACAGAACTCCTATAGAGCAAGCCTAGAGGCCCCAGGTCTCTACCTCTGGACATGTGGTAGGGACCTGAGCCATGCTCTGTTAGGAGCGGCTGTTCTGGAAGCCATGTGTCTCCTATGGGGCCCCAGGGGAAGAAAGCTGGGGAACAGCTTGGCCCTGTGTGCAGCAACACCCTGGCAAGAACACCCTGGCAGGGGACCAGCATGAGGCCCTCACTGCCCTTGCAGGGAGCACAAGTTCAGAAGCACTTCTCTGAAGTTGCCAGGTAGGCCAGTAGCTGGCCTGCAGCTCCTAGGCTGCCTCTCTCCGATCCTCCCTTCTCCCCACCCCACCCCCACCCCATCTCCTCCCTCTCCCCTTCACCACCTCTCTCCCAGAATTCCTGAACGCTGTAGCCAGGCCACCCAGGCAGACTTTTACCTGCCTTCCCTGAGTACTGACTGGGGAGGCTCTTCGTCCTTTACCATCATTTTCTTCCAGCCTTTAGGGGGCACAGGTGTGCCGGGACTCAGATTCTCAGATTGCTGGGTGCAAAACTTGCCCCGCCCACTCACTGCAGGTGAAATGACTTCTCTGTGCCTGTTTCCTCTTGTGAGAGCAGGTAATGATCATGATCCTGTCTCATAAGGCTGTCCTGAAGATTCAACGAAGTGTTACATGTGAAGAGTTTAGGAAATGCCAGGGCCCTGGGCAACACTTATTGAATGTGATATGGTGTCACCTGTGGTCATCAGCACTGGGTGCTTACATGGATCGCACACTGTCTTAGACGCTAAAGCAGAGGCAGAGGTTGAAGCTGAAGCTAGGTGCCACAGCTCACATCTATAATCCTATCTATTCAAGAGGCTGAGCTCTGAGAAGCTAGATTTGAAGCAAGCCAGGGCAGACAAATCCGAGAGACCCTTAGCCAGTAAAACAGCTGGAAAGGGAGGTGTGGCTAGAGTGGTAGAGTGTCAGTCATGAGAGAAAGCTGAGTGAGACTCTGAGTTCAAGCCCCAGCCCCAGCCTCAGCGCACGCGCGTGCGCGCGCACACACACACACACACACACACACACACGAGTGTTGAAGCTGTGATCCTTATCCCATGCCCTTGGATTTCCTGGGAGAAAACCTGAAAGTATTTAAATTGAGTTATGTCGTGTTTTGTGGCCACATTTGCACACACACTTTAAATGGTCTTCCTGCACCTGGACATAATTCTGTTCCATGCACCTGCCTTCCCCAAATTCCCAGCCTCCTGGTAGTGGAACAGACACATGACCAGGCTCCACCAATCAGAAGTGTTCACAGGAGACCTTGCCAGAAGCCTGAGGCGTTGGGTACCTTAAGGGTACACACCTCAAAAGAGATACATTGGAATCCTAGCCTTTAGCACTTTCCAGTGTCGCCTCTTCTGGAACAGAGGTGACAATGATTAAGTTAAGATGAGATCATTGAGTTGAACCTTGATCTAGTGGCTGCATCCTTGTAAAACAGGAGAGATTCAGACACAGACACATAGAGAGACAGGGAGAGACAAGGATGATGTCTCTACAAGCCAAGGAACACCAGCACTGTAGCCATCTACCAACAGTTGCAAGAGAAACCTGGAACACCCCCACCCCACCCCACACAGACCTCAGGAGGGGATGGCCTGCATACACCTTGATTTTGAACTTGGAGCTTTCAGAACTGTAGGACAATCAATGTGGTATTTAGGCCACCCAGACTGTGGTAAATTTGTTAGGGATCCACTAGCAAATCAGCACAGAGGGCAAACTCCTATGCATTATGTCAAATGCAGCTCCTGAGAACTTCCATTGCCCCAGAGATGGTGCCAATTCAATGGACAGTTCTTGTAGATCATATAGCCAGAAGTACAGGAGAGAGAAAAAGGTCAGACACTCAAAGACTCGGCACTTTCCCTCCCTTTATCACCTTATCTCAGCTGTGGCAGGGAAGGACAGTGCCTGCCGTAAGTCCTGCCAATGTGACAGGGCCCCAGCTGTGTAGTGGCTCAGCTTCTGGTGGTTGATTGTCCAGCCTGTGGCTCAGAGGCTCAGGTGGGAACAAAGGAATTTTAGAACTCTTACCCCAACTAGTCCATGTTAAGACATAAAGGTCCCAATGCTCAGAGAGGACATAAAGCTATCTGACCAGTTCCCTTCCACTTCCTCACACGTTCACCCAGATGAAGCTCAAGCATGGCTGGTGACACATCAGCTTTAGGCCCTTTCGATGTCTCTCCTATTAGATTTTGCTTCCCCAAAGGATATCCTGTGCATACCCTACCACCATGCTTAGCAAGCTCACAGGGAACAGGTAGCTGGGAGGCAGTAGAGTTTCTGAGTTCTGGTGGAGAAACACACACACACACACACACACACACACACATCCCTGTGCTCAAGATAGTAACTGTTGTTGTATTGGTCCAGCCTGATTTCTTTTCTTTTCTTTTTTGGTTCCAGTACTGGGGCTTGAACTCAGGGCTTGCCATCTTGTTTTGTTTTTTCATTCAAGGCTGACACGTTACCACTTCTGGCTGTTTGCTGGGTATTTAGAGAGTCTCCTGGGCTTTTCTTCTTGGGCTGGCTTGGAACCTAAATCCTGAGATCTCAGCCTCCAGAGTAGCTAGGATTACAGATGTGAGTCACCTGCGCCCAGCATCCAGCCTGATTACTTTTGGCCCAGTCTACTCCGTGGCACTGGCTTGACGTGGGGGAGAAGCATCTACATAGCCTACCTGACTGGTGTGGGTATGGTTTAGTCCAAATCTTCTCTGATTTGGACTCTGTGCAAACGCATACGTGTGGGTGTGTACATGTGCATGTGTGAGACCGACCCAAAGGGGAAGCGGACTAGACCTGGGGAGGCTCTTTTCTGAGGAAAGCTGCGTGCCAGGCTCCTCCTACCAACACGTGCAAAGCAGTCCACAGCCAGGATGGAGGCCGTCCAGATGGGTCACTGGGAGTCCACTGCCTGCCCACTAGGGTTCAGCCGGCAGACCACACCCAGGCCCAGCTGGGAATGGGAGTCCTTTGTGTGAAGAAACATGAGCCAGGTCTGGGCGTGGCTTCACAGAGGGCCCTTTGTGCCTGGGAGAGGGTTGGACCTGTTTATCCTGGCAGAAATCCAGGGACCTGCCCACCTCGAGCCACCCTCAGCCCGGGGCTCCCCACCTTTCCTGTTGCACCTCCCTTCCTCCCAGCGTGCAGCTGTTCCAAGGGCTGGGCCCTGGGGTGGAGGCTGGGCTGCGGGCTGGGAGAGCTCCAGGGAGGGGCTCTGGGGACAGCCACGTGTCGAGGCAGGCTGAGAGCCTGGGCTTTGGCCGACCCAACCCTGGGGCATCAGGAGGAAGGAGGGGGTGGGTGGGCAGGCTTAGGGCTTGGGGTCAGCCTGCCAGGAGAGAGGGTGCGATAAAGCAGGATCTGTCTGGCTCGTTGCTGGGAGACACTGGTGCTGAAGGTCCATGAGTATAATTGCAACTGTTCATGCTTCTTTTAAAAACATTAAATTAAAACTCCTCAGGAGAACCTGAGGCTTGTCAGTCTTCCTCCCCTGCTGTGGCGCCCATGATGAATCCATGGGTGCCTGCTGCGGGAGTTCATTACTTGCTGTATGAAAGACCTTAGGGTGTCCTTTAGCAATGCTTCCTTCTTGGTGGGTCGAATCCCTAGACCACTATCTCTGTTAACAACCCCTGTGCTCAGCAAAGAAGGGTCTGCAGGACCTTAGCTCTCTGCAGTTGGAGCCAGGCTCTTGTCCTGACTGTTGACAGTACCCAGAACCTCCCTTCCCAGGGCTGGGATGGCCCACCCCTGCCAGCACTGGGTCATGATGAAGTCTTTTTTTTTTTTTTTTTGGTCGGTCGTGGGGCTTGAACTCTAGGCCTGGGCGCTGTCCCTCAGCTCTTCAGCTCAAGGCTAGCGCTCTACCACTTGAGCTACAGCGCCACTTCTGGTTTTCTGGTGGTTTATTGGAGATAAGAGTGTCAGAGTCTTTCCTGCCCGGGCTGGCTTTGAACCGTGATCCTCAGATCTCAGCCTCCTGAGTAGCTAGGATTACAGGTGTGAGCCACGAGCGACCAGCTTCATGATGAAGTCTAAATGGAAAAGTGTTGCCTGAGTACCCAGCACTTGGTCCCACTGGAACCTGAAGCCTCCTCCTGTGGAGAGAGGATGCAGGTGGCTTTCTGAAGAAAAAGAAAAGATTGTAGTTCCTTCCAGAAGGTTCCATGCAGAACTCTATAGTTCTTGTTTTCTGATCACTCCCACAGGTACACAGATATTCATTCTCAGGATGGCTCATCTTTTCTCCCAAAAGGCTATGAGCAATGCTGGAAGCAACAAGTGTGGACTAATACCTTGAATGATTGATTCTATGCCTCATTGAATTTCACCTGCTGGGGAGACTGGCTAATTGCATGTTCTAACTGCCCTGGGTCTTGACAAGTCATAGCATCTCCGCGATGGAAGGGCATTTCAAAGTAGAGTATGGTCTGTCCTGGGACATGCTTTCCCTATGCCAGAGGGTAAAGGAACCTCAAGGCTGGGAGTTAAAAGTAATCATGTCAGCAGACCATCGGTAGCTTGCCTGTACTCCTAGCTACTCAGGAGGCTGAGATCTGAGGATCTTGGTTCCAAGCCAGCTCAGGCAGGAAAGTCTGAGAGATTCTTATCTCACTAGAAAGCCAAAAGTGGAACTGTGACTAAAGTGGAAAAGTGCTAGCCTTGAACAAAAAGCTCAGGCGCAGCATCCAGATGCTTGAGTTCAAGCCCCAGGTCTGGCACATAGATAAAACAAAGCGATCATATTTCTCAGAAGGATCATAGTTTTAGATCAGCCTGGGCTACTTAGCTGAATCCTGTCTAAAAAGAAAGTAATTCTGTCCATATTTTTCAACTAGGTACATATGAAGTGCTCACATTTTTATGGACCAAACCTAATCATGGCTAGTGTTTTATTGAAGGTAACTTGCTTCTGTTAGCTACAGTCAAAGTCAGGATGCCAGATTATTATAATTATTACCCTAGCCCAAATCACAGAGCACAATTTTCTGCCACTAGATACACAAGCAAAATACAATTATGAATTTTACATGATTTTTAATAACTTGCCTTGATGCTTCCCATCTTGGAAACTGCCAAGAATTGGCCTTATACAGCCAGGCTCCTGTGGCTCACGCTTGTAATCCTAGTTACTCAGGAGGCTGAGATCTTGAGGATCACTCTTTAAAGCCAGACTGCGTAGAAAAGTCCAGGAGATTCCATCTCCAGTTAACCCAGCAAAAAGCTGGGTTGGTGGTGTGACTCAAGTGGTTGAGTGCCAACCATGGGTAATCAAGTTGAATGAGTGCTTGAGGCACTGAGTTTAAGTCCCAAAATTAACAAAAAAGGAAAGAGAGACAGAAACAGAGAGAGAGAGAGAAAGCACAAGCAGGCTTTATAAAAAGAACAATGTTCATTTGGTTTATTCTTCAAAGTATAGTGTTGGGTACAGAAAGCAAGGGAGGAGCATAAACAACCCATGCTGAGTGTATTGTTCCTAGCCCCCAAATTGGAGTTAGGGGTGCAAACTCAAATATGCAGAACCTGTTGAAATGCCAATTCCTGGGTACCGTTCAGAGTTTTTGATTTAGCAGGTCTGGGTAGTGGCTGAAATTCTGTGGTTTTGTTGTGTTTTTGCTGTTGTTTCGTTTCGTCTTCCCAAGCATCTATGGCAATTCTGATGGAAGGAGCCATCCTGCTCCAAGTGGAGAAACTCCCTAAGACATTCTGGCTGCAGCTTCTCAGCCCAGAAATCAGCTGGATACACAGCTGCTGCTGGCTTCTTCCCAGCAAGAGCACTCATGGAATGTATGCTTCAGGAAATTAGTTGTATGTCCTCTGGGAGGAGGGGAAACAGAGGAATTGGGGTTTGAACTCAGGGATTCACTCTTGCTAGGCAGTGCTCTACCACTTGAGCTGTCCCACTACTACCACCACCAATACCACCACCACCCCACCATCCCCCTTTTTTTTTTGTAATCCAAGCTGGCCTCTTATTCTGGGTCCTCCTACCTCAGCCTCTAGGCCTGTATCATCACACGTATCATCAATAACATTAGTTTCTTTCTCCTTGGTTATGAAGCTAATGCAGAGTACTTATACAATGCCATATTAATAGTAATAAAATAATAATAAAATCACTCAAGCACCCCCATGGGGCAGGGCTGTTAATATTTTTTTTCCTTCCATACATTTTTTTAAAAGTAAAATTGACAGCATTCTGAACACATGAATTTTTTTTTCATTTTCTCCCATGTTATTTCTTCTCTTATTAAAAAGGCTGCATTATATATCCATTATGTGGACATGCCTTTATTTCATATAAACAATATTGAGATAAATATCTCTATGCATAATATTTGTGGTCCTTTTCTTTTTGCAGGACTGGGATTTGAACTCAGGGCCTCACTCTTTCTAGGCAGCCACTCTACCACTTGAGCCACACATCTAGCCCCCTGCACATAAAGATTTCTCAGCCTTTTTAGTGATTTACTTTAGAGAGAAGTGGATCACTGGATTGAAAAAAATGATATCCCATTTCATACACACACAGACACAGACATAGCATGTACTGGATACACTAGTCAGCTTGTGACCTGTAAGAATTTTATGTTATAGACTGAATTGTTTCCACCAAAAAACAGTATTAGTGAAGTCCTAAGCCAAAATGCCTGCGAGTAAATGCCATTTGGAAACAGGATATACATGGGTGTAATCAAGAAGAGGGCTGGGCATGTGGCTCAGTGATACAGCCCTTCCCTACCATGCTCAAGGACCTGGATTCTAACCCCAGCACTGCAATTTAAAAAAAAAAAATCATTAGCATGAGCCATGTGGCTATGTCCTGATAGGAGAGGAACCCTAGGGAAGACCCGTATCTAACAGGAGCACTGGGTCTGCCTTTCCTTCTCCTATGTGGTCTTTAACCCACTTCCTAATGCAGAGCTCGCAGGCCCAAGCCCAGGCAGCACATCACATGCTAACCAAGGTAGACACTAGAGTGAAGGGGCTGCAAGCCCAGCAAAGCCAAGGAAGCCACACTGCCAGAGGCTAGGAAGAGGCAAGGAAGGATTATACCCACAGGTTCCATGAAACCGTGGCCTGTGATAACTGTAGCTCAGGCCTCTACCCTCCAGAACTAAAACAATAAGTTTCTGTTGTTTCAAAATACTCACTTTATGGCATTTTGTTATGAAACGGATGGACCAGGCATTCCTCAGCTTGGTGGCTGCTGGGCCAAAAAAAGCTAAACAGCAAAGAATAGTTTGTCCCTTCCAGAATGGTGTCCAATCCAGCCTGTTAAGACCCCCTTCTGAAACACAGCACAAGGACCTGGCCAGGTGCTGAGGACTGGCATGGGGCTCTGGGTCCCACTGTCCGTTATGCGTGGGCTGGTGTCTTCCTCAGGTTCGCAGCTCACAGAGTAAAACAGCACACGAAACATAAATGCAGCAGTGCTGGGCACTGTGGTACACTGCTATCATCCCAGCCACATGGAAGGCACAGGTAGGAAGATTGCCATCCATGGCCAGCTAAGGCAAAAACCCAAGACCTCATCTGAAAAAGGACTAAAGCAAAATGGGCTGGGGGTGTGGTTCAAGCAGTAGAGCAGCTGCCTAGAAAGAATAATAATCCTTACCTCTCTCTCAGAAAGAATAATAATCCTTATCTCTCTCTCTTTCTTTCTCTCTCTCTCTCTCTCTCTCACACACACACACACACACACAAATACAGAATTTTTCTTCAAATTCTTGGATTTCACACAAAAGAATAATGATCTATAAGGCTCTTTCGATACCTTCCAGAGCACAGCTTCATTTAGTGGCTTCTGTATGTGTAAAGGTGAGTCACTTTTGTCACAAAATGGGTCCACACACTTCCTCCGTCTCTCAGCCGCTGGTGGTTGACAGGTTGTACTACTCAAAACTGCCTTACTTTTCCCAAAATGTTGATCTTTAGAAAAAGACTTCAGACTAGTGGTTCAGAAAGGTCGAATGCAAGATATTCTGATTTCTGAGCAGATTCTGGGTCTAAAGAATGCACATGGGATAAGACATTGGTGGCTCAGCCCTATAATCGTAGCTACTCAAGAGGCTGAAATCTGAGGATTGTCGTTTGAAGTCATCCCAGTCAGAAAAGTCCATGAGACTCTATCTCCAATTAACCTGCAAACAGCTAAGCTAAAGGTACAGCTCAAGTGATAGAATGCCAGTCATGAGCAAGACAACTGAGGGAGAATTTTCTTGTGAACACCCAGTTCAGCTTGGTACTAGTACTATACACTTAAGGTCGTTGTTACCCAACATTTGCCAAGTCTAAAGGTGCAGTGATACATGGCTACATGGCTGTAATCCCAACTAAGCAGAAGGCATAAGAAGGACTGATAGCCTGGGCCAGTCCAGGAAAAAAAAAAAACATCAGGAGCCCTATCTGAAAAATAATGAAAGCACTAAAGGAGCCAGGCACCGGTGGCTCACGCCTGTAATCCTAGCTACTCAGGAGGCTGAGATCTGAAAATCCTGGTTCAAAGTCAGCCTGGGCAGGAAAGTCCATGAAACTCTTATCTCCAATAAACCACTAGAAAACCGGAAGTGGCGCTGTGGCTCAAGTGGTAGAGTGCTAGCCTTGAGCTGAAGAGCTGAGGGACAGTGCCCAGGCCCAGAGTTTAAGTTCCATGACTGATCAAAAAAAGAAAGAAAGAAAAAAAAAAAAAAGCACAAAAGGGCTGTGGCTCAAGCAGTAGCTCATCTCCTTAGCAAACAAAAGGTTTTGAATTTCAAACCCCAAAACCTCAAAACCAAACACTGAAAACTATTCTTTTTTTTTTTTTTTTGTCGGTCGTGGGGCTTGAACTCTGGGCCTGGGTGCTGTCCCTCAGCTCTTCAGCTCAAGGTGAGCGCTCTACCACTTGAGCTACAGCGCCACTTCTGGTTTTCTGGTGGTTTATTGGAGATAAGAGTCTCACGGTCTCTCCTGCCCGGGCTGGCTTTGAACCGCGATCCTCAGATCTCAGCCTCCTGAGTAGCTAGGATTACAAGCGTGAGCCACCAGCGCCCGGCTTGAAAACTATTCTTTACTAAAGTCCACCAGGTATCACTTTCTTCCTCTGGTCCTTATGAGAGTTCTTACAAAGTAGGTTGTGCCATCACAAAATTATGCAGTAAGAAGTTCATATTGGGGGCCAGGCAATGATGGCTCACACCTTTGATTCTAGCTACTCAGGAGGCTGAAATCTGAGGATCCTGGTTTGAAGCCAGCACAGGCTGGAAAGTCCATGAGACTCTCATCTCCAGCAAAAAACCAGACGTGGAGCTGTAGACCAAGTGATAGAGTGCTATCCTTGAGCAAAAAAGCATAGGGACAGTGCCCTGGCCCTGAGTTCAATCCCCAGGATGCCCCCTCACCGCCCCCTTTCCCCCTAACCCCCACACAAAGAAATACAGATTTGGTCTGTTGATTGTGTCCCTGCTTGCTGGCACAAACTCTTAGCATTTCCTGAATGACAGGGGTGCCGGCTACATTTTTCTTTTCCTATTTGGTCTTTGGCCCCAGTTCCCAACATAGAACTCCTAATCCCTGAGAAATTCCTAGGTGATAAAAGTGTCCTTTGTTCTAAGGAGATACTCCTTTACTGCTCCTAGATGGGGCTGGTTGCTAGAAAGACTGGGCCACAAGCAAGGAGAGGGACTGGGAGCAGAAGTAACGATAGAGTTCTGTTTGACACAGCGTCTATAAAACCCCATGCACTGAGGGTTGTGGAGAGCTACCAGCTTGCTGAAGACCTGGAGGGGTACATGGAGCCACATGGAAGCTTCGCCTCCCTCTGCAGTACCAAGGACAAAGACCTGAGACTCTTAATTAAAAAAATAAATAAATAAAGCAAGGTAGGTACTAGTAGCTCACCTCTGTAATCCTAGCTACTCAGGGGGTTGAGGTCTGAGGATCATGGTTCGAAGCCAACTGGCGCAAGAAAGCCCATGAGACACTTATCTCCAGTATCTACTCAGAAAAAGCCTAAGTGGCACTGTGGTTCAAGTGGTAGAGCGCTGGCCTTGAGCCAAAGAAGCTCAGGGACAGCTCCTAGGACCAGAGTTCAAGCTCCAGGATAGGCAACAAATTAATTAATTCATTAATTAATAATAAAAAATAAAGCAGGAAAGCACTGAGGAGTAGCTCCATTGGTAGAGCACCTGCTTAGCAAACACAATACCTTGGGTCAAATCCTAGTACTGCCAACACACACCACACACACACACACACACACACCTTGCTAATTTCTGATGTAAAGTAGGCCCTGGGATTTCCCCTCCCCCCCCCAAAAAAAAGTAGAGGTTGAGGAAGTCCTACTAACTTCCTGTGTGGCTTTTTTTTTTTTTTTTTTGCTTTAGTGGTACCAAGGAATCAAACCCAGGGCCTCATGCATGCTAGGCAAGCGCTCTACCACTAAGCCACTCCCAGCCTGGTGGCTTAGCTTTAATAGGGTTCACTTACATCTCATTGGCCCCTGCCCTGGTTCGTAGGCTTGGGAAAGGTACTGGGGCTCTTCCTGCTGACTGGCTGCTAGATTCAATCAGGACTTGAACCAGAATGCTGGGCTGAAGCTCAGACAAGAGCTGGCAGGGTCAAAACTCAGATAAGGCTGTCTGGTAAGCAGCCCTAGCAAACAGGAAACTGTCAGACATAAAGGAACAGAGGTCAAGGAGCACAGGACTGACAGCTAACACTTCCCCTTGAGTTCCAGCAAGAGGAAGTGGCAGAAATGAAGTTTTTGCCTCCCAGAGGGCTTCTGAGTATGAGGGAAAACCTGGGCACAGTAAAGGTCATGGTGGAGATGCCAAGGGCCGAGGACACTCAGAGGTGGACAGGAGAAAGCAGATTTGGCAGAGGTGGTGGTAGATGAACAGGGCCTGTCAGAAACAGGAGAAATCAGAATTCAAAAGAGGCGGAGGTAATCCCAAACAAGACATAGGGAGTTCTCAGCCGGGAGAGGGTGGACACTGGAGGCTGTTTGTGGCACAAATACCAGGCCACAGCCTCTTCCAGCACCTGTCCTGAGCCCTCATGATCCCCCCACCCCTTGTCTAGCCCACGGACTTCCTGAGCAGTAACCACCCAGGGCCCCAGGTTTCTACCCTAACACTTTCCTCACCCATCCCAGGATGTCACAGGGCGTCTTCCCTAGTCCCAGCTCAGCAAATCAGACCCCTTGGTTTTCCAAGAGCCATCATTTGTAACTCTTTTCTTCAGAAAAGAGCTCTGAATTCCCCAGAAGTCTTGTTCAATGCTATTTTGAACTAGATTGGATGACAGAAATGAGCCACCCACCCTAGGAAAAGGCATACTTGGGAAAAGGCTGCCCCACAAGGAGACTAAGGGTTCTATTCTGCAAAAGTTTGGATAAGGGTTACACAGGGTAACTTTAAGCTCACATAGTTCCTGCCCAATGCTGGACAGATCCAGATGGGGCTGGTAATCCCAGTTGTTCTTTTTGCCTGTAAGATGAGACACAGACGCCTCCCTTCCCATCCCTTCCCTCCCCTTGCCCCTCCTCTCCTCTCTCCAAACTGGCATCATTTGTTGAGCAGTGGCTTTGGAAAGAACAAGAAGTCAAATCCCAGAAAGAGGCCCAGAATGAAATCCAGCTGGAGGCCCACCAAGAACAGCTGTGTCTTGCTCATCCTGAGGGTCATGGATGGGTCAGGAAACACAAGCACCCCAACTCCTCTTTACCCTTCCTCTCTGTCTGATCTGGTCAGGGACACCTGCAGGAGGAAGGGTTGTGTTAAAAAAAAAAAAAAAGCTTCTAGATGTCATCTAGTTCAACAGAAGTAGATATTGTCTTAACTATGGTTTTTGTGGTGCTGGGGAACAAACCTAGAACTTTAGCTGTACTAAGTCCTCTACCACTGAACAACAGAGCGCCAAGGTAGATGCTTTCTGAAGGGTCTTTATCATAAATAGATTTAGCATCTCCCAGTGGTTACTGAGCAAACTCAGGGTCTAGGAACTACCCTCAAAAATAGCCTATGTTATTGTCACAGACTCTCGCGTCCTTCCTACAGCCAATTCATTTTTTCTATTCATGGGGTGTTAGCAGTAAATCACTTTTTGATTTCATTTTATTTTTTGCAGTTTTGAATGCTGGACCAGGGTTTTTTTTTGTTGTTTTGTTTTTGGTCAGTGGTGGGGCCTGAACTCTGGGCCTGGGCACTGTCCCTCAGTTCTTTCAGCTCAAGGCTAGTGCTTTACCACTGGAGCCACAGAGCCACTTCCGGTTTTCAGGTGCTTAATTGGAGATAAGAGTGTCTTGAATGTTCCTGTCCAGGCTGGCTTTGAACCACGATTCTCAGATCTCAGCCTCCTGAGTGAACCACCAGCATCCAGCAACCCATGAGATGTTTTTTGGTCAGTTGTGGGCCTGAACTCGGCCTGAGCACTGTCCCTCAGTTCTTTAGCTCAAGGCTAGCGCCCTATGACTTGAGCCACAGCGCCACTTCTGGCTTTTTCTGCTTATGTGGTGCTGAGGAATCGAATCCAGGGCCTCGTGCCTGCAAGGCAAGCGCTCTACCACTGAGCCACCTTCCCAGCCCCGGGCTTTTGTTTATGCTAGGAAAGCCCCCACCCCTGGAAACTTATGTTTGCAAGGTGAGTCATATCCTCCTGTTAGTTATGCATGGCCTTTGGACGGTGTCTTTCTTTTTTTGGTCAGTGGTGAGGCTTGAACTCTGGTCCTGAGCACTGTCCCTCTGCTGTTCAGCTCAAGGTGAGCAGTCCACCACTTGAGCCACAGCGCCACTTCTGGTTTTCTAGTGGCTAATTGGAGGTAAGAGTCTCCTGCCCCTGCAGGCTTTGAACTGAGATCCTCAGATCTCAGCCTCCTAATAGCTAACATTACAGGCCTGAGCCACTGGCATCCGGCTTCTTCTTTCTTTCTACCCTCCTCCTCCTTCTTTCTTTCCTCCTCTGGCTTCTTTTTTTTTTGTCGGTCGTGAGTTTTGAACTCTGGGCCTGGGCGCTGTCCCTCAGCTCTTCAGCTCAAGGCTAGCACTCTGCCACTTGAGCCACAGCGCCACTTCCAGTTTTCTGAGTGGTTTATTGGAGATAGGAGTCTCACGGACTTTCCTGCCCTGGCTGGCTTTGAACCGCGATCCTCCGCCTCCTGAGTAGCTGGGATGACAGGCGTGAGCCACCGGCGCCGGCCCGTCTTTTCATGCCTCCTTTCTTCGCCACCCATTTCCTCAGCTCCACTAGAAGATGAGCCACCCGCAGTCTTCCGGAGTCCGACCGCTCCTTCCTCAGCCACACATCCTCTCAGGGAGGAGCCCACCCCCCACGGGCCCCCTCCCTCCCACCGCGGGGTCGCGGGAAGCGGGGGAACCGAAGGCGGAGCTTTCAGGCTCAACCCCCAAGGGGCGTGGCCTGGAGCGGGGGCGGGGCCGCGGGGGAACCGAAGGCGGAGCTCTCAGGCTCAACCCCCCAGAGGGCGTGGCCTGCTGCGTGGGCGGGGCCGGGCGCTCGTGCCGCCTGCCTGGCGGGGCCGCGGGAACCAAAGGTGGAGCTCTCAGGCTCAACCCCAGGGGGCGTGGCCTGCCGCGGGGGCGGGGCCGGGTGCCCGTGCCGCCTGCCGGGCGGGGCCGCAGGGAAAACCGAAGGCGGAGCTCTCAGGCTCAACCCCCCAGGGGGCGTGGCCTGCCGCGGGGGCGTGGCCGGGCGCTCGTGCCTCCTGCCGGGCGGGGCCGCGGCCGCAGACCCCGAGTCCCCGGAAGCTGAGGGCGGCCCCGCGGGCTTTCCTCCGTAGCGGTGGCCTCGCCCTTCCTCCCCTCGGGGCCTGGCGGGGGGAGGGAGGGCGCCGCCACCCGTGGCCGCCCAGCCCGTGGCGGCGGGGCGCGGGTTCCGCGGGGGGCGGCCCCGCCCTTTCCCGTCCCTCGTGACTTCTGGTAAAGGCGCCGCCCCGGCTCCTCCCCGCCTGCCCCGGAGGCGCTGCGGGCTGCGCCGGGGGGCGGCTGGAGTCTGACGTCAGCCTGGGGCCCGGCGGGGGGCGCGCGGGGCGCTGCGGGCGGCCGGGTGGGCGCCGCGGTGTCCGTGGGGGCGGCGCCGCGCGCTCGGCGGCCGCCCGTGACTCACGGTGCGTCACGGGCCGCTGCCCGCGGCGCCCGAGGTCGGGGCTGCTGCTGACGCAGGCGGGAGCCGTGCGGGCCCAGGGGGCGGGGCGGCGGCCGGTCGTTGGCGGCGCGCGGGCCGGAAAAGTCCGGGGAGCCGGCACCCGCTCCGGCCCGCCCCGGGTCGCGGGCCGTTCCCGGGCGGCCGCGGGGGCCGCGGACATGCCTGGCCTTGAGGTCGTGAAGGAGCCCGCGTCTGATGCTTCCCTTCCTGCACCCCGCCCCCCCCCCTTCCACCCTGCTCCTCTGGGGCAGCGGGACCCTACGTGCTGGGTTCCAGATCTTTCCTGTCACTGATGGCTAAGGGGTCACCAGGCCCAGCCGTGCTCAAGAAAGGCACTAGTGGAGCCAGAGAATTCTCTGGAAGGGGGGGTGGGCCTGGGATACTCAAGCCTGCCATCACTTTCAATCATGGGGGGAGGCTCAGCTGTGGCACCCCGTGGGGCCGGGGGAGGGGAGGCAGGGCAAGTGGGGCTGGTGGAGGCTCGGGCCTGCGATCACCCTGGCACACCCGGCACGGGGAGGGAGGGCGGTGGTCACATATAGAAGCCCCGGTGAGGCTGGCATGAGGGCAGGCACCTGAAGAACGCTTTGAGCCACGGGGAAAGGGCATTACACACACACAGCCTTCAAAGAGTCAACAGGAAAGAACAGAAAATTCTGGGAATGGCAGGAAGGCCCCTTTGACTGGAAGGACTGAGGCTGCCTGGCTCAGAGGAACAGATGTGACAAAAGGCCCAGAAGGACCTAGAGTCGTGAGTTCCCCTCAGCCCCCACCCGGGCAGAGTCATGCCAGCTCCCAGATAGATTCTTTCCAAGGATTCCACAGTCCTGCTCAGTCACAGCTCCTGGGACTCGGCCTTGGATGGCATTTTATTACTTGATGCCAAAATGCAGTTGTTTTTTTCCCATCCAGGTCTCAAACACCTTTCCAATTCTGTCCTTTCATCACGATTTACATTGCTGTATAACAAGGTTTCTCAACCCGGACAGCACATGAGAATTACCTACGGGTGCTGTAGAGAACCAACCTTGATGTGTGGACCTCTTCCCAGAGATGTGACTTCACAGGTCTGGGACTGGAGCCCGCTGATGTAAAAGCTCCCATCAAAACCATCCCAGACTCTTGGCCTTCACAGTCGCCATCCCCAACACCCTGCCACACACCGTGGACTCCCCTGAGGGTAGGAGTTGTGAGGTTTTTCCCAGGCGTCCACTCTGCAGCCAGGGCCAGAGATTCTGACTGGGAGGGAGGGTGAGGCCTCTCTCCCAAGAGCTAAACCACCACCTAGAACCACCGGGACATCCCAGCAGGGAGAGCTGGGACTCAGGAGGGACTTCCGGCTTTTCCCACCTACTCTACAGGGTGCCTCAGGTGGAGATAGATGGAGCTAAAGCCAGAGACCTGGTCCTCCACGGATTCCCACTGCAAAGGTTCTAGGTTTTGAGATGTAATCTAGCAGAGAGGGATAGTTTTCAGTAACTGCTGCTTTGCTGGTAACTTCCACATTTCGGGAGATTCTCCCCCATCAACAGGGCTGTGGAGGACGCTGAAGCCACTTCTTTGGCTCTGTGTAAGGAAGGGCTGGCTGAGGAATTTGGCAGTGACCTCAATGCCAAGTGCTGTAGGGGAAATGACATGGGTTACCAAGTGGGTGACCAGCTGTCCTCTCCCAGGGCTGCAAAACAGAAATTTGGCCTTGAGCCTGGGAAGGATCTAGAGAACCTTAGGAACAATTTCTTGTCCTATGACACTACTGAGAGGACTCACAAAGGTCTGAAAAAGACTCTCTTTAGCCCCAGTCCCTGTAGTCACCAACCATGTTTCTACTTGACAGCTGAGAGCCATTCATTAACATCTGGGCACCAAGAACTTGCACAAGCCAGAACAGGGGTTGGAAGCATTAAGACCTACAGCTACAGGGAGGGAAGGGCAGGGAGGGTAGTGGGGCAAGTCCTCTGGGTCCAAGGTGTTGGGATTTGGTTTTTCTGTTCACCCTAGCTCTCAGGATCCCTAATTCTAGTTGGGGTATTAGGCTAGAGGGTGGTTTTTTTTTTTTTTGGTCTGTCGTGGGGGTGAACTCTGGGCCTGGGCGCTGTCCCTCAGCTCTTCAGCTCAAGGCAAGTGCTCTACCACTTGATCCACAGCACCACTTTCAGTTTTCTGGTGCTTCCTTGGAGATCAGAGTCTCATGGACTTTCCTGCCTGGGCTGGCTTTGAACTGTAATCCTCAGATCTAAGCCTCCTGAGTAGCTAGGATTACAGGCATGAGATACCAGGGCCCGGCTAGGGTGTACTTTTAATAGTCCTCATGGAAAGAAAACTACTTAGGGCAATAAGGTCTTTCATGGTTTAAAAAAAAAAAAAGTAAGTTACTGGGGCTCGGTGGCTCACGCCTGTAATCTTAGCTACTCAGGAGGCTGAAAGCTGAGGATCACGATTCAAAGCCAGCCCAGTCAGAAAGTCCAGGAGACTCTTACCTTCAATTGGCCACCAAAAAGCCAGAGCTGTAGCCCAAGTGGTGGCTAGCCTTGAGTGGAAAAAAGCCGTGTGAGCGCTCTAGCCTCGGCGCCAGCACACACACAAAGGCAAGTGATTGAATGGTCTTGGGGAAGGGGGGGGGGGGTGAACACCTCCAGATGCCCTAGCTGGGGTGAGGGATATGGCTCCCCTTAGAAACCCGCAGCACAGACAAATCCTAGCAATCTGGCTCTTGACTTTGTCCCTTTGCTTGCGAGCAATCCCAGCGTCCTAAGCAAGGAGGACCTGCAGCCCTCTGGAGGTGGCTGTTCATCTCCCCATCGCACAGGCTAAGAAAGGAGTCAGGAGCCCCCGGGGCTGGACTCGGGCAGGTCTGTTCCAGGGCATACCTTTGGTCTCGGAAGCAGACACTGGGCTCTCCCGCGGCCACCCTGCCAGGGGCCCCGGACCCGGCCTCCGCTGCACGTGGCCTGGCGGGGCCGCGGGCGCCCGGCTCCCTTCCCCCTCCCCGGGAGCTCGGCCCGGCTCCCCCCCCCCCCCGACCTCCCGGGGCCCCAGGCCGGCTTTCCCCTCCCACCCGCGCCAGTTCCCGGCGCCGCGGGGAGGCTCGGCGGTCACGTCTCCCCGGTCGGCTCCGACTCCCGGAAAGGCGGGGCGGGGGGCGGCGGCGCCGGAGGCGGGGCGGGGGCGGGGAACCCGGGGCCCGCCCAGGCCGGCGAGGCGCGGCGCCCGCGGTGACTCCGCTTCGCAGCCCCCGCCCCGCGGGGCGCTTGCTCGGTGGGCGCGGCGGGACGGGGAGGGGCGCGGCGGGAGGCCGCCAGGCCACGCCCCTGACACGCCGCGCCCGCCGGGGAACACTGCGCGGGACCCTGTTGCTAGGGAAAAAACCGCGCCGCGGCCCCGCCCCGAGCCGGGGGCGCAGCGCCCTCTGCTGATGCGACCTCGGAGCTGCACGGGACTGCACCGGGACCTAACGGGCAAGGACGCGGGCGGAGGGCTAACCGAAGAGACACCGGTCCCCTACAACAGGGAAATGCGGGGATTGGAGGCGTGGCCCACCTGGTGGAGCGCTAGCCAGTGAGCGAGAGCAGCAGGTACCGAGTTCGAATTCCCATCTCGGACTTTAAAAAAAAAAAGCAGCCGGCGCCGGTGGCCCAGGCCGGTGATCCTAGCTATTAGGAGGCTGAGATCTGAGGATCGCGGTTCAAAGCCAGCCTGGGCAGGAAAGTCTGTGAGATTCATCTCTAATTAGCCACCAGGAACACCAGAAGTAGCACTGTGGTCAAAGTGCTAGAGCACTAGCCTTGAGCCAAGACGCCTCAGGAACAGTGCCCAGGCCCTGAGTTCAAGCCCCAAGACCGAAAAAAATAAGGAAGTGTTTTCTTAAAAAAAAAACAAAAAACTAATGCATTGGGCTGGGAAGGTGGCTCGGTGGTACAGTGCTTGCCTAGCATATATGAAGCCCTGGGTTCGATCCCTCGGCACCACATCAACAGAAAAAGCCGGAAGTGGTAGAGTGCTAGCCTTGAGCACAGGGGCTCAGGCACAATGCCCAGGCCCTGAGTCCAAGCCCAGGACTCGCACACACAGGAAAAAAATCGAATTCAGAAATGAGTCATGTGAATTGCAGGGCACTTAAGACCCTTGCTTTAACTAGAAAGAAGTTCCACGTATCTTCCCTGTGTTTTTGGAGCAAGTATGTGGGCTTGAACTCCAGTCCTCAGCTCTCTCTGCTTCCTTACACAAGGCTAGCACTCATCACTGGAGCCATGCCTCCACTCTGGCTGTTTGCTGTTCTTTTATGTCCATACTGGCTTCAAAACAATGATCCTCCAAGTCTCAGCCTCACAAGTAGCTATGAGGTATGAGACACCAGTGCCTGGCCCTTCCTCCATCTGATCCAATGCAAGTCTGACTCCAGCCTCCTCCATGGCAGCTCCCTTTGAAACACACACTTTCTTTTTTTTTTTTTTTGTCGGTCGTGGGGCCTGAACTCTGGGCCTGGGCGCTGTCCCTCAGCTCTTCAGCTCAAGGCGAGCGCTCTACCACTGGAGCCACAGCGCCACTTGAAACACACACTTTCATCATGCAGTCAGAAGGGCCACCAGCAGCAGCTGCCCAGGCTCAGACTCCAGAATCATTTGCAGCTCCCAAACACACCCTACCTCAGCCATCCAGACAGTACAGCTGCCCGTTTCTCTTGGGATAAAAAATTCAAGTCTAGTTTAAAAAAAAAAAAATGGCCTGCTGCGTTCTGCCTGGCCTGGCCCTTGTTCTCACTCCTGTGAGCCTCCACGTTTAATAGGTACGTGCTCAAGCTCTTCAATTGCCATCCCATGGCCTTTGCAACGTGCTATAGTCCTTGAACCAAGCATTCCCTGTCCACGTTTTCATCTAATTACCTCCTGCTCTTCATAACTCAGCCAGTGCAGTTGGCATTTCTCCAGGAAATCTGTGACCAGGTCAAAGGCCCCACCCTATGCTTGTCAGCACCACAGGTTACTGTCCTATATCACTCCTACATATATGTGTTCATCCACACCTGCCTCCTTCAAGAAACTGCCCTGTCTGGCTTGCCTGCCATGGTGGCCTGTCATGGTATTTCAAACATCTGAATGAGGTGTTCCATGAAAAACTATTCAGTAAATGTATGAAAGAAAAATATGGAAGGAAGGAAGTGAGGGAGGGAAGGAGGAAATTTTGTTTGTTCCTGTGGTAATGCGTGTAGTTCTGGTCACTTCATCTCAAGGCAAGACCAGGAAGAGCAGAATCATAGTTTGTCCCTATATCTAACAACAACAACAACAAAATCTGCTGTGTGTGCCCAACTCTGTGCTAGAACCTGGAGATGTGGTTAGGCAGGGCCCAAGCAGGAACAGTGACTTTCCGCCATCCTTTCTCTCCTCAGGTTTCCTGCTACTCTTTGCTTGATAACCCCAGGGACAGCATTCTGACCCAGCTTCCTGGGTGAGCCAGGCAGCCAGGAACCTGGAAGAGATGAAGGGCTGGGATCACCATGAGCATAACGGAGAGGAAAGAAAGAACGTGAAGGATCCGGGCGCTGGTGGCTCACCCCTGTAATCCCAGCTACTTGGGAAGCTGAGATCTGAGGATCATGGTTCAAAGCCAGCTGGGGCAGGAAAATTAAGACTCTTCCCTCCCCCCACTAAAGTATTTGTTTAATAACAACAACAAGAAGTCACACCCCCTGCCCCCATCTCCAATTGACCACCAGAAACCTGGAAGTGGTACTGTGGCTCAAGTAGTAGAGAGCTCACCTTGAGCTGAAGAGCTGAGGGGCAGCGCCCAGGCTGAGTTCAAGCCCAACCACCAACAAAAACAAAACCCCTCCCCCAAAAGTAACCCCCCCCAAAAAAAAACCCATGGAGGGCATGTCATAGATTAAAGCTTAGCTAAAAATGCAAAATAAAATTATCAGTCCTCAGGTGTGAACTTAAGGCTTCCACTTGTTTACTTGGCTTAGCTTTTTTGCTGGTTATTTTGGAGGCATCTTGTAGACTTTTCTGCCTAAGGCTGGCTTTGAACTGTAATCTTCCAGACTTTACTCTCTTGAGTAGCTACGATTACATGCATAAGCCACTGGCATCCAGCTTAAAATGCAACATATTTAAAGTCAGAGCTAAGGTATACTTGAGGCAGGGTAAGTCAGGGAAAACTAAACAAGAGAAATGGCAGTCAGGAATTAAGACAAACACTGTATTGATGAATAGCTTGATTAAAAGCATATAAGCTGGGTATCTGTAATCCTAGTCAGGAGGCTAAGATCTGAAGATCTTGGTTAGAAGCTAGCCTAGGCAGACAAATCTGTGACTCTTCTGATTTACCGGGAAAAAGCTGGAAGTGGAGCTGTGGCTCAAGTGGTAAGAGTGCCAGCCTCGAGTGAAATAGCTAAGCAAGGGCCCAAGTACCAGCACACACATTACACATACCACACACACACACACACACACACACACACACACACACAAAGTACATAAATGCTATTTTAAGCTTTACACTACGTAATAAGCCACAACCTTGAGGAAAAAGAAAAACTGGGGATGGGGGGGGGGGATGTAAAGGAGGATGTGGAGCAGCTCTCATTAGCCAGAACAATAACTGAACTCTGGGAACTGAGCAAGGATATCTTAAAGAAACTCATCTTGGGCTGGGAAGGTGGCTCAGTGGTAGTAATCACCTAGCATGCATGAAGCACTGGGTTTGATTCCTCAGCACAACATAAGCAGAAAAAGCTGGAAGTGGTCTGTTGTTCAAGTGGTAAAATGCTAGCCTTGAGCTGAAGAGCTGAGGGACAGTGCCCAGGCCCAGAGTTCAAACCCCATGACAAAATAAATAAAAAGCCCCCAAAAAACTCATCCTGAGGTGGTAGAGGGTTGGAAAATCCTTGAAAAAATGCCAAGGATGCACACTCATCTTGAAGGAAGCATCTGGCAGAACCCATCCTTGTTTAGAGAGATGTTCAGACGTTTATGTCATAATGACCCAAATGTAATGTGGACTAACCTTGACATGGGCTCAGTAGAGCAGTAGAATAGCACATATGATGAAATGTATGAGCTGTGGTTATAGGAAGCACTTATCCTAAGGCAAATTTTAACCAAACCCAAATTTACTTTTTCACCATAAATATCCAAGATGTTAGAGCACTCACTATACTTGTTATTGTTAGTTAAATTGGCAGCAGAGGAAAGATCGCAGCACGTGGTATTCAGGCAAGGGAAAAGGTTTATTTGTAGGCTGCCTCTCGTTAAGTTGGAGCCCACTCAACAGGAATAAAAAAGGGTCCAACCACAGCCTGGCCACGACTTACCAAGGCCAGGGGGTGGAGGTGTGGCCGCACCAGATGAGGATGTGATCTGGGGGCGGGTGGAGATAGCTGCCTCCAAGTGCGCAAGTTACCTAGGTGACGCAAGTACTGGGCGGAGACTTAATCAAGAGGAGGGAAGAGTCTGCCACCAGGTGGACCTTACAGTTATCAGATGTGCCTAGCCCCATGTCTGCATCACGTACTGTCTATAAACTTTCGTGATATCTGACTAATGGGCTCTAAAATTCTTTTTTTGGTGATATGATGAGCTTGATACCCCCCAGGACCAGGCAAATGTCTTCCCTCTTTAGAACCTCAATGGTTCCAGTAAATTTAAATCAGAGAAAAGGAAGGACTGTCTCACCTAGATTCACAAAATAGAGACCTAGAGGGCTGGGGGGATAGTTCAGTGGTAGAGCACTTGACTAGCAAGAGCAAGGCTCATGGGCCAATCCTGGCACCACAAAACACATAAAGCAGAGCATGGTGGTGCAAGGTTCTAGTCCCAGCTATTCACTAAGGTAAGAGGATTGATCACTTGAACCTAGGAATTGGAGGCCAGCCTGGGTACTGTACAGCCCTCATTGTCAAAACAAAACCAACCAATGGAGGACTGCAAAGGATTGAACCTAATAGGAACATTCAATTGGAAATGTGGAGGGTGAATAGAGGGGGGAAACAGAGAGAGAGAGAGAGAGAGAAAGAGAGAGAGCAAGCACACATGCATATGCCAAGGCATTCTGGGAGGTGGAGGACAAGAGGTAATGCTCACTCTGGTAAATCTATTATTTTAGGTATAAATCAGGATGCTGTTTGGAAAGAAAAGCACACATTATTTAAGACATATTTTTTGATAGAACTATAAAAAAAAAGAGCTTGGGGCTGGGAATGTGGCTTAGTGGTAGAGTACTTCCTAGCATGCATGAAGCCTGGGTTCAATTCCTCAGAACCACATAATGGTAGAGTGCTAGCTTTGAGGAAAAGCTCAGGGACAGTGCCCAGGCCCTAAATTCAAGCCCCAGGACTGGCAAAAGAAAAAAAAAAGTTTGGTACTCGCACAAAAATGAGCCCTAAGATCAATGGAAGACTAGAAGACCCAGAAATAAAGCCATATACCTCATTGGACATTTGACAAGGGAGCCGAATAAAAGATAGCTTTTTTAATCATTGGTGTTGGGGAAACTGGATATCCATATGTAGAAAACTAAAATCAGATCCCCATTTGTCACCATGTACCACTATCAACTCACTAGCAGACCTGAAACTTTGAAACTACTGCAAGATGGAGTAGGAGAAGCATTAGCAATTATAGGCATAGGCAGGAATTTTCTTTTTTGTTTTGTTTTTTGGTTTTTTTTTTTTTTTTGCCAGTCATGGTGCCTGAACTCGGCCTGGGCACTGTCCCTCAGCTCTTCAGCTCAAGGCTAGTGCTCTACCACTTGAGCCACAGCACCATTTCTAGCTTTTTCTGCTTATGTGGTGCTGAGGAATCGAACCCAGGGCCTCATGCATGCAAGGCAAGTGCTCTACCACTGAGCCACCTTCCCAGCCCCTAGGCAGGAATTTTCTGAAGAGACCCAGGGGGGCACAGCAAATGAGACTTGACAAATTGGGATTACATCAAAATAAGAAGTTCTGTACAGCAAAGGTATAGTTCCTAAACTAGAAAGACAGACAATAGACTGGGAGTGCTTTACCAGCAACACATCATATACAAAGGCCTAATATCTAAAATACACAAGGAGCTCAAGAAATGACCTACCCTCAAAATTAATAAACCAGTCAAATAAATGGGCAAAGGAGCTAAATAGAGACATCTTAGAAGAAGAATGCAAATGAAGACATGAGAAAATGCTCAACATCTCTGGCCATAAGGAAATGCAAATCAATACTGAGATTCCATCTCACCCTAATTAAATTGGCTAACACTAAGAATTCAAATAACAACAAATGCAGGCAAGGACTTGGGGAAAAAGGAACCATATATTGGACTGTTGGTGGGAATGTAAACTAGTACAATCACTCTGGATGGTGGTTTAGAGATTTCTCAAAAAACTAAAGCCAGGTGTTGGTGGCTCACGCTTGTAACCCTAGTTACTCAGGAGGCTGCCAGCCTGGGCAGGAAAATTATTGAGACTCTTATCTCCAATTAATCACAGAAAAAGCTGGAATTGGCTCTGTGGCTCAAAGTGTTCTAGCCTTGAGCAAAAGGAGCTCAGGGAAAGCATCCATGGCTAGATTTCAAGGCCCAAAACTGGCAAAAAATAGAAAAAAGAAGAAAAAAAAAGACATGGTAGATATGATGACATCTATCTTCAAGATCTTAAGTTTTGAACCACAAAAAGTCCCACTGATACCAGAAAACTGCTATACCTGGATTGGATCCTGTCTATATGGTCTCAAAAAATTAGTCCATAGATACGGAAGAAGATGCCAAGATCTATTGATAAAAAAGCGGAGCTCTAACTAGGTGGTTAGGAGTCCCAGGGAAGGGCACTGACTGGGAGTTGCAGAAGGGTCAATAAGGTGTCTTAAGATCATTGGACAGCCCAAGGGTTGTATCAATTCCCAGACCCAACCAGAGGCTCCACACTGCCTGCACAAACTCTCCATGGATCATTTAGCTCCTCTGAACCGAGTTCCTTCTGAGTTAAATGATCCAATGATCTGGATCTAATGTTGGTTGTTCACAGGCAAGTCTTCCAGGATGAACAAGGGACTTGCTTGTTACATGTACAACTACTCGAAAGGCCACGGTAAGAGATGCAGGAACTCTATGGGAGGGATCCTTTGCCTTGATTGCTTGGTCAGGGTAACTTTTTCTGCTCTCAGAATTACTTCTAACAACCATACAAGATCAAGTGGTCCCTGCTTTAAGCCTGAAATGAGTCAAAGCCCCCTAGCTTCCCACTGAGCAATGCCAATCATTATGTCATGGAACCTCAACCACTGGGCCCCACTCCCAATTAAAGTCCTTCTTACTTAACTTTTTAAATTGCTTTGAAGGCATCAAACTGCCACTACAAAAAGCTGGTGCTCCAATTGAACATTCAATCACCACATACTCATTTATTTATTTTTCCTTCCTCCTCCTCTGCTGTTGCTTCTTAGTTAGTGCTGGTGATGGAATCCAGAGCCTTGTCCATGCTAGGCAAGAACTCTACTATTGAGCTACACCCTGCAGGCCCCCACGCCCCCAGTCCCCCCTCTTCTATTGGGGATTGAATTCAAGGACACGCCATATCACTGAGCTACATCCAAAGCATATATCCTGGGTTTTTCTAGCTTGACTTTCTAGTCTTTGATGACACTGCTTGAGACCTGAACCCCTTCTACAGTCTCCACTCCTCACCTCATCACATTCTGCTGCATTGTTCCCTTGTATTTTGGGTTTGGATTGCAATAGCATAAACTAGTCATGTGCAGGAATCGGGGATGAAGGGAGGAAGCCCGGCAGGAATCCTGGCTCCTTCCCATCTCAAAAAGCATGCAGTGATTCAAGGCCTGGGAGACAGGGATACTGGGGAAGTTCAGAGGTGAAATCAGCTCTGAATACCAAGAACGTTGCTCTAACAGCCCAGTTATGATCAAAGTTGATCCGTGAGCACCATCTAGTGGCACCACCTGCCAAGAGTTCATTGGCTCCCAGAGGTGAGGCCTTTGCATTGTTATAAAGGCAGCCAGCTGGCAGGCAGATAGCAGTTGAAACTAAATTGCTGTGAGGAACTCTGCTTTACGCTGTAGAAATGAAAATAAGCCTCAATTTGGAACCTATGGATTCTGAACTTTGAGACCATTTTTTTGAAAAAAAAAATTTTTTTTTGGGGGGGGGGGGTCCGGTCGTGGGGCCTGAACTCTAGGCCTGGGCGCTGTCCCTTAGCTCTTCACTCAAGGCTAGTGCTCTACCACTTGAGCCACAGCGCCACTTCTGGCTTTTTTTTCTTTTTGCTTATGTGGTGCTGGGGAATGGAACCCAGGGCCTCAGGCAAGCAAGGCAAGCGCTCTACCACTGAGCCACCTTCCCAGCTCAAAATTTGAATTCTTATAATCCGTCTCTAGGAATTTCAAAGCCGAATATGGTCATCCTAGAGACTTTAGCACCGTTTACTAACTTGTACTTGTTTTATATCCAATTCCTAAAGCTGCCCTCCCCCTCACTCCACTGTCTTTCTTACCTAGTTTCTACCTTATATAAGTCAAAGAACACTTCAAATATCTGCCTGTGACACTTCGGCTCACATGTATCACCAGCCAAATCCATCCACACTTAGCATATTCCAATGTCATGTTTATTGCAACTTGACAATAACTAAAAAACTGCCTTTTGTTTTCGGTGTAAGGTGCTCCAGTCCCTAGTCTGTATTTTTAACTTTATTATTAGTTTCCTGATGTTGTTATACTGAATATTGTGTGTCCAACCCCTTTCCATGGTCAAATTTGCATGACTTTTAGGAGTCATCCCAAGTTATAGCATTACATAAGAGCACTCTTCCTTGGTTTATGTGCTCAAGTGCACTTACTACTTGAGTGCCTGTTATTTTGGATATAAGACTCTTCAGTCCAGGGTGGTCTCAAATTGCCATTCCCTGAATCTTATATTCTTAGTAAGTTAGGATTACAGATATAAGTCACAAGTGCCCAAATATGAAGTTCTTTTAAAATAATTTTAGATAGCAGAATACCTTTAAAATTCTTCATAAAGTTAAATCTAAGAAGTAGTTTAGTCTCCTTGTAGTCTTTTTGTACTGTATTTTGAACCTACTCATTATGGGTTTCTTAGCCTTTCTTTTAAAGGGTTTCACTATTTTCATACATATTCAGAGTAAAATACTTCAATCACTGCCTCCTCCATTTTCCTACCAATGAGCAATTTCCTTCTCTATGGCTGAATAATTGTCTACAGTGTGTATATTATGTAATATATACATACATATACATCCACCACATACATACTTTACCCACTTTCAGTTGACAAGACATTGTACTGATTCCATAGTCTGGCTATTCAAAGAGCAAGGATAGCATTTTACCACTTGAGCCACAGCACCACATCTGGCCTTTTCTGTTTATGTGGTACTAAAGAACTGAACCCAGGGCTTCATGCATGGTAGGCAAGTACTCTACCACTAAGCCACATTCCCAGCCCCTGGCCAGATTTATTATATTATGAAAATCCGCATCTGCAAACACTTGCAAAATGCTTTGTAGAAATGGATTCATTACCTTGCTTGTGTAACTGTAACCCCTCTGAAAATCTGCATCTGCAAACACTTGCAAAATGCTTTGTAGAAATGGACTCATTACCTTGCTTGTGTAACTGTAACCCCTCTATACAGTATCTTTACAATAAAAATATTTTAAAAGTGCTTTGTATACCTTGATGGATGGATGAGAAAATGTTATTTCCCAAAACTTGAATGTAGAAGACTAATATTTTTTCATGTTTTAAATGGTTCTCAAATTACTATAATTTTAAGATAATAATGAAAGATGTTATTATGTCACTGCCAGGCGCTGGTGGCTCATGCTTATAATCCTAGCTACACAGGAGGCTGAAATTTGAAGATCATGATTAGAAGCCAGCTTGGGTAGGAAAGTCCGTGAGATCTTATCCACCAATTCACCACCAGCAAACTGCAAGTGGAGCTGTGGCTCAAAGTGGTATAGTGCTAGTCTTCAGCGAAAGAGCTCAGGGATAGCACCCAGGCCCTAAGTTCAAGCCCCATGACATACAAAAAAATAAAAAATAAAGTCACCAATTTAAATGCTAGGCATCAGTGCTGGCATTGCTCCCCTCTACCATCCACCAACCTCAAACTCAAGCAGAAGGCAGAAGTAGTAGAATGAGTATCTGCTAGAAGCATCTTTTTCTTTTTTTTTTTTTTGGGAGGGGGGGGGTCCAGTTGTGGGGCCTGGGCACTGTCCCTCAGCTCTTCAGCTGAAGGCTAGAGCTCTACCACTTGAGCCACAGCGCCACTTCTGGCTTTTTTCTTTTTGCTTATGTGGTGCTGAGGAATCAAACCCAGGGCCTCATGCCTGCAAGGCAAGCGCTCTACCACTGAGCCACCTTCCCAGCCCCTGCTAGAAGGGTCTTAAAATATCAACGACTGTTGAATCAATCTATCAAGTTACCCAGTTGATCAAAGTATTTCAAAACACTCTGAAACAGAGTTTCAGAAAACTTCTTAGAGGCTGGGCGCCAATGGCTCACGTCTATAATCCTAGCAACTCAGGAGGCTGAGATCTGAAGATCGTAGTTCAAAGCTAGCCTGGGCAGGAAAGTCCATGAGACTCATCTCCAATAAAACACCAGAAAATGGGAAGCTGCACCGTGGCTCAAGTGGTAGAGCACTAGCCTTGAACTAAAGAGCTCAGGGACAGCACTCAGGCCCAGCATTCAAGCCCTATGGCTAACAAAACAAACAAAAAAAACCCCCCAAAACTTCTTAGAGCCAAGCCAAGTTTAGTAAGTAACTAGCCTAACCCAGATATCTACTAAATGGTGTCAGTAGCTATTGTGTGGAATTCTGTATTTCCTAGCTTAATTTATACGTGTACACTGACTTCATCACTGCTCCATATGTAACTCCCAGTATCACTTCACTAGATTCAATCTCCTTTAGAACAAAGATGCTGAAAGACTGTTTCTAATATACACAACTGATGTTAAAACTTCATCTCTAGTTCATGATAGAAGCCAAAGTAAAACATGATGAGGAATAAAAACATTTTATCTGTGTATTCAGAATCACACACAAGTTGCCTTTACATTTCAATTTACTATATATAGAAATCATTTGGGTTTCATATTGTCAGTTGTTTTGAACTGAGATTACAATATTATATAAAAAAGATTTTACATTAATTCAGTATTTTTTAGCATACCAAATTGAAATACATAGGTTCAAACTTCAGATTTATGGCAGTCTCCAAATACAACAGACATTTCTTAGTTACCATATCATTCCCATGTAATATTTGCAACTCTGAGCTGTTTCACATAAAACAGCTCTCCTAAGAAAATGGCAAAATTGATATTGCCAGGAAATTCAAGCCTGTATAGTCAAGCCAAGGGCTCAAAGTTGTACCATCTTTGAAAAGGTTTGGCATTTATGGACCACAACAGTGCACAATATATGAAGAGGATAGGGAACATTTCCTCCTCCTTGTTAAGGTTAAAAAAAAAAGTTACATGGTAGCTTGGAATTTTGCATAAAACCCCATACTATTCCTTGGGAAAGTCCAAGGACAATTAGATGGCAATGGATTGGGGTCCTGAATTCTTTTTTTCAACTAGAAGAACCCATGATATTCAAATGGGCTTTAATCAAATCAAAAATATTAAGCACCTACTGGTTTGAGATTTAAATTAGAGATTCATGATCAATTTCTCTCCACCTTGAAATCAAGGTGTAAAAACCAGATATTTAAGTGCATTCCAAAGTTCTATGTAGCACAGGTAGAATTTTCTGTCCATTGGCACCAAAGTGAAGTCACATTTCCTCTTGGAAGACAGAAATTCCACTTGTGAACACAGAGTAAATTAGTTAACAATGACCCCTGTAGTTTATTATTATTACTATTGTGATTCTGAGATCTAGGATTACTAATATACTAGCAGTGAACAAAGCAAATTCCTGACAAAACTGTCAGGTTAGTTATGCTAACTCCCTTCCCCCCAACCACCACTAAAGTCTAATACGAAAAGAATTAAAAGTAATTGCTAAGCTGAACAAATGGGTAATAACAAGAAACTAATAGGATAGTTCAAACCAACAAAGAAAATCCTAACCTTGAAATCATTGCAACTGAGAAACTGAAGAAAGTAAGTGTGCTTCAACCCACCCCCACCACATTCTGAATTTAAATATTCTGTGCAAAAGAGCATCAGATTTCAGAATATAGATGTAGCCCTTCTTTAAGTTTTAGTGCTCTGCAGTTTTCTGCAATTTTATTTCCCTCCCCCCAAGGTAAGTATTTAATAGAGTCTTCCGTGTCAGCCAAAGACTTGTGATTTAAAGATTTACTAAGGTAAGTACTCTATGCATTCTATCTATACAGAAACATCTATTAATTATTACAATTGGCTTATACAGGATTAACATTTTTTGGTGTTAAAATTGTTTAAACATCATGCTTACTGCACATCAACTCTCCATAATAAATCTGAACTTCACAATGATTTACCAAACACTTTACTTAAATTACTAATTAAATAACTGAAAAATATACCGAGCCAAACTAAACTTAAGTGGACTATAAGGAAAACTAACCCTCAAAACAGACCATATACACATCTATTTCAAAACTATCTTTGCTAGCTAGCCCCTTTCCCATGTTTTAGCCTGAAAAAACAGTAAAACCTACACAAAATTTATTGCAATCATACAAGGGTTACATCAGGTCAAATACAACAAATACTATGATGCAATTTTACATTTATTAAACTACAGTTCAAAGCACAAATTTACACATTCTAAATACACTAAACGTATCTAATGAAGTCACACTGGTCTTCCACTGACATTTGATATATCTGGGTGAAAGACATTAACTTTACAAGACTTTATAACACGAATCCTTAGTATAAAAACTGTGTACTTGTATGTAAACGGTTTAATGGGGAACCCAATTAGTGGGCTTCCATCTCCACTAAGTCATCCATTTTGTTGCATATTTTATTTTAAATGCTTAAGGGGTAGGACAAACTGGTTAAGTTTAAAATCTGGATACATTATCTAATCCCCCATTTTGCCCCCAATGAATTATAGATGAAGCTGATTTTGTCTGGTCCCAAATAGCGATTACTATTAAATTTTGTTTCCAAGAGAATAATAGAATAGATTTAATTTTTTTCCCCCCAAACTGGAATGTAGACCAGACAAGCTTAACCTGAAATTTCAGATCTAAAGAAGCATTAATGCCTGTTTAAGCTTCAGTGGAAAAGCTGTCTTCTTGGCTTAGCTGAATACAAGATGGTGCAAAGAAGAAGTTCTTCATCATTGTGTCTGAAGTAATTCCAGCATCTTGCATCTCATACCTAAATGTAAGAAAAAAATAGGCCAGCCTGAAGTTAATTGTTTGCAAAGACCATACAATCACAGAAGACAATGAAATAGAACAATAACCAGCCTTGCAATAACCCTTAAGGATGATCATTTTTACTACCTTAAATCACATATATTAAGAAGTTATGAACTAATGAAAGAGAATGAGTATAGCAGAAGTGGCTTGTATATGTGTGTGGAGAAGCCATAGTGAAATCCTTCTCATGCAACTAATATATGCTAATTTTATTTATTTTTTGGGTCCAGTCGTGGGGCCTGAACTCTGGGCCTGGGTGCTGTCCCTCAGCTCTTCAGTTCAAGGCTAGCGCTCTACCACTTGAGCCACAGTGCCACTTCTGGCTTTTTTCTTTTTTGCTTATGTGGTACTGGGGAATCGAACCCAGGGCCTTGCATGCAAGGCAAGCGCTCTACCACTGAGCCACCTCCCCAGCCTTATATGCTAATTTTAAAAGTGACTTCAAATATTCTTCTTTAAAAAAAAAAAATCACCTTACCAATCACTGAATGACATCATGTAATAAATAGCTGGCCTCGGAAAATCATTAAAAGCAGATGGTTCGTGGAAGGAATCTGCTCCCATGTTATCAAAGATAAGCCAATCTCCCACATTCAGCTCAGGAAGAAGACAGCTTTCCACAATTTGATCAAGCTCATCACAAGATGGACCCCAAAGGCTGCTTGTAAACAGAGGCTCATCTTCCTTGTACTTCTAAGAAAAAAATTTATGTGTTTTTAAAAAACTTTACTCAGTTGCAGGCACTGAATTGTGGGTATATAAAGAGTAACTTTTGGTATTTAGATCTCATTAAAGCATCAATGGTGCCATTATCTCTATATGAAGGCAACAAACTGCAGGGATACAGGCAGAAAAGTATATAAATTTAAAGGCATCTTCCCATCTTAAAAAAGTTCTCAAAAAAGTGGGGCACTTGTAGGGTTGTAGTCCTTCCTTCCTCTTCCCTTCCTCCTCCCTCCTCAGTCCTAGGGCTTGACCTCAGGGCCTAGGCACTGTCCCTGAGCCTCTTTGTGCTCAAGGCTAGTGCTCTTTGATGTAAATAGATCTCAGCCTCCTGAGTAGCTAGGATTACAGGTATGAGCCACTGGCAACTGGCTTTATTCTTGAGTTAAAGGGTCTGCTTGGGATTGAAGTCAGGGTCTTACACAGAAAGCAAAAGACCCTCCCACTGAATTATATACTTAGTTCTTACAAACTGTCAAATAAACTTGGTATTACTTATTGTTAAACTTGCCTTGTGAACCTCTGGAATGGTATTTAAGTCCTCAGACAGTTTACTTGCAAAGGAACCATAAACACCATCATTCATATAATACATGAAGGCTGGTTCATCACTCCTGGTTTCTTCTACTGAAAACAGGAAATAAGATGAGGTTGCAGTAAAATGTCTAATATATGGGTAGTCTTTAAAATGTACTATTCAAATAGACTAAGAATCTGTAAAACCAATTAGCATAATTTTCACATTTCTCAAAATATTATAAAAACTCATACTAAAATGGTTGATGTAAATAATTTTAGTAAATAATTTTAAAACCACAATGTGGGTACCATATCAAACACAAAATATACACTAATAATACAAAAGTGATGATATAAATCAGTGAAGGTGAGGAATAAATATGTGTAAACTGCCAGTGGGAGATATATTTATCTCCAGTTGGAGGGTTAAAATAGTACAATCAAGCACAGCAAAACCTTTGAATTGCCTGTTGTTCCAGTTATTCTATGCTCATTCAGCATTAACTGATAGGCATTTTTCTTCTCTCCTTCTTCCCACTCCTCTTTTCTTTCCACCAAGGTTTTAGTGCTTGCTATGCAGGTACTCTACACTCCAGCCAGGCACCCAGCCCTTGGTATGGAGTTTCCATGTGCATTTATGTATATACATGAGTATATATATGAGAACAATGATGGGAGGGTGAATTGAAATCCATGGTCTATGTATAAAGATGTCATAAGACATCTCACTGAAAGATGTTAAATAATAAGAGGTGAGAGGACTGGATTTAATTCAGGAAAAAGCAGTATTATGAGGGAGGGAAATAATTTTCCTATACACTGGGATTAGTCCACAGACCTGCAGTGGTTCTGGCCAATGAAAAATGTTTTGTTGGAGGACAGATTCTCTACATCAGTAGCAGCTAGATTTATGAAGTCTTATTGAATGAAACCTTGATATGGGTCTTTTGAAAAGCTACCTTTATCTCCTAGAGCTGGTTGAAAATGACTTACTTTATGATCACCTATTCATTTTTTGACTAATTGCAATTATCTAACAAAAACAAAAACTTTGTAACTTACCTCCAGAGGAAAATTTATCATTTTCAACAACTTTCTTAGCAATGATATTAACTGCAAGTGTAAATGCAGAAGACACATAGTAGCTCCCAGGTTCAGAAATTATCTTAATGCCAGAGCCTTCGGGAAAGTAGATATCCAATAGAGGGCTGATAACATGATTAACCTATGGTTTAAAATTTTATATTGTGGTTTCAATGTGGGATTATAGAATTTTCAGCATTAAGAGATAGCTATTAATGAAATTTCTCAGGAAAACTAAGTGGCACAATGCCTACCTGTTTTAGGTGTCTACAATTAATTACTGAGGTAGGCTTTCAAGTCAAAGCTTTATTTTGGAATGAACTATCACAATGACAGACAAACACATCACATAACTCAACACTGTTCTTGATTGCTTAACAATAGAGGACCAAACTTCATCCCCCTCCCCGTTTTTTGGGTCAGTTTTGAGGCTTGAAAACTTAGGGCCTGGGGTGCTATCCCTGAGCTTTTTTTTGCTCAAGGTTAGCACTCTTACCACTTTGAGCTACAGTTCCACTTCCAGTTTTTAGGTGGTTAACTGGAGTTACAAGTATTTCACACACTTTGCTGTCCAGACTGACTTATACCTCAGCCTTCAGAGTAACTAGGATTACAGGTGTGAGTCACCAGTGCCTAGCTCCATTTCTTTTCTTTCCCCACTTGTGCCAGTGGGACTTGAACTCAGGGCCTCACCATCTTGCTTAAGTTTTCTGCTCAAGGCAGGTGCTTTAACCACTGAAGCCACACCCCTACTTCTGGCCTTTTGGTGGTTAAATGAAGATAAGTCTCTTGGATATGTCTGCCTGGGCTAGCTCAAACCTCAGATCTTAGGACACCTAAATAACCAGGATTATAGGTATAGGCCACTGGAGCCTGGCCAAGTTCTTAAATATTAAAGAATGTATATAAATATAACTGAAGTGGAACATTTTTGTGAAGTTAGGGATTATTTCAGTGATAGAGCACTTGGCTGGCCAAGTGTAATGTTCTGAGTTTTATGTTCAGCACAACACAACCACAAAAAGTATTGTGATCAAAGAATTTAAAGCCTTTCAGTTATTACATCTTAATTTCCTTAGAAATTTTTAGATGTAACAGGTTTTTGTTTTCTGCTTTTGCAAAGTCCTGATCTAAATGATCAGGAAGTAGAAATGAAAACATAAGTCCACTGAAAAAAAGTTTTACCTCTTCCAACTGAAATTCAGTTCCTGGGAAGCCTCCACCAATATCTAACATGTTCATTGTAAAGCCAAGTTCTCCCTAGAAGTGAAAAAAATACTGAATTGTTTCCAAACCATTTTGGATAAGAGACTATTAAAACAAAACTCCTCCTAAGAAGGATCTTTTTTGACCTTTAATACATCAGATATTTTGGATTTTATTTTTATTTTTTTATTTTTTGGGTCAGTTGTGGGGTTTGAATTCAGGTGCTGTTCCTGAGCTTTTTGTGCTCAAGGCTAGTGTTCTACCACTTTGAGCCACAGTGCCATTTCTGGTTTTCTGGTAGTTAACTGGAGGTAAGAGTCTCACGGACTTTCCTGCCCAGGCTGGCTTTGAACGATCCTCAGATCTTAGTCTCCTGAGTAGCTATGATTATAGGCTTGAGCCAATGCATCTGGCTTTTTTTTTTTTGGTCGATTGTGGGGCTTTAACTCCGGGCTTGGGCACTGTGCCTGGGCTCTTCAGCTCAAGGCAAGGACTCTACCGCTTGAGCCACAGTGACACTTCCAGTTTTCTAATGGTTTATTGGAGATAAAAAAGGTCTCACGGATTTTCCTGCCTGGGCTGGCTGTGAGCTATCCTCAGATCTCAGCCTCCTGAGCAGCTAGGATTACAGGCATGAGCCACCGGCGCCCAGCTGTACTTTGTTTTTTTTAAAGGGTCTCAACCACGTAGTCCAGGCCAGCCTCAAACTCATGAACTTCCTCTACTGGGATTGTGTGTGTGCCACCATACCAATTTTTAAAAAAAATAACAATACATTAATTCAATGCTATATTATAATTTTTCTCGCCTTTCTAGGCTTTCTTTTACATATATCTAAGTAAATTCCTTTACCTACCTAAAAAAAGGTAATAAAAGTATGACAGTATGAGCTCTGAATCATTCAATTACTAAAAATGAGCTATGTGTCATATTAGGTGTGGTAAAAGTATTAACACTGGTAGAATATTAGTCATAGTCTTACACAGCATCCTGGCATAAAACATCAAAATGATTTAAGGAAAGCACTTACAGCCATATCAAACACACATCGAGCATCAGACAGAGCATGTACATATACTTGAGATTCTTTGCAAGCACTTGAAACATGAAATCTGAAATAGAATAAACAGGACATAAGGTACTTCCTGTAATTTTTTAAAAATTATTTGCTTTACTAACAAAGCTAACATCATCAAATATTTAACAGTACCATTTATTAAGTTACAATATCGGCTTTATTATAAGTGGCAATATTTAATACTGCAATGCTAGAAAGAGTTATGCTTCATGGTTATAAAATAGGACATGAAAATTTTTTTTCTCAGCAGTTCTGGGATTGATTGATTGATTTGTCAGTTATGGGGCTTGAACTCTGGGCTTGGGCGCTGTTACTGAGCTCTTCAGCTTAAAGCAAGTGCTCTACCACTTGAGCCACACCGCCACTTCCCGTTTTCTAATGGTTTATTGAGGTAAGAGTCTCACGGACTTTCCTGCCTGGGCTGGCTTTGAACTGTGATCCTCAGAACTCAGCCTCCTGAGTAGCTAGGATTACAGGCTTGAGCCACTAGCGCCCAGCTAGTTCTGGGTTTTATAACTCAGGGCCTCATGCTTGCTTAGACAGGTGTTCTATCACTAAGGCATGACTCCAGCCCAAAATCTTTTAATTTGAACATTGAATTCTATATGACCAAATACAATAATGTATCTATTGAACAAGTATACATTAAAATCCAACTGGACAGTATCCATGCATTTGTTGTTCCTCAAAATCGGTACCTGACACCTTTGCTCACTGGTTAGAACTCTACTAAGTGGGCCATGCCTCCAACTACTCCACTAATTTTTTTGTCCGTCATGGGGCTTGAACTCAGCTCAAGGCTAGTGCTCTACCTCTTTGAGCCACAGTATCACTTCCAGTTTTCTGGTGGTTACTTGGAAATAAGAATCTCACAAACTTTCCTGCTTGGGCTGGCTTTGAACTGTGATCCTCAGATCTGAGCTTCTTGAGTAGCCAGGATTACAGGTATCAGCCACTGGTACCCAGCTTCCATTAATTTTTTAGTGATGTAATCTGGAGGATCTGGGTGGGGTAATAATGTGTCCTATATTAGTTGAGACCATGATCAAATCATTAAACCTCTTTGGGTACTGGTTTCCTCATATTTAAAAGAAAAAAAATATAAAACAAAGTCTGATCTATTGAAAATTCAGAAATTAATGGAGAGGGAAAAATTAGCAAAACAAAAATGATGCCTATAACCTAGATCTTGAATGCCATTTTAATTTTTTTTTTTTTTTGGGGTCCAGTTGCGGGCCTGAATTCTGGGCCTGGGTGCTGTCCCTAGCTCTTCAGCTCAAGGCTAGCGCCCTACCACTTGAGCCACAGGGCCACTACGGCTTTTTTCTTTTTGCTTATGTGGTGCTGGGGATCGAACCCAGGGCCTCATGCATGCAAGGCAAGCACTTTTACCATTAAGCCACGTTCCCAGCCCCAAATTTTAATTAGAATTCTGGCAAATCATCCCTGTTTAAACTAAAAGGTAATTTAGCCTTAGGTATGGTGGTGATGTATACTACCATATGCTGGTATAATCTCGGCACTTAGGAGGTGGATGCAGAAGAATCAAGAAATTTGTGCTCAACCTGGACTATGAGTTTGAAGCCAACATGGGTTAGACAGGGCTATTCTGCCTCAAGTAACAGAGAAAATATAAGAGGGTTTTTAGGAATGGTTCAGTGGTAGGAAGCTTCCTACCATATGTGAAATTCCAGTGACTTCCCCTCGCCAAAAGGAATGTAGATTACTCTGCATTTAGTATTTTGTCTATTAGGAGGGAATACACATTTTATTTACTGATCAGTATGAAAAAGAAGAAAGTATAGGAAGTTGGCTGTGGCTCAATTGGTACAAGTGCTAGCCTTGAGCGAAGAGCTGAGGGACAGTGCCCAGGCCCAAAGTTCAAGCCCATGACGGACAAAAAAAAAAAAAAAAAGGAGAAAGTATAATTTGTCTATTTTAAACAAACATGTTATGTCCATAAAAACCAAAAGAAGCCTAGTAATGCTAGCTAGGAGGCTGTTATCTCAGGATCATGGCTGGAAGCTAATCCCAGGCAGGAAAGCCCCTGAGACTCTTGTATTTCCAATTAAACACACACAAAAAAAACCAGAAATGGGGCTGTGGCTCGAAATGGGACTGTAGCTCAAGTGGTACAGCACTAGCCTTGAGCACAAAAGCTCAGCATCCAGGCCCTGAGTTCAAGCCCAATGACTGGCAACAACAACAAAAAGATGTTACCTTTTTTTTTGGTCCTGGGGGCTGAACTCTGGGCCTGGGTGCTGTGCCTCAGCTCAAGGCTAGTGCCCTACCACTTGAGTCACTTTGGGCTTTTTTCTGCGTATGTAGTGCTGAGAAATTGAACCCAGGGCCTCATGCATGTGAGGCAAGCATTCTACCACTGAGCAACCTCCCAGCCCCAAAGAAGTTACCCTTTATATTTCATGCAAATCAAGTATTAGATTTATCACTGAATAATTTAAAAATTAAAATACTCACTTAACCCCAATTATTTGGACAGCAAGTTCTTTAGCACATTCCAAAAGATGCCTACAGTTCTTCAATGTAGTGCCAAACTTCATGTTACCCTCTTCACCTCCAATATTTTCTTCTGTTGCAATATGTAGTAAGACCCTAAGAGAAGGGGAAGATGATTGGGGCAGAGTTGGTTTACATCATCATCAGCACATGTGAAGCCTGAAGATTGTAGAAGTGTGTTGATTATGTTGCCAGTGCTCCAAATCCAGCGATGGATGAATCAAGTGAACCTAATGAAAAACAATCCTGTATAGAGAAAAAACTAGCAATTAGGGCCTAAGGCATGAAGCTTACAAGGATGGGATTTTGGAAAATGCAGCAAGTTAAGACTCTGTTGTAGCTGGAAGAGTCAGTTGGGCTCTGTAATGAAAGACGACATTACTTTCAAATGAAGTCCATCAGTCCATAAATCCACCTAGAAAGACTAAATTGAATAGCAATGTCATTGATGTCTTTCAATAAAAAAATCCCAGGGCTTTTTCCTAGATTTTTTTCTAGATAGCTAACCTTTAATCATACTCTGAATATTCTTTTATTATTTGCTCTTATTATTATCATCATCCTTTTTTTGGTGTGTGCACCAGTTGTGAACTAGCTTTATACAAGTTTCCAATAATCTATGCTGTAAGGGCAAGTTAAGAACACCATTCAAGTCAGTAAGAAATGATAGATATGGGGGCTGGGAAGGTAGCTCAGTGGTAGAGTGCTTGCTTTGCATACATGAAGCCCTGGGTTCGATTCCTCAGTACCACATAAACAGAAAAAGCCAAAAGTGGCGCTAGCCTGGGGCTGAAGAGCTGAGGGTCAGCGCCCAGCGCCACCAAAAAAAAAAAAAAGATAGATATGGGGAATAAATACATATATTTGTCAGAACATGTAACTCATAATATAGTTATGTCCTTTATTTGGTGATCACAGCAAATTCTTTCAAGTTAGATTACAAGGTAATATCAAACTGCCCTTATTTTTACCTGGCTTCCATATAAAGAAGTAGAAGTGGGCAATCAATAAAATACAGTTAGTATTTTCCATATAGTAACTCTAGATAAGATTAAGTTATACTTACAATATATACCACTGTTATTCCATAAACCCACCTCCATTTACTTATTTATTTTAAGCCACAGTGCCACTTCCGGCTTTCTCTGAGTAGTTTACTGGAAATAAGAGTCTCATGGACTTTTCCTGCCAAGGCTGGCTTCAAACCATGATCCTAAGAGATCCGTCCAGAGTATCTAGCATTATAGGCAGAGCCACCAGTGCCTGGCTTATAAACTCACCTTTTTGAGGTTAAAACTAAACTGAACCTCTAAGTAGTAGTGGTAATATTTTGAAATACTTAAAACTTACTTGGCATTTGGGTGATTACGTGCAATTTTCTTCAATTCAATTTCATTGTCACATGTCATGATATTCACTCCAACTTTTGCTGCATACTTTATCTGAGAGATTTGCTTGCAAGGACTTATGTAAATGATGTTTTCTGGAGATACACCCAATTCTTGTACTAAAGCCATTTCATTCTGTTACAAAAGGATTTTGAATATTGTGATATAAAAGGTAAAATTTCATTACTACTTTATACCTCCCACCCCTCAGTGCTGAGGCCTTAAGACAGGGGCTCTTTCACTGAATTATCTTGAACCCTGCAAATCATCTTTGATTAGACTAAAACTATACTAACTTGATGAGGTTCATAGTCTAGTAATGTTTCCCCACTTTGCTCATAAATATCTGTTAACAGCTAGAAGGAGCATGGTCTATAGCTAGCTTAAGCTAAGAAGAAAAAAAAATTCTAGTTTTCAATTAATAAAGAGAAAGAAAGCTCTCTAAATTGTTGTCTTGTTATTTCAGGGTAGTACTTGGGTTTGAACTCGGGCCCTGTGCTTACTAGGCAGATGCTCTAACCTCTTGTGTAGCATTACTTTAGGGCCCACACAGATTCATCTACTTAGGCTTCTGGTGCAGCTAATGACAAGTGTGAATTACCATATTTGGCATTTAATTGGTTGAGATGGGGATCTCATCATTTTGGAAGGACTGGCCTCAAACTTATCTTCCCTCTTATAGGTATAAGCCACTGTGCATTGCTTCAAGTTTTTGTTTGGTAAATAGCTTCTCAAAGACAGGTCACAGTGAAATTTAAAGACAAGCTTTCAATAATAAAAATAGATCAAGCTTCTTGCACTTACTCTACTTGTGGGAGTAGCTATGTTACCACTGGAGAAAAAATAATGAAAAGTACTTACTTTGCTAGAACAAGCAAATCCAGTTCCAAGAGCTGCCAAAATCTCAAGTACAGCTGGAGTAGAGTTGCACTTCACTGTGTAAAATGGCTTTATCTGAGCCACCACATTCTGCCACTGACTGTGTTTCTTCACAATCTTTCCAAGATCCCCCACAAAAAATGCATTTTTCCCTGTCTGTTGGAGGGGGGTGAACACAAAGAAACATTGAAAACAGATGACCATAAGTAGGAAAAATGCCAATCCCTTCCTTTTTACACTAACTTAAAGCTTAAGGGTAATTAAAGTGATTGCAACTGAAGGCATGGCTCGGCAGGTAGCTCGATAGCCAATGTGAGAAACAATCAGGTACTGAGTTTGAGTCCTGGTCTCAAACCCCATTCCCCAATAAAAAAGAAGAAATTAAAGCAATTAGAGACCTAGTAAAGAAATATAGATATCTGTGTGTTTGTATGCATCAGTGTTGAGGCTTGAACTCAAGAGCCTGGACACTGTCCCTTAGCTTTTTTCCCCCTCAAGGATAGTGCTCTACCATTTAAGCCACAGCTCAGATTTCAGTTTTTTTGGTGGTTAATTGGAGTCTCCTGGACTTTTCTGCTTAGGCTAGCTTTGAATGGAGATTCTTAGCCCTTAAGCCTCTTGAGTAGCAAAGACTACAGGACTGAGACATCAGCACCTGGCTATGTCTAATGTTTTATCTGACCCAGGAAGAATTAAGAGAGAAAACAAATGATTAAGAGAAATGCTACCAAAATTTGACCAGGAGCTTCCTAACACTATATTCTGCTATGTTGAAAAAAGAAATGTACTTTTTCCTTTTTGCTTGTCAGGTACTGGGCACTGTCCCCAGAAAATGTACTCTTTACTTGACCCTTCTGTATATCACCTGTGTATCACCTTTATAGTAACAATTGAATGTGATTTCAAAAGAAAAACACGCACACTTAAAGGAATAGGGATTCAGGCTTTGGTGTTAAGACAATTTGAAAAGGTTAACTGAAGTGAAATACTTTCATCAGATTAACATCTTAGAAATTAACCACAAACTGATGTTTTCATTTTGTAATGTATGAGGTGGCACACTTACCAGGGTATGTTCATAAACATAGTTATCAATAACATTTCCAAGGTTTGTTCCTTCATCCAACAGGCCAACGGAGTAGTTTGCATCGTCAATAAATCCTTTCATCTCAGCCGTATTCCACAAAGCCGAAAGTCATAAACCAGGAAAAACAAGAGACGGGCCACCAAGCCTATGTCTGGGTCCTTAGAATATGCAACAAACTGTCAAAATAGAAATGATATTAAAGTCTGTATTAATTCAATAGTTAAAATTCAGGACTTTGAACTTGCTCAGCTTGTGTTTTACACAATTGAGCCATGCCTCCATGCTTTTGCTGATTCTACTGATAGATTCCCTCCTCCTGCCTCAAACTTCAGTCTTCTGATCTCAGCTTTCTGGGTAGCGAGGCTGATAGGTATAAGCTACTCATATCCACCAAAAGTCTATTTCTGAATATTGTCTTAAAAGCTCAGGGCTGGGAATGTGGCTTAGTGGTAGAGTGTTTGCCTTGCATGCATGAAGCCCTGGGTTTAATTCCTCAGTACCACATAAGCAGAAAAGACTAGAAGTGATGCTATAGCCTTGAGGAAAAGCAGCTGAAGAACAGCTCCCAGGCCCTGAATTCAAGCCTCAGGACTGGTCAAAAAAAAAAAAAAAAAAAAAAAAGCTCAATATAATTACTGAAAAGGTAATCTACATGTGTTGACACAGCACTATAGACAAATGTCTTATAAATTTACAAATCAAAGTAATAGAAATGGGTGGGGATGGAGAGGAACTTTAGGGGGAAATCTGTAGCTTTATTATTATTGGAACTGAAACCATGAGACAAGGGCTATTCTCTCTAGTATTAGAGTACAAATCTTTCATCTCTACCCCCACCTTAAGTCCTCAAACTGTTGTTGGGTGAATGCTTGTAATGTTTACCTGCAGTCCTAGTAGTCAGGAAGATGAGCCAGGAGATCACTTCAACCCAGAAGTTTGGGATCAGCCCCAGCTATATAGTGAAACCCATCTCCAACAACACATTGTTTATTAAAACTGTTCTACCAATTGCAAAAAATGTCATACTTGGAAACTAGGTATAAGCTAGATACTGTACATCCAGAACTAGTTACTATATTAAAAAAATTAGCTTATAAGCGCGCCAGCCTTGAGCTGAAGAGCTGAGGGACAGTGCCCAGGCCCAGAGTTCAGGCCCCCAAAAAAGAAAACAAACTAGCTTATATTAGCTGTGTAAGGGATAAGTTTCAGTGTAACATTTCCATAATGCATACAATGTATCCCAATCAAACTTCAAACTTACTTGTCCCTCTCCCTTATTTCCTCTTTTTAGAAGTGGGGAATTCATTGTCATTTATACTTTCCTTTTGCTACCTCCTTCCACTGATACTGTGCCCCCCATCCCCAAACAGAGCCCGTTTTTACTTTCCTGTCATTCTTTTTTTTTTTTTTAATGAATTGTATAACACTTTATTAAAGCAGTTGAATGATACAAGTTTGACTCAGCTTATTTGCACATTGCAACCTTACTTTGAAGCATTTCATGGTTACAGGTTAAAACAAAACAAATTTTTCATCAATACAGGTAATACAGAAAATCCAGAACCCCTGCAGGGGCGGGGAACAGATAAAGAGCTTATAGACTGGTTGCAGCTATAAGGAGTTTTCCTGTCATTCTTTTATCTTTAGTGTGTACTAAATGCACCAAGGGATTTCACTATGGTTTTCAGACTTGTATATATTTGAAAAATAATTCTATTGCTTTCTCTCTCTACTCACCTAGCTTCCTATTGATCCAACAGTTTTGAGATTCCTTATGCCATCATTATATACATTTCCAATGCATTTCAATATTATTCTGCAATGTTCTATCCCTTCCCCCATCCCCCTAAAAAGTTCAATAATTTGAATCATGTTTTATGTTTATATATCTTTATAGTATTTAGACTCCTTCAGATATATGCACAATAGTGATAGCAGCATAATATGGTAGTCTATTTTAGTGAGACATAATGTATGTAGCATGTTCTTGAACTTTTTTTTTGCCGGTCCTGGGGCTTGAACTCTGGGCCTGGGTGCTGTCCTTGAGCTTCTCTTGCTCAAGGCAAGTGCTCTACCACTTGAGCCACATTGCCACTTCCAGCTTTCTCTGAGTAGTTTATTGGAGGTAAGAGTCTCTTGGAGTTTCCTGCCCCAGCTGGCTTCAAACTAACGATCCTCAGACCTTAGCCATCCGAGTAGCTAGGATTACAGAGTAGCTAGGATTACAGGCGTGAGCCTCTGGCACCTGGCTTCTTGAACTCTTGACCTCATTACAGCAATAAACTACTCTTAGCTAGGACCTATGATTTTTATTTATTTTTTAAAGCTTCAGGCTAACTCCTGCCAATCAATCAACCAAACAAATCTTCCCCTCCTTCAGAACACCCATTCTACTCTGGGTCAGCAAATCCTAATACAATAGGTGTATCTTCTTTGCTGAATAACACTGCTCCTTACATTAAAGAAATGACTGACATCAAGATAAAAACAAGCCGGGTGCTGGTGGCTCACGCTTGTAATCCTAGCTACTCAGGAGGCTGAGATCTGAGGATCACAGTTCAAAGCCAGCCCGGGCAGGAGAGACCGTGAGACTCCTATCTCCAATAAACCACCAGAAAACCGGAAGTGGCGCTGTAGCTCAAGTGGTAGAGCGCTAGCCTTGAGCTGAGGGACAGCGCTCAGGCCCAGATTTCAGCCCCATGACCAACAAAAAAGAATTTCCAAATAGGATACAATTCACCCACAGTACTGATTTCTGGTTGTACATTAATAATGGGCATAGACTAGCTGTCTTGGCAATCTATTTTAAAATTTGCACAGCCTTTATGTCTTTGATTCCTCCTACCACTTCTTCAGCTCTCAATTGCTCCAAGCTACATAACAGTTCACCTTGGGTGATGGTCCTCATCTTGAAAGCAAGCTCCATTAGTTGGTCCCCAAAATGTTAGCTTTGTGGTTGCATCAAAATGAATAAATACACTACAGTATTAGTCAAATTTCACAAAAATGTACTAGTGTTTTAAAGTTAAAAATTTTAAAACTAAACTTAAATAACAGTTTAATTCCCAAGAAACCAAATATATTCTGTTCAACTCACCAAATCTATTTCATGCTAAAATGTTGAAGGTATTTATTTTACTGGGGGTGGGGAGTATTTTAGCTACAACTGCATGAGACCTAATACACAGAGAAGTGTAATCACTGCTTAAATATTCTTGAATGCAATACCCAGACTGTTAAATCTGTGCCCCCAAAGTACCTTTTAGGGTAAGGATACAGATTTATTTCAAGCAGTGTGAGCATCATTTTTATGACACTGATCAAGGCACTTAGAAGATCATTTGAAGCCGGCGCTGGTGGCTCACGCCTGTAATCCTAGCTATTCGGAGGCTGAGATCTGAGGATCGCGGTTCAAAGCCAGCCTGGGCAGCAAAGGCCATGAGACTCTTATCTCCAATAAAACCACTAGAAAACTGGAAGTGGCACTGTGGTTCAAGCGGTAGAGTGCTTGCCTTAAGCTGAAGAGTACAGGGACAGCGCCCAAGCCCAGAGTTCAAGCCCCACGATGGACCAAAAAGAAAAAAAAAAAAAAAGAACATCATTCTATTATCTATGCAGCACTTACTTAAGGACCTTGGATACTGATTGTAAACCACCACAGTTAACTGCTGCTAAATGCAAAAGGTCTGCTTTTTAAGACAAGACAAACTTGAGTATCTTGTAGCTAAGGAAAGGTAGTTTTCCTGTAACAGTCAGTAGTTACAAAAACATAAGGACCACTGGATAAATCTTACCCGATGAATGCCTACACTTTACTTTTCTTGGTGTGCAGGTACTAGGGCTTGAACTCACGGACTTGTGTTACTGCTTGGCTTTTTCACTCAAATGTCCACACTTTTCTACAATAATATTATAGGGGAAAATATACTCTTTCCAAGTATTTTCAGAATATATAATCTAGTAGGTTCAATTCTCACTGTCTGCTTAAATTAGCTTAAATCTGAAAGCCCTTTATAGTGAGGAGTATGCCAGGAATTGCTTAAAACCTGTTATCAAACGAAGTTCAAAACAAAACATAAAGCCTGCCCCTGCACCCTGTACTTCATCTCTATAAAACAACAATATTCTATTTGTGGAAATCCAATGTGGATCTCTTTAACAGGACTTTATCTCCACAGTCAAATAATGATTTTCAGACATACATAAACTCCTGTAGTTATTATTTGCAAGTTTATTCTCGTAGACCCCAATTTTCTATTTTTTTCATTTGTATCTACCTAAACAGCTTACATGCTCCTTCTCAGCCTCCTGAGTAGCAAGGATAACAAGGCCTGATCCATGAGAAATCAGCTATATACCACATTCTTAAAAGCAGCTCAAAGAAGCCAGGTGCCAGTGATCACAGCTATAAATCCTAGCTACTCAGGAGGCTGAGATCTAAGGATTGCAGTTTGATGTCAATATGGGCAGGAAAGTCTGTGAAGACTCTTTATTTCTATACTACCAAAAAAGCCAGCAGTGGAACTGTGGCTCAAGTGGTAGAGCAGTAGCCTTAAGCACAAAGTTCAAGGACAGTGCCCAGGTCTGAGTTCAAGCCCCAAGCCTAGCATGTGTACGCACACGAGTGAGCACGCACACACATTACAAAGGGTGGCATTGATTGATCAAGATGCATTCTACTGAACACCTGACTTATGGAACTGAAACTTTTTTTTGGGGGGGGGGGGGGGGTGTTTGGTCGTGGGCTTGAACTGTGGGGCTTGGGAACTGTCCCTGTGCTCTTCAGCTCAAGGTGAGGGCTCTACCCCTTGAGCCACAGTGCCACTTCCAGTTTTCTAGTGGTTTACTGGAGACAAGAGTCTCATGGACTTTCCTGGCCCGGCCTGCTTTGGACTGCGATCCTCAGATCTCAGCCTCCTGAGTAGCTTGGATTACAGGCATGAGCTACCAGCGCCTGGCTGAAACTTCTTTTTTACTACTTAATTTTTTAAAAAAGATAGCTAAAGGGCTGGGAAGGTGGCTCAGTGGTAGAGCACTTGCCTTGCATGCATGAGGCCCTGGGTTCGATTCCTCAGCACCACATAAGAAAAAAGAAAAAAGCTCGAAGTGGTACTGTGGCTTAAGTGGTAGAGCGCTAGCCTTGAGCTGAAGAGCTGAGGGACAGCGCCCAGACCCAGAGTTCAGGCCCCACGACCAGACCTCCCCCTGCCCCCCAAAAACAGATAGCTAAAAACCTTCAGACTCAAGTACTCTATATGTAAATGCAAAACTCAACTACTAGTTAAATTAAGAGCTAAAATCTAGGTCCCAAAAATTCTATGAAACATAAAAAACTTCAAAAGAAGTTTTCTAAGACATTCTGAGTAGCAAACTCAAATGAAATGCCATGTGGAAATCTAGTATTTCCAATTATCAAAGAGAGACAAGTAAAAGCAAAGGTAGACTTATCTGGAATCTTTCCCATTCTTCAATATTTTATGCCCATAAAAACAGAAGCCAGGCACCAGTGGCTCACACCTGTAATCCTAGCTACTCAAGAGGCTGAGATCTGAGGAGCACGGTTCAAAGCCAGCCCGGGCAGGAAAGTCTGTGAAAATCTTATCTCCAATAAACCACCAAAAAACCAGAAGTGATGTTGTGTGTGGCTAGTGGTAGAGCATTAGCCTTGAGCTGAAGAATTGAGGGACAATGCCCCAAGCCCTGAGTTCAAGCCCCACGACTGACCCAAAAAAAAAAAAAAAAGAAACAAAACAAAAATCCCACCTCCAGAAATCTTTGCTTGCATTTCCTTAATGTTAACAAAAACACACTATAGTGGTCACAAAAGACTTATGATACATATTTGCCTTAAAGCAAAGGAAAAAGTATTAGATATTATTTATCAGTGGTAAATGAAAAGTCACAGCACCGTTTTGACTACATTATGTAAATCTTAAGACTCTATAACAAAATGCTTTTGCTTAACAGCATATTATTTTTAATAAAAGCCCCAATGTTTATTATCAATCATTACTAAGAAGCTGTGTCTACTCACAAGCACTTTTAAAGCTACTTAAACAACCAAACACCTTATTGATACATAGCTGAGAGAAAACTTGGGTTTAACACTAGTAGAGCTTCTGTGATCATGATACTACTTTTATCAATAATTTCTTGGACTCAGAGCTTTAAAGAAATGTGTAGCATTCTTCATTTTATACTTTTATATTGGTGTTTTTGATAATACATTTTCCGTGAAGAGCTGCCAAAAGAAACAAAGATTCCCAAGAACCACAATGCTCCCTGGAGCCCTTTCATGAGGCCGTGGAGTCCTCATGTTCACTGGGAAGGTAGCTCCAAGAGTAGTGGCTGCAGCAGCTGGGCACTTGCCTTGTTACACACCTGCTACAAAGGCTTCTACAGTTGACTGTACTTCAGAAGAAACTGACACATCTCTCAAATAATCACAAGATAATTCTGGCAGCAACAGCCCACTTGACACCAAGCTGGATGAATATGAGTCTTGGATTTCTGAAGTGAAGACCTCCCTGGAAGTAGAACAGGGAGAGCTGAAAGGTTGAGAGTATTGTTTCAGAAACACCTAAGCAGGAAATGCAACCTCAATAAACCATACCTTGTTTTTAGCAGGACTTTTACTCACTAGAAATGAAAAATATTTTGAAATGTACAGTTATTTTGAAGATGCATTTCTATCTTTACTTTTATATAAAAGCACAGGATGACTCAGCACTTAACTCACAACTTTAAAAAAAGAAAATGATTTCTAAGCCCTCTTTACATTCTACCTTCAACAACAAAAAAAGTTACTTACCACACAGAGTAACTTTAGAATTGGCCAGAAGACCTCTAGAAGAGGCTTCCAAAGGATGATCTCTGGCACTATAGATGAAGCCTAAAGGTGTTATAAACCACAAAAAAAAAAGGGGAGGGGGGACCGGGAAGCTGCATATTCAAAGTAGTATATGCTAGGTGTTGTAATAAACTTCTGGCTTTTTTGGGAGAGTGGCTAATTGGAGATAAATCTCCTGGATTTTTCTGCCCTGGCTAGTTTTGAATGGAGATCCTTAGCTCTTAAGCCTTCTGAGTAGCTAGGATAACATGTATGAGCCATGGGCACCTAGCAAGAGCTGAATTTTAAAAAGCAAAATAATAAATTTTATCCAGGACATACTTATAATCCCAGCTACTCAGAAAGCTGAGATTGGGAAGATCTCCATAAGGCTAGCTCAAATAAGACCCTATCTCAAAAGTAATGAGAGCAAAAAGGGCAGAAATGGCTTAAACAGAATAGCAACTGCTTAGCAAGTGTGAAACACTGAGTTCAAATCCCAACATGACTAAAATGACAACTTTCCCCCCCTAGAACTGGGGAATCTAACTCAGAGCAGCTTCACCTAGGCAAGGCAAGCACTCTACTATTAGTAAACTACAACCCTAGCCCCTAATATTAGTTCTAATTTATTGAACTTAAATAGCCACCTATCAAATGGCTACTACTCTGAACAGAGCAGATCTAGAGGTTAGTTTTCCACACACCTCACAGATTAAAATATAATAAAAATCCCTCAAATTTCTGCTCAAGGTAACAAAGAGTAACAAAGGTAACAAAGAGCAGCTCATAAGCTGACAAAGCTAGATAGTAAATGATCAAAAAGTAACAAAATTCCACAGCAAATAAAGTAATAAAGATTTGAAGTACAGAATTCTATATATAAGGCAAAAAAAAAAGGTTAGAGAACAAGTCCTTGGAGTTTGTTCTGACTCCTACACCAAGTCATTTATCACAGGCATTTTAAACTTCATAGAAGCTGGTACGGTTTGGGCATCTTTAAGCTGAAGTCTAATACTGGATACAAACACTTTCTATTCATGCCATGAAGAGAACAATAGTTATGTCGGCTTCAGTTAGCAGACATTTGTCTTAAAAAGTTGCAAGATGACTCTGAATGAAGTGGAAGGACAAAATACCTGTGTTTCCTGAGCTTTCCCTGCTAATACTTTACCAAAAGATCCTCCTTAGGCTTATCTGAATAGTGGCCAGCCTAGAATAGCAGCCAACAAAATTTATCATTTTTACAAACCTTTCTTATAAATCATTTGCTCTAATAGGAGTTAAATGTTCCACAATGGTATTTTTCTTCAGGGAGTGGGGAGGAATAGAGAAAAACTTCAAATTAAAAATACTGAACAAGACCAAACTGAAGTGTGATTAAACCAAAATTGATAGTTACCATCAGTTCTCTCAGCCTAACTCTCTGTAATAAATCCAAAAACATCCTAAAAACTGACCACTACTTTTTGTAACTTTTCTGGCCATCCTAGAGGGGGGAAAATCTGCTCAAGGAAAGATTATCCTGCCATTTTGGCTCTCTGAACATCACCATGTGGTTGGCAAGAGTAAGTGCCTTACAAAAGGCAGAAACAAAGAAGAAAGTAGCTGATTCACTTTTTAAGAAAGATTGTGTACAATGTGAAAGCAACGACCAGTCATGAGGACTCAAGAAACCAAAATCACATCTGAAGCCCTCAAGGGTTAGATGCCTGAAGTGAGCCTACCTGATCTGCAGAATTATGAGGTTGCATTTAGAAAATTTAAGCTAAATACTGAGGATGTTCAGGGCAAGAACTGCCTGACATTCATGGCATAGGATATCACCTGAGACAAAAATGTGCTCATGGTCAAAAAGTGGCGGACCATGATTGAAGCTCTTGTGTGTTCTGTGTTGGTTAAAAAAAAAACAAACCAGATATGCAAGACCTCCTATACTGAACATCAACAAATCTATAGCATGATGAAAACCATGACCAGCGAAACGTAGATTGGTGTCTTTATTATGAAAGTAAAAAATGATGGAGAAGCCCAAATTTGAATCAGAAAAAATTAGAGAGCTTTATGGTGAAGGTGGTAGCTCTGGAAAAGCTACTGGGGACAAGAGGGTGCTAAAGTCAAACAAATGTATACAGATGAGCCCCAGTCCAAGAATCCATTTAAAACTAAAATAGTGGCAAATAAAAGGCTTTTTTTTTTTTTTTTGCGTGTGGGGGAGAGGGGGGCCCGGAAGGGGGAAATATCCTGTCTTAAAAACCTTGTTATATATTAGAATGCTATCAAGTCACTTTATGCTTGTAGTTTTCTATACACTTTATACAAGTAGAAAGGCACCATTAAATTGCTTTATGCACACCAAGAGGATATATGTACTTTTTGCCAGTACTGGGGCGTGAACTCATGACCTGGACACTGTCTCTCAGCTTTTTCTTTCAAGGTTGGAGCTCTATCTCTTGAGCCACAGCTCCACTTCAGGCTTTTTGGTGGTTAATTGGAAATAAGAGCCTCACAGACTTTTTTTTTCTGGGTTGACTTCAAACCTTAGATCTCAAGCCTGCTGAATAGATGGATTCCAGGTGTGAGCCACCAGGTCCTGACTCATAGTTTTAATCCTATTTTTTGTCAAAGGGAACCAATCACCATTAATTTATGTTGTTTAACTTGCTTATCACAGTATTTTGAATTACTAAGCCATATTTCCCTGTCCATTATTGGTCAACACTTCCCTTTTCTGACAATGTGAGGAAATCATATTAGCAAATTCATGAAGAACATTTCTTAGTTAATATTAGATAGGGCAAGTCATATTAGAATCATGTGTAAGCTGTGACATATTTAAAATGCTTTTTGTCCTGACATGAACATAATGTCAGCTGATGACAACTAGGTGTTTTGTTTGTTCAACCCACCTGCAAAGAAATTCTACTAGGGTACTAGAATATTATCTAGTTCAAACAGAGTCCCTATAGCTATATGCTTTGTTTACACACACACACACACACACACACACACACACACACACACTTGTCAATTTTTGTTGTTGTTGGTTATGGGGCTTGAACACTGGGCCTGGGTGATGTCCCTCAGCTCTTCAGCTCAAGTCTAGCACTCTACCATTGGAGCCACAGCCTCACTTCTGGTTTTGTGAGTGGTTTATTGGAGATAAGGGTTTCATGGCTTTTCCTGCCCTGGCTGGCTTTGAAGTATGACTGTGGTCTTCAGATCTCAGCCTCCCTAATAGCTAGGATTACAGGTGTGAGCCACCAGCACTCAGCATATTTGTCAATTCTTAAAGCAATACACACACACACACACACACACACACACACACACACTTTGTGTACATATTATTTTAACATTCTCCAAGAAAATGTGAGTTAGCTCTCTATAATCACAATATTTTATAGAAAAATTTAGGAACATTAACTCTAAGTGGAATAGAACAAAAATAACCTAAAGAAGAACAGATTTGGGTCAAATTTTTCTCCTAATTAGTTTAGGTCATTATTGAGGAAGGAATAAAAAAATTTCAAGGGCTTTTGGATTTCAGAATTATATGAATAGGGACTGTAGAACTGTAATTTTGGAGCAAAGCATCAAGTAATGAGCTCTTTTTAACATAATGTAAATTGTACCTGGACATAGTAAACTTATAAAAGCTAGTCACTATGGCTGTCAGAATAGTAACAGATTTTTTTTTTTTTTTTTTGGGTCCGGTCGTGGGGCCTGAACTCTGGGCCTGGGTGCTGTCCCTCAGCTCTTCAGCTCAAGGCCAACGCTCTACCACTTGAGCCACAGTGCCACTTCCGGCTTTTTTCTTTATGTGGTGCTGAGGAATTGAACCCAGGGCCTCAGGCATGCAAGGCAGGTGCTCTACCACTGAGCCACCTTCCCCGCCCAATAGATGTCTTTTGCATGTCATCTGTTCCCATTCTCCCCTTCACGCCCTAAAGGAGGAGACACATGGACTTTCTGAGTTCTACAATTATCATTTGTTTGTGTGTGTGTGTGTGTGTGTGTACTGTTCTGGGCTTAAACTCAGGCTAGGTGCTGTCCTTAAACTTTCTTTGATCAAGGTTAGTGCTCTACCACTCCAGCCACAGCAACACTTTGTTTTTTCTGAGTAATTTGTTGGAGGTAAGAGTCTCACAGCTGGGGGCCCATGGCTTAAGCCTGTTATCCTAGCTACTCAAGAGGCTGAGTTCTGAGGATGGAGGTTCAAAGCCCACCAGCCAGGGCAGGGAAGACTCTTACTTCCAATAAACAACCTGGGAAAAGCTGGTAATAGCACTGCTGCTCAAGTGGTAGAGTGCTAGTCTTAAGCCAAAGAAGCTCAAAGACAGTGCCCAGGCCCGAAGTTCAAGCCCCAGGCCTAGTCAAAAAAAAAAAAGCAAGTCTCATGGTCTTTTCTGGTTTCAAACAACTACCTTCAGATCTCAGCCTATGGAGCAGCTAGGATTACAAGCATGAGCCACCAGCACCCAACACAGTATTATCATGAGGACACTTTTCCCAAATTTGGTTGAAATCACTCATAAACATATCACGTTACCAATTTCAAATGTCTAAGAACAAAACCACTAGAAATATTAAATACAAAAGATTTGAACTAAAAAGCTTATCCTTTACTATGGTCTGTCTGACTAAAAGATCAAACTTATTCTTATGTCCACCTTAGACTCTATACTCTACTAATGAGTGTTAACCAAACCCTACCTCAAAACATTTTGAATCTTCAAGCTAAAATGGAAGAAAAAACTGGATATGTTAGAAGTACAAGAAATAACGAAAAGAGAATAGTTAATCTGACTAAACTATAATGTACAAACCGTGTGAATTACAATGGTAGAATCCTTTGTAATGTTACTACATACAACAGATGAAGAATAACAAAAAGAATCATTGTAAAGTACAACAAACAAGTGCTAAAGGAAGCAGTTAGAGTGGCCAACAGAAGGTGAATACTTTATACCCATATATGAAAGGAGAGGGGAGATAAAAGGTGAATTTGAATGGGTACATCCTATGCATATATGGAAATGTCACAATGAAAACGCCCTTGAAAAACTAATAGATGCTACTTAATAAAAAGGAAAAGAAACAGACAAACAAAAAATAACTAGTGGTTCTAAGATGGTGGCAAACCTACTTTAATATGCATACAAGCCAGCTGGTTAAATAATGCAGATTCTGATTCAGGTTGATGGGTGAGATTCACATTCCTCATCCAAAACTACAATGCATGTCAAGCAAAAGTACACCCAGAAAAGAAAAATCACTGTGCCTCTTTAGGACTAAAAGAACTGGTGGAATACAGCTTTATGTTGCAATTGTGATTCAAATAAGCTACTTGCTCAAATTTATACAGGTAAGAAAACATTGTTACAAGGCCCACAATATGAAAGCCTCCCATCAACCTTCTAGGTTGTAGAACTTCCAAGAAATCCTGTTTAAAATTTTTTTTTCTTGGGCTGGGAAGTTGGCTCAGTGGTAGAGCGCTTGCCTTGCATGCTCGAGGCCCTGGGTTCGATTCCTCAGCACCACATAAGCAAAAAGAAAAAAGCCGGAAGTGGCGCTGTGGCTCAAGTGGTAGAGTGCTAGCCTTGAGCTGAAGAGCTGAGGGACAGTGCCCAGGCCCAGAGTTCAGGTTCCACGACCGGACCCAAAAAAAAAAAAAAAAAATTTTTTTTTCTTCTTTTACACCTTAAAAATGTGAGTCAAACATCAAATGCATTTTAAAGATTTGCTCTGACATAAGACTAAGCAAATACTCAGTTTTCCTAAAAATTTCTAATGCTATTCCCTCAGTCTCTAATCAACTGAAAAACACCTAAGTTTCAGCACAATAAAACAAACACTAAGAAGTTTCTATGAAATGCATTTTTAAAAAAATGAGTCAATCACAAAACCTAGCAATGCAAGCAGTTTATTGACAAATTACTTTTGCACAATTCTGAAGTCTATCCATACGTGAGTATTTAAAAACTGTCTTGAGGGCTGGGAAGGTGGCTCAGTGGTAGAGTGCTTGCCTTGCATGCATGAGGCCCTGGGTTCGATTCCTCAGCACCACATAAGCAGAAAAAGCCAGAAGTGGCACTGTGGCTCAAGTGGTAGAGCGCTAGCCTTGAGCTGAAGAGTTGAGGGACAGCGCCCAGGCCCAGAGCTCAGGCCCCATGACTGGCAAAAAAAAAAAAAAAACTGTCTTGAAAATCTTGTTTGGACAGTGGCTTTTTGGAGGCATAGGAAGGATTTTTCAGCCAGTCTTATAAAAACAACCACTTCTTCCCACTAGCAGAAGGATCATTTTACAGAAAGAAATATAAACTCCTGAAAATCACATTTAGTCTGGCAAGATGTTCATAACTATGGGGGGAAAAAACCCCAGGACTTAGGTGGCTCAGTGGTAGAGTGCTTGCCTTGCATGCTCGAGGCCCTGGGTTCGATTCCTCAGCACCACATAAGCAAAAAGAAAAAAGCCAGAAGTGGCGCTGTGGCTCAAGTGGTAGAGTGCTAGCTAGCTTTGAGCTGAAGAGCTGAGGGACAGCGCCCAGGCCCAGAGTTTAGGCCCCACGACCGGACCTCCCCTTCCCCCCCCCCCCAAAAAAAAAGAATGTCTTTGGGGGCTGGAAAGGTGGCTCAGTGGTAGAGTGCTTGCCTTGCATGCATGAGGCCCTGGGTTTGATTCCTCAGCACCACATAAGCAAAAGAAGCTGGAAGTGGCGCTTTGGCTCAAGTGGTAGGGCGCTAGCCTTGAGCTGAAGAGCTGAGGGACAGTGCTCAGGCCAGGAGTTCAGGCCCCATGACTGACCCAAAAAAAAAAAAAAAGAATGTCTTTGGGGGCTGGGAATCTAGCTTAGTGCTACAGTGCTTGCCTAGCATGCATGAAGCCCTGGGTGCAATTCCTCAGTACCACATAAACAGAAAAGCCAGAGGTGGCGCTGTGGCTCAAGTGACAGAGTACATGAGCAAAAAGAGCTCAGGACAGTGCCCAGGCCCGTGAGGTTCAAGCCCCAGGACTGGCAAGGCTGAAATGATGTAGTTGCAGTAATGGAGCACTGCTTAGCATGCAAGAATTCCTAGGTTCAATCTCTAGGAGTAATCAATAATGAAATTGTTTACTTTTTTTCAGATTGAGCCCCAATACTTGTAATTAGTAAATTAAATGGCTAACAATAAATTACATCTTAAATAAAAAAGACACTCTCCAACTATCAAAACTAATACCAGTATAATTTCCTAAAATTTATACTGTAAAATGTACTAAAATATTGGCATTTATTATTTATTTAAACATGTTAAATTATAAATGTCCCATCCAACGCATGAAACAACCAAGTCTAAAGCTTGAAACTAGCAAGACTCTTTTACTTATTTTTACTTATTTTTTTGCAGTCCTGCGGTCTAAACTCAGGGCCTTGTATTTGTCAGGCAGGCACTCTACCACTTAAACCACACTTTTGGGCTGAAGGCTATTTTAGAGGTGTAAAGACAAAAACATACAATTTCAAGTTTTGAAAAACACTATCAATCACACAGAATTTGTTTACTTCAATTTTATTACGATATCCTCAAATATGAATATACTTACATGGACAAGTTAGGAGATGGAACCCCCCTATCATCAGCTAGGTTCCCAAGGTGGCTCAGCGTTGAAGTCGAACTGCTCTCTATACAGCACTTCTCCTAGGCCCTCTGGGTAGTTGTATACTTGGTCAGAAAGTTCGCCCTAAAAGGAAATCAAAGTAGATACTTCTTTATTTAAAAAATCAGGTTGTGATTTACTTAGGCTGACTTAAAGATGAACTTATACAAAATAAGTTTTAGTAGAAATATTTTCTTTCATGGTTACATTACACTAAATGTTTTCAAAGGGTTTGCTACTACTAAAATACCAACTACCTCTCCACCCTATTGCTTCTTTTTTGTTATTGGTTGTGGGGCTTGAACTCAGGGCCTAGGCACTGTCCCAGAACTCTCTGGCTCAAGGCTAGTGCTCTACCACACTGGGCCAATGAACTACTTCAAATTTTTTTGTAGATAATTGGAGATTAAGAATCTCACAGACTTAACTGCCCTGGCTGGATATCAGATCTCAGATCCTCAGATCATATCAGATCCCCAGATCTCAGCCTCCCGAGTTGCTAGGGTTACAGGTGTGAGCCACCAGCACCCAGCTCTCATTACCTTTTTAATGTAGGTAATATTTCTAACTGCTGTGCCACAAAGCAGGAGGCAACAATGCTCAATAGGAAATGTACTTATTATCTTGTTCATGTAACTGTAACCCCTCTGTACAGCATTTTTACAATAAAAATGTACAAAAAAACTACACACACACACACAAAAAAAAAAAACCTCACAGAATTGTGATCCAGTCATTTAATCAAGTTGCTTTATCTACCCATTTACGGGTTTTGAGCTTTCATCCAATTCTATTTTTTGCCATCTAAAACTGAAGTTTGTTGTTAAAATTTGAAACTTTCTAAGTACCTTCCACAACTTTATATATATACAAAATATTTTTAATGGAAGATTAAAAAGGTTTAGTAAGCTGGGGGCCAGTGGCTCATGCCTGTAATCCTAGCTACTCAGGAGGCTGAGATCTGAGGATTGCCAGCCCGTGCAGAGCAGGGCAGGAAAGTTCATGAGACTCTGATCTCCAATAAACCACTCAGAAAACAGGAAATAGCACTGTGGCTCAAGTGGTAGAACGCTAGCCTTGAGCAGAACCGAGGGACTGCACCCAGTCCCAGAGTTCAAGCCTCACAACTGACAAAAAAAAAAAATGCTTGGTGTACTAGTAAACAAACACTTAATCCAGTGTGATCAATTTCCTATTTGTGAACAAATCAATTTGTGAACAAATTCCTACTATAACACTAAAAAAAAGTTCTAGGATTTAGCTATACCTACATTTCTATTTTCAATTCAATGATTACTGCTTTCCAGTATTATAATCAGAGAATATTTGCTAGAATTCTGAGTGGTGAGAAATATAAAACTAGAAATAGTAAAGGAGAGTTTAAAAGATTCAGAAGCACTCTAGACCTAAATCCTATGTTTACCTCAACCAGAACCAAGGCACCACCCTTAGTTAAGGGAAATAAAATGTTTCATCTAGGAGGAGACACTTATAATTCTACTCAGGAGGATAAGACCTGAGAATCCAGGTTCAAAGCCAGTGTGGGCAGACAAATCCCAAACCTATGAGACTCCTTTCTTCAACTAATCAGCAAAAGGTGGGAAATGGATCCATGGCAGACCACCAGGCATGAATGGAAAAAGCCAAAGGACAACACTGGAGGCACTGAGTTCAAGGCCTAGTCCCCCACACAAGAATAGTTGTGTGTTGTGTGCACAAACAAAAAAGAACTTGTAACAACGTTCAATAGTGATCCTAGATTCCAAATAACACAACACTCTATAAACATTCTAATTGTTCCCTTATCTAGCCGATTTAAGAAACAGACAAAAAACTACTTGTGTTGGGGACAATTCATTCTTGATTATCCTAAGTAGGATAATTATCCTGCTCTGAAGTTTTGCTGCTTTAAATAACCCAAGACTCAAACTAAAAGTGGGTCCAAGCCTGTCACCATTCACTAAAATCAACTCAAAATGGATTAAAGACCTTAACACCAAATCTGAAACTGTGGAACTACTGCAGAACTACTACTTACAGGCCCAGTAGGAACTTTCTGAATAGAGTCCCAGGGTTACAACAAATTGGAGAGTGACTCGACAAATGGGACTACCTCAAAAAAAAGTTCCTGCACAGCTAAAGAAATAGCTACCAAACTAGAAAGACAGCCAACTAATTGGGAAAAAAAAATTTACCAGCAATGTATCAGACAAGGGCCTAATACCCATTATATACAGGGAACTTAAACTAACTCCTCCCAAATCTAATAAACCAATCATTAAATGGATAAGGGAGCTAAAGAGAGACTTCTCAGAAGAGACAAAAACGGCAAAGAAACTCATGAGGAAATGTTCATCATCCCTGGCTGCAAAGGAACTGCAAATAAAAACAACCCTGAGATACTGCCTTACCCCAGTCAGAATGGCCCACATCCTAAATTCAGCCAATGACAAATGCTGGAGAGGATGCGGAGAAAGAGGAACCCTATTGCATTGCTGGTGGGAATGTACACTAATACAACCACTTTGGAAAGCAGTCCGGAGCAGTCTGAAAGCTAAATATAGACCTCCCCTATGACCCAGCCATGCCACTTCTAGGCATCTATCCTGAACAACAGGAACCAGGATACAAGGACACATGCACCTCCATGTTCATTGCAGCACTGCTCACAATAGGCAAGATATGGAAACAATCCAAATGCCCCACTACAGATGAACGATCAAAAAATTGTGGTACCTATATACAATGGAATATTATGCAGCCATTGGAAAGAACAAAATAATGGCATTCACAGGGAAATGGAAGGAGTCAGAAAAAAATCATTTTGAGCAAGGTAAGCCAAGAGCAAAGACAACCCATACATGGGTCTCCCTAATATGTGGATGTTAAATGCAAAATGCAAGGAAATATGACAAAGTAAACACGACTCAAGAAACAAAGGACCTCCACTCAATTTGGAGTATCATTTCTAAAGGACTCCATGTTCCTGACCACGTGTGTGTGTGTGTGTGTGTGTGTGTGTGTGTGTGTGTGTGTGTGTGTGTGTAAATATGTGCACAGCTGAGGGAAGCTAGGAGTAGGACACGGAATCAGAGGGAAACAGGAGAAAACATATACAACAGAGGGCCCCATCAGCTGCACTTGACATTGATGAAAATGAATTAAGCAACGCAAGGGCAGTGATGGGAGAGAGGGAAAGAAGGAACAGCTAACACTAAACAAAAGGAAAGAAATGTACATATCACCCGATGTGGAAAAAATAATTTTATCATCAAAACTCATAGAATTCACAAACAGTAGGGCTGGGAAGGTGGCTCAGTGGTAGAGCGCTTGCCTTGCATGCCTGAGGCCCTGGGTTCGATTCCTCAGCACCACATAAGCAAAAAGAAAAAAGCCGGAAGTGGCGCTGTGGCTCAAGTGGTATAGCCTTGAGCTGAAGAGCTGAGGGACAGCGCCCAGGCCCAGAGTTCAGGCCCCACGACTGGACCCCAAAAAATAAAAAATAAAACTTTAAAAAAAAAAAAAAAAGAATTCACAAACAGTAGACTATGATAATGACAATTTGCTTCCTGAAGGTTAAAATGTGTTTGTACTTTATAAGTATCACTATCTCACATTTATGTAATCACTTAATCTCAATACTAATAAAAAATAACCCAAGACTCAGGGTTGTGAAACATTAAGTGAAGATGCTCATTCTTAAAGTATTAAGGCTTTCCCCAAATGTGAAAGAAACAATGTCATAGAGATACTAATAGTAGCATAAGAGCCATTTACATACAGGATGGATAGAAAGTTTATCTTTGTTTTTGCCAGTCCGGGATTTGAACTCTGGGCCTGGGTGTGGGTGCTGTCCCTGGGCTCCACTTGCTCAAAGCTAACACTACCACTTGAGCTACTTCAGGTTTGTTTTTTTGTGTTTGTGTTTGTGTGTGTGTGTTTGTGATTAATTGGAGAAGAAAGAGTCTCATGGACTTTCCGGCCTTGGCTGGCTGCCTTCAAATCACCATCCTCAAATTTTAGCCTCTTGAGCAGCTAGGATTACAGGCATGAGCCACCAGCACTTTGGAATGTTTATCTTTAAGTAAAAGCATGAAGGCTGGCACCAGTGGCTCACACATGCAATCCTATCTACTCAGGAGGCTAAGCTCTGAGGATTGATGTTCAAAACCAGACAGGTAAGAAAAATGCATGAGCTGGGCGCTGGTGGCTCACGCCTGTAATCCTAGCTAGGAGGCTGAGACCTGAGGATCGCGGTTCAAAGCCAGCCCGGGCAGGAGAGACCATGAGACTCCTATCTCTAATAAACCACCAGAAAACCGGAAGTGGCGCTGTAGCTCAAGTGGTAGAGCGCTCGCCTTGAGCTGAAGAGCTGAGGGACAGCGCCCAGGCCCAGAGTTCAAGCCCCACTGCCGACCAAAAAAAAAAAAATGCATCACTTATCTCCAATTAACCACCAAAAAACCTGCAAATAGACCTGTGGCTCAAGTGGTAGAGCACACTGGCCTTGAGCAAAAAATGTTCAAACAGCACCCAGGCCAGAACCTGAATTCAAGCCCCAGGAAAAGCAAAAAAAAAAAAAAAAGGGGGGGGGGGGGAAGGAGAGAGAAAAGCATGAAGATGAAATTGAAATGTGGTTAAGATAAATAAATTATTCTCACTTAGAATGGTTTGTGTAAATCACTTGGATAAGGAACAACACAGCAACAAAATTCCTTCATATAATCATTTCGAGAGAATAATAGGAAAGAACAGGACTGAAAGTGTTTATTACCAGTCAGACACAGAAAACTTTTATTGTCACGCTTGACAGTAATTGAAAATTGTTTTTTGTTTGAATATAGAATCTTTATTCTAATTATTCTAAAATTGCTCCATGATACTCTTCCTAAAAATTAAAAACCTCAATATGGTGATTAGAACTCAACCAAAGGGTAGTCTATCCAGCCAATCCTTCTAAGACTATGAAGGTCATGCAAAGCAAGGGAAAGACTGGGAAAAACTTCTCTGACACAAGCCAGAGAAGGCTGTGGGAGACACTACAACTAAATACAATGTGGCACCATGAATCAAATCCTGGAATAAAAAAAGAGATTAAAGAGAAATTGATAAAATTCAAAATATTATTAGCAAGATGCTAATAAGGTCAAACTGGTTAAGTATGTTTTCACAGAAATCACAATATCTAACTAAAGCTCATTAATAAAATTTAGGGAAGGTATTCATACAACAGACTACTATTCAGCACTAAAAGAAATATCCGGGTTGGGAAGGTGGCTCAGTGGTAGTGCTGGCCTTGCATGCAGGAGGCCCTGAGTTTGATTCCTCAGCACCACATAAACAGAAAAAGCCGGAAGTGGCCTTGTAGCTCAAATGGTAGAGCACTAGCCTTGAGCTGAGGGACAGTGCCCAGGCCCAGAGTCAGGCCTCATGACCGACAAAAAAAAAAACAAAACAATATCCTATTGATTAATACAGTATTATATATAAAAAGATTTGTTCCATTTATAAGGAAATTGTAGAGCAATTGTTTAAAAAACAACCAGAAAAGTAGAGCTATCTGGGGTGTTAGCAATAATCAATATCTTCATAGAGGCTTAGGTTACACAGCTGTTGGTTGTGTTTTTGTCTTGTCTGTTCTGGTTTTTTGACAGGGTCTTGCTATATTAGCCCAGCCTAGCTTCCAATTCTCTCTTGCCTCACCTTCCCAAGTGCAAGGAATACAGGTATGTGACAACAGGAACAGTTCTAATTTGTGTCAAAGCGGTATTCTTAAGATCTGCAATGTAAATTTTATTTCTAATTTAAAAAAGTGGTAAACATAGTGCTTTAATGACATATACAGAGGGTAAAGCATTGTGGTGCCTCAAATTTACATGGAACAGTAAGATGGAGAGACAATAAGGAAAATGCAGAAAAGCTGTGTTGATTTCAAGCAGTTAATCTTTCTGACTTAAACTCCTTGGGGCTTGTTTTCATATTAGCACCTTCATGTTCCCATATGTATAAAAAATTAACACACCATGAAAGCGATTATAATCAAAGCACATTATACGCATGTATGAAAATATCCCCTACAATGTACAATTTAGTGTGTGTGTGTGTGTGTGAAAGAGACAGACAAGACAAATAGAGACAGACACAGGGAGAGGGCCTCACCAGCTAACGACTAGCCACAATTCTGCCAGGTTAGTCCCTTCAGTGCCCTAAGATTCGCAGCCTAGCTGGGATTCAATGGTGAAGCTCGAGCAGGACGCAGAGCTTAATGGATCCACCGAGAAGCTATCACAAAATTCAGTTAAATCTGCTGAAACATCACGGGGCTGGGAGCTGGGTCTCAAGTGTTTCCTGAGCCAGTAGTTCTAAGAACACGCGTCTAGGATAAACACACTGCTTCAGGGTTAAAAGTGGTGACCCCTACTAACTGTCGACAACCAAGACAGTTCTTGGTAACTAAGTCCCTCTGGCCCATCCTACTCCCACTTTAGGCCCCGGAGTCTCGGTGCGGACCAGAAAACGAAGCCATGGTGACTAATCCTCAGACTTCAGGAGGTGACTGGGGTGAGTGAAGGCGACTTGGTCCAATCAGGAGCGCCGCAGGGGCGGAGCACCAGCCCCGAGGCTTCCAGAAGGGGCCAAAGGCCTCCAAGCTCGCTACTTTGACACAGGGGCTTCCCCGCCGCCTGGCCCCAAGTGAGGTCAACTTTCCTCCGCCAGAGGGGGACCGCGCTCCCCGCGGCCCCAAGAATCCGGCTTCCTCCCAGCTGTCACCCGAGGCCGGCGCGAGGTCCGCCCCGCTCCATTCATCCCCAGCGCACCCGCAGCTGCAGCCCGTCTCGCAGCGTGGCCGCCCGCCGGCTCCCGTGCCCAGAGCGGCGGCGCCGCGCGTGCCGGGGCTTGCGGGACCCCAGCCCCTCGGGGCTTGCGGCCGGGCCCCCTCCCTGGAAACAGCAATGCACCACGGGAGAGGGGTGGGGGCCGCACGCCGCCAGGAGAGGCGAAGACCCCTCCCCGCCCCCGGCGACGAGACCCCCGCGCGCCCCAGCCCTCTCGCCGACTCCGCGGCGGCTCGGGCTCGGCGCAGCCGACGCCTGCGGGCCCGGAGGCACGGCCCGCCGCCCCAGCCCATCGCCCGAGGCACCGACAGCCGCCACACACGCCGCCGGCCGCCATGTTCGCGGCGGCCGGCCGCTGCGGGGAGCTCCGAGGACGGCGCGGCCCAGCCGAGGCTCCCGGCCGCCCCAGGTCGACCCCTCCCGCGTCCCCCGGCCCGGTACTCACGTGAGATAACGGCCCAAAGAGTCGGGTAAAGCGTCTTCTCTTTTTCGGCGGAATTTTTAAAGAGGGATGTGGTTACCTTGAGCAGAAATACCCAAGGCGGCCTGGGCCATAGGCTGCGGGGACGACGTGGGAGGAAAAGCGCGGCACCGACACCAGCTGAGCAACAGTGGCGGCGGCGGCCGGAGAGAAATGGAGCTACGTGAGGGAGAGAAAGGCGCGGGCTGGGCGGGAAGAGGATTCGGCCTCGTACCACCGCAAAGCAGCAGAGCGAGAAGGGATGAGAAGAGGCAGAGAAACCGAGAAGGGCGGAAGAAAAAAGGGAAACGTTAGAACCGAGAGACGAGCCAGAGAGTGTGGGAAGGCGGCGCCGGAGATGCCAGTATTTATAGCAAGGGGGCGTGGCCTGTCTGCGTCACAGCCGGCCCGGCAGCCGCGCGAGCGGGGCGGGGCCCGCTGCTGCTCCGGGAGATGGGAGGGGCGGAAGAGGAAGGGGCGCCGCGCGGCGGGCTCGAGGGGGCAGAGGCCGGTCTGGCCTCGCAGGTGCGGGCCTGCGGGTGGCTTCCCGCCCTCCAGCAGTTCTCAGTTTGACGGCGGGAGGACGTTCCCTCGCGCGGATCTGGGCTAGGGGGAGGGCTGGCGTCTGGGCGGCCGCGCGGCTCGCGTCCTGCGCTCGCGCCTCTGAGCGCCTGCGCTCAACGCCCACGGCGGACCAAGCTTTCTGAGGGCTGAGCACCGCTCATTCCACTGCAGTCGCCGCACTGATGACGGCCCGGGGCCGGGGGACACCTGTTCGGCCGGGGAGGTCCGTGGCGCCTCCGCCGGATTTTCTCCTGGAGCTCCCTCCGCTTTGTGAAGACTGGGTGGACCACGCCTGGGAACTGCTGTCCCCGAGCGAGGCCAACCCCAGAGAGGCTACAGCGTAAAGAAAGTGAATTCCTAGTGGCCCGGAAGGACCGATCCGGTGTTCATCTGGCTACGGAGGCTGGGACCGCCTTAGAAGGCCCTCAGGACTCCTATATGTGGCAATATGGTAAAACTGGAAAATTTTTTAAGGAATGGCAATTTTATATCTTTTTGAAAAGCGGTGCTGCCATCAGACCTCTTCCTATTGATGCAGGATCAGTATTCACCATGTCTCACTTTCCTAGTCATTTTCATTTTTCTACTCCGCAGCAAACTTTCACTAGCTTGTATATATATGTATATATATACACACACACACATATACACACACATACATATCTTACACATCCATAATACATAGTATATATTATAAGCATTATAGATATCTATATCTATGATATGTATTATGTGTCATATTTAAATAAGCAATCAGAGATCCAGTCTTCTCCGACTAATGCTTTACAAATCGGATTGAGCAGCACAAGTGGAATTACCATTTTATTATTAATAATTATTATAATAATTTTGACAAAGGGTTTCAGTCCAAGTTGACTGGAACTCCATATCTGAGCCAGGCTGGCCTGGAGCTTTGCCATCCTCCTGCTGGCAGCCTCCCAAGGGCTGAGATTATAAGCCCAGCGAAAGGTAGGTTTTTAAAAGATTACTCACTCATCAGTGGATAGGATTGAAAGAGGGAAGATTCTTAGAACAATTTTAAAAGTGCCAAGGTTTTCAGAAAGCATAATGGGGAAGAGGCATAGAAAGACCAATTACTGTTGACTATTCAAAGGAGATGAGACAGTGCCAAAAGATTCGGGGCTGTTACCAAGGAAGAATTCTGGAGCCTTGAACAGAAGTAGAAATATCTAGTTGAAAGCTTCATCTGAGTGATTGATGAAATCAGATAAAGCCCCTCCCCCAGGAGATAGGGAGATCTAGGACCCTTTGGGTGTGAGTTTGGGACCCTTTCTGGAAGACAATAAGGAATTGTTGAAGTGTACAGGGGTAGGGGGAGGAGGGAATGTAAGCATAGGTCCTAGAGAAATGAGAGGGATAAGAGGCTGGCAGAGAAGACCAAGAGGACTGATCAATGTCCTAAGGAAGTCAAGTAACACAAATAGCTCAAAGATAGAATCAGCAAGCAAGCTGTCATATCCTTCACACAAGATGAAAAAGGATTTTGATTTTTAGCTAGTGAAAAAAGTCATCACTCCAATCTTATGTTATATTTGGGCTTTTAACCTGAAGTTATTGGGGAAAGTGATGGAATGATTTTCATTTTAGAAAAAGGGGAGAATATGGAGTTGGGAAGAGAAAGGAGTCTTTAAGTTTGGGTAAGTGCATTTGAGAAGCAATTATAGTCATTCAGGGAGAATGATAAAAGCCAGAGAAGAAGTTATCTGTGACCATTAAACAATTTCAGTGGAGTAGAAGGAATTAGGTGGTAGAGGTCAAGTGAGGAGCAGGGAAGTGAAGTCAGCAATGTTGACTTCCCTTCAAGTGGAGGGTACTGGACTAGGGCCTAACCCAACATCATTTACACCATGAGGCAGTTTAGCAACTTAATGAGTATTCTTTTCATGTATTCAAAAGGAAAGACTAATGCTAGCTTTTAATGAATACAATAGAACCTTGAAACCTGTACTACATTGGAACAGACAACATAGTAATAACTTTAACAGAGTGATAGCTACCTAATGAGAACAGCATATTTAATTATGTTTGAGGTTTGGGGTTTTGGTTATTTTGCCAAGTCAAGTTACTCATACACAAATACATAGCTACTGCCAGCAAAAATATTATCATTAAAATAGAGCCCAAAGATTAAATGATATAATAGCATTCACCTTTAGCTCATCCTGGTTCATTTTAAACTATTTGCTTTTATGTCAATAGAGATAAAGGTAGGTCACTCAGAAATAACAGAAATCACCATCCTCTAAAAGAAATTTCATATAGTCATGGATATAAATGTAATAAGTGAACTGATGATATAGAATAAAATATCCCAATGTAATGGGAGTTATGGTTTCTGCTAAAAAGCTCTTCCAACACAGTGCAACAGTGTTAGGAGGTGAGGCTTAATGGGAGGTCATTAGGTCATGAGGGCAGAGTGTATGGATGAATGCCATTGTGGAGGGAGAGAGTTCCTTACAGAAGGGCAAATTTAGTTTGCACCTCTGACCCTCTTCTTGCCCTCTCTTTGCCCTTTCATCATGAGATGACAGGACAAGAATGTCCTCATCAGATCCTAACCCCTTCGTGTTGGTCTTCTAGACTAGACCGTGAGCCAATAAATTTCTTTTCTATGTGTGTGCACATGCATGTGCATGTTGAACTCAGAGCTTTCATGCTACTTAGCTTTTTAACTCAAGGCTGCTGCTCTACCATGCTGCTCCAGCCACACCTCCACTTCTGGCTTTTTGCTGCTTAATCAGAGATAAGAGGCTCAAGTTGTTTTCTCCCTGGGCAGTCTTCAAACCTCTGATCTTCAGATCTCTGCCTTATAAGCACAATAAACTTTTTTATTATAAATTATACAATCTGTCTTATTCTGTTGCAACACAAAACAGATGGACTAGGACAATGGAGAGATTTTTTTTTTTTTCCTTTTTGGAGCTGGTATTGGGGTGTGATCTCAGAACCAGGCTCTCTTGCTTAGCTTTTTCTTTGTTTAAGTCTGGCTTTCTACCTTTTAAGCCACACCTCCCTCCACTTCCAGCTTTTTGCTGGTTAATTGGAGATAAAGGTATCCTGCTCTGGCTGACTTTGAACCAGAGTCTTCAGATCTCAACTTCCTGAGTAGCTATGATTACAGGCTTGAGGCACTAGTACCTGGTTAACAAAGGAAATGTTAAAGAGGGCTTAATGTGACTTTTTATTACTAAAAATAATCTCCTAGAGTACTCATTATGTAGAAAACTAAATTTTTGTTTTAAATAGTTCATATTTTGAAACATTTTGAGGACTTGGGGTCTAACTCGGTAGTATGCTTGCCTAGCCATGTGACGAGCCCTGGGTTTGATTGCCAGCAGCCCCCAAACAAAACAAAACAAAACAACAAACAAAACTATGACATTTAAGATTACCACATTTTTGGGGTATGATAATATCTCAAAAAAAAAAACCTGACTCCCTTATCAAGAAGTTGGTGCAATGGTATTAAATAGACCTGGTAAAAATGGGTGAAATGTTTGCAAATTTGCCAAATATAGAGTTCCTATCATTGACTATAGTCTCTGAACTGAATAAGTATAAGAAATGTAACAGATACTCCTTTATTAGCTGTGAATGTGTTATAAGCACAGTTCCTTTACCTGGGTTTTTATTAATGTCACATAAAAATAATGATATTGTGTTTAATTTTTTCTATAAATTATAAAGCTGGAACAAGAGGATTATTTGGCATTCTAATCCAGAAATGCCCTGCATTCTAGCGTGGGCCCATACATAAGACCTTTAAAATTTTTTTTTAATTTATTTTATGCTGGTCCTGGGGCTTAAATTCAGGGTCTAGGCACTGTCCCTGAGCTTTTTTGCTCAAGGCTACTGCTAGCCATAGCTCCACTTCTGGCTTTTTTGGTGGTTAATTAGAGATAAGAGTCTCAAGCTTTCCTGTCAGCTCAAGGTGGCCATGATCTTCAGATCTTGGTCTCTGGAATAGGATTACAGATGTGAGCCACCAGCACCCAGGGAAGCACTGTGTATGTAATTAGATATGGATTAGCATTTTAGCTTTTCTGAGTGACCTGGACAATTTCTATGACAAACCATAAGCAATACACTGACTTTTGTTACTTCAAGAAACAACAAATTACTCACTGTGCATTTAAGAGGACTGATTTAGAAACCCACGTAAGAGACCAAAGCAATAATCGAGTTTTACAAATTAACTGGAACTTAACCTGACTAGAATCATTAGTGACATGACCTATGACTTTGCTCTCTGTCTTATGTCTCTTACATATTCGTTGGAAGTCAGAACATCTTAGAAATTTAATTTCACTTGTACTTTGCTGCTAGACTTTGTCTGATATGTTAATTGTTTTTGGATAGTACAATCTATAGAGATAGGTTTGCAACACTCATCTCAAAACAGCTACCTGGAAGATAGCCAAAAATTTGCAACACTCATCTCAAAACAGCTACCTGGAAGATAACCAAAAATTTTTGTCTAAGTGTTTAAAAAACAGGAGCTCTGAAGTCATCTGCTTGAAGTGTGATTCTATATTGTTTAATAAGCTAACCTGCATGCTGTCACATGAGCTAATTCTGCCTCCTAAATGAGCATTAATAATAGTAACTGCAGGCTGACAGTTTATTTAGCAGGACTTTAAAAAATTACTTCATCATTTAGTGGGGCACTGGTGGCTCACGCCTGTAATCCTAGCTCCTCAGGAGGCTGAGATCTAAGGATCATAGTTCAAAGCCAGCCCAGGCAGGAAAGTCCATGAGACTCTTATCTCCAATAAACCACTAGAAAACCAGAAGTGCCACTGTGGCTCAAGCCGTAGAACATGCTTGCCTTGAGCTGAAGAGCACGGGGACATGGCCTAGGCCCAGAGTTCAAGCCTCACAGACCGACAAAAACAAAAAACTTTATCATTTAATTCAAAGTTTACCAAGTTCTCATATAAACATTTGTATCAGTCTAGGGTTAGAGGCATGGCTCCAGTGGTAGAGTGTCTTATCTAGCAAGTTCAAACTTTATTTCCACTCCAGTATTACCAGAAACAAAAACCACCAAGATAACCACATATCAGTCAAAAGTTGCTTTAACTGATTTTAAATGGAGGGAGAAAAAAGTTATGCAATAAAAATGATAAATTATTGGTTCTTGGAGTCAGGCATGGTGATGTATACCTGTAATTTTAGCACTAGGGAGGCTGAAGCAGGAAGATTGTAGATTCACGGCCAAACTGGATTACACAATTAAAGTCTTCTTAATTAACATTAAGAATTAAGTAACATAGTTAACATGTTCTTAACAGCAATTAAGAACATAACAATTAACAGTTAAGTAAAATGTCTTATTATCAAAATAGAAGATCCAGCACCTGTGGTTCATGTCTGTAATCCTAGCCACTCGTGAGGCTGAGATCTGAGGATGGCAGGTTTGAAGCCAGCCTAGGCAGGAAAGTCCATGAAACTCTTATCTCCAACTAACTACCAAAATAAGGTGGAAGTAGAGTTGTGGCCTAGTGGTAGGACACTAGCATTAAGAAGAAGAAACAAATGATTTATTCTCATCAAATAACTTTTTTTTGTTTTGTTTTTGGTGGGTCGCGGGGCTTGAACTCTGGGCTTGGGCACTGTCCCTGTGCTCTTCAGCTCAAGGCAGCGCTCTACTGCTTGAGCCACCACACCACTTCCAGTTTTCTAGTGGTTTATTGGAAATAAGAGTTTCACGGACTTTCCTGCCCAGGCTGTCTTTGAACCATGATCCTCAGATCTCAGCCTCCTCAGTAGCTAGAATTATAGGCAAGAGCCACCAGTGCTGGGCACCAAATAACTTTTTTTATGTATTATTTGAAAGGATTATTCAGCCAGGCTCATACCTGTAATCTTAGCTACTCAGGAGGCTAGATCTGAGGATCACAATTCTAAGCCAGCCCTGGAGAAAAGTCCATGAGACTCCTATCTCCAATAAACCACTCAGAAAAAGTGGGAAGTGGCGCTGTGGTAAAAGTGGTAGAGTGTTATCCTGGAGCTAAAAGAAGCTCAGGGACAGCACCTAGGCCATGAGTTCAAACCCCTGGGACCAGCAAATAATAACATGGTCAAGGCTGGAAATGTAGTTCAGTAGTTTAAATGCTTGTTTCATTTGCTCTACTTAGTTAGCTAAGTGTCTTAATTCTTAACTACCTCCATTTGCTTTACAAAACATCTTCCCCATTGCTTTAGAAGAACTTTTCCCTGGCCAACCCTCAAATCTGTTGAGAGTTACTATTTTCTTTAACCTCTCCAGTCACAAGAATTGATATAAATGTTGATAACCTTTCACTCAATCCAGGGACTGGGGCAATTTGATAACAAACAGTTTGTGTTGAGTCAAAACTATTCTTTGCCTGGGGTTTTTGCTGTAGTGAATCAAAGATTACATGAGGGAAGACTTGAAGTTAGGACAATATGGTCTAGGAGCTGCCAGTAACCATTTTCTCAGAAGAAACCTATGTGCAGCAATGAAGCCAATGCTGGTGATGATGAGACAGTCAGTATACCAGTTGTCCTACTCTTCTTGTTCATCAGTTATATTTCTTTTTCTTTTAAATTGTATGTTTTTCTCTTTTGGTACTGAGGATTAAACCCAGGATGCTGCACTTGACAAGCAAGTGCTTTGCCACTGAGCAAAGAGCTGGAATATATTTCAGCCCAGTTATACTTCTTATTGAAGGTAGTACAGCTAGCTTTCTGTTACTTGTAAGTAAGAGTTCAGGCTTACACAAAGAAAAAAAATCTTTCCTTTAGGTTGAAAAGATCAGTTATACAAGTACAAGAGAGACACAGAGGAGATAGAAACAACTGGCCTGCGGGACATAGAAGGCCCTAGAAATCATTGGTACATGACAGGACAGACTTGTGTGTTTTCCTTATATGTTTCCAGTTGGCTGCCCTCCACTACCTGCCTATATTGATAATTATGATGGTACAAATACCCAAATGACCATTGGCAGGGAAAAAAAAAACCACAAAAAACTTGCTCATTCATGAATACCTAGAGATGCTAGAGATGTTGGTCACCGATTTGCTGTGAACTAACCATAACATGAAATTGTTGAGGTAGGGGGAGAGAGACACTTTAATAATATTGGAATTGCATTAGTAAACATATAAGTCAGAAGAGAGGTAGAGGTGTCAGTTTACTGTGTTTGGCCAGGCTCCAACAGTAGCTTTTCTGTTTAGGGTAAAGTTTTGCTATAAAGTTGTAGATAACACATGGTTCAGGATTAGTTTTGAGGATAGCCATAAGGTGTGGAGATCTGGAGAAAACAATATATTTGGAATGACAAAAGTGATAATGTTACATTAGTGTGTTGTCAGAGTCTATAATCCCAGCTACTAAGGAGGCTGAGGTGGGAGGATTGGAATTTGAGGCCATTGTAGAAAACATAGTGAGAGCTGAATCAAGAAAGAATAAGGAGACCTGGGACAGTGGCTCAGTGGTAGAGTGCTTGCCTTGCATGCATGAGGCCCTGGGTTTGATTCCTAAGCACCACCGAAGCAGAAAAAACTGGAAGTGGTACTGTGGCTCAAGTGGTAGAGTGCTAGCCTTGAGCTGCAGAGCTGAGGGACAGCGTCCAGGCCCAGAGTTCAGGCCTCACGACCAACCAAAAAAACCAAATCAAAACAAAAAGAGTGAGGAAAGGAATAGAAAGGGGGGAGAGAGACGGGGTGGATGGGGGAAGGAAGAGAGAGGAAAGGAAGGAAGGGAAGGAAGAGAAGAGAAGAAAGAGAACATGCCTATAATCCTAACTACTTGGGAGGCTGAGGCCAGAGACTGCAAGCAAGTTTGTAGGGCAGCCTGAGTGACGTAGAGAGACGTCATTGGAAAGAATTTTTAAAAGCTGGGTTGTGGCGGCTCAAGACTGTAATCCTAGCTACTTAGGAGGCTGAGATCAGAGATCTGAGATTGCATTTCAAAGTCAACCTTGGCAGGAAGCCCATAGACTCTTATCTCCAATAATTACCAAAAAAGCCAGAAGTGGAGGTGTGGCTCAAGTGTGTAGAGTTCTAGCCTTGAGCAAAAGAAGCTCACAGCACTGAGGCCAAGAGTTCAAGCCCTAGGACTGGGGGGAAAAATAAGATAAAAAAAAAAAAATCAAAAGGGAAAATAGGGAACAAAGGCTGCTGTCTTTTATTTGTTTTTATTTTTGCGATGGGGTCTTGCTGTGTAGTTCCAATTGGAGATCCTCCTGACTTTTATTGGAGCTGAAGTGATGGGTGAGCCATACCATACCTGTGAAAACTACTATCTTTAAACATTAGTAGTACCAGGCACTATGCTAAAGCAGTTTATGTTGTTATTAACATAATTAGGTAGGTCTTATACATTATGCACATGGGAAAACAGGAGTACAAGGAGGTTGTATAACTTGCTTAAGGTCAGCTGGCTGAACAGAGAGAATCTCAGTTCAGATTTTTTTTTAAATGCATATACCTGTAGTCCCACCTCCCTGGGAGGCAGAGCAAGAGGATCTCAAGTTCAAGATCAGCCTGGACAAAGTCAGTGGCACCTTAATTCAAAAACAAAGGCCTGAAGCCCTGCCTCAAGTGGTAGAGATTCACCAAGCAAACCGGAAGTTCTGGATTCAGTCTTTAGTACCACAAACCAAGTGTCTGTTGGGGCATGGTGGCACACACTTGTAACCTATAATTCTAGTACTCGAGAGGCTGAGTCAGGAACAGTAAGAGAAGAAGGCTATAAAGTGAGAACCTATCTCAAAACACAAAACAGAACAATTCACTATCACCCCAAAACAAGAAAAAAAAGCTAATGCCCTAAGCTTCGATCCTCTCAGCTATATTTGGATAGTTTTCATTCACAGGCTATCTGTAAGCTTTGGCAAATATATGAGAGAGAATATAGTGTCAGATATAGCCAGGAAACAGGTTGGCTCCCCCAGACCCTGGTGATCTGATCTTCCTCGATTTTTTTTTTTTTGCCAGTCCTGGGTCTTGAACTCAGGGCCTGGGCAATGTTTCTGAGCTACTTTTGCTCAAGGCTAGCACTCTAGCACTTGAGCCACAGTACCATTTCTGGCTTTCTCTGTGTGTGTGGTACTGAGGAATCTAACCCAGGGCTTCATGCATGCTAGCAAGCACTCTACCAATAAGCCACGTTCCCAGCTTCCCCGCCCCCCTTCTATACCAGGTTTGGTTTGTGCCTTTCTGTGGCCCATTTAGTTCTAAAAATTTTGTCTGAACTTTGTGAACAAGATATTAGGATCTTTAAACAAGGACTTTGGTTCCTTTTTTAAAAAAATTTAAAAAAAAATTTTTTTTAATCACACAGAACACTCACTACAGTGGCTTGCACATAGACCTCTAGTGTGTATGTATATGTATGTATACAATTGTGTGTATGTGTACACATGCGCTCACTGGTACTAGGGCTTGAACTCAGGGCCTGGGCACTATCCCTTAGCTTTTCACTCAAGACTTGTGCTCTACCACTTTGATCTGATTAATAGGAGATAAGAGTCTCGCAGACATTTCTGCTCATGATAGCTTCTAACCATGACTCTCAGATCTCAGCCTCCTGAGTAGCTAGGATTATAGGTATGAGGCACTGGTACCCAATTCATAATACATTAAAAAAAAAGAATTTAAACATTATTTTAACTTTAAATGTGATGACTGGATCCTAACATGCCACAAGTTGTAATTTTAAATAATTCTTAATTTATGCATACATTTAAAAATTAGTATGCTTTTAATCTGTGATTAGCTCCTTCCTAGATAAATCAACTGCGTATACTAGGAAAAAAATACCTGGCCCAATTTGAGAAGAATGAGTAGCATTATTTTAATAAGTTTGCAATTTTGATCATGCAATGAGAATGTACTGTCAAACAAAAAAATCTGAGGTGTTTCATGGCTGAGGGTATGGCTTGGTGGAAGAGCAGATGCTTAGAAAGTACAGAGCCCTGCACTTGATCCCCAGCACCAAAAGCAAACAACAACAGCAAAAAACCCACTGGGTTTTTCGCATTTATTTTTGTTCCTAATTACCAAGAAAAGAGTGTTTGCTATTCAAAGAAAGTGAATGAATAGAAAATGAGGGACACTATAATAGTATAACATCAAGAATGCTTAAGGATAAAAACAGTCTTTGTCATTGTTCTCTGTACACAAAAACAATGGGGCTTAACAGTACATTAGTTCCTAAATGAAATTTTCAGCTGCCAGCAGACGCCCTGGAGTGAGTGCTGATTTAACCCGGGAAGGTCTGTGTTGAAGCAAGCTTTCTGCTTTGTGGGTACCATAACACACTGGCAGCAGAGTTACAGGACTATTTGAGCACTAAGACCTAATATAAAAGAGTGAACTGATCCTTTGAATTGTTAGAGAACAATGGTCAGAAAAGCAAAGTCAATATTCTTGCAAACACTATAAGCTGGCTTTTCTTAGGGTCTCCTGATCCTTGGTATTGCTTCTTGGTTCTTTAGATCTTGGGGAGCCCAGTTAAATTGGGTCAAAGCTTGGACAATCTGACAGCTTCAAAGAGAGCGTCAGATATGCAGTGAAGGTTATGAGACAATTATTTCTACAGTGATGGGGGGCGGGGAGAAGCCCTTAGAAAACCTACGGATTTCTGTCTTCGTTGTCACTTTGGGAAACTGCTTACTGGAAGTTCATTCATATTCTTTATCCTACACATCCAGATTACCAAATGTATAGGTGAAGAAAGCAATAAAAATAGAACTAGGCGAGGTATCGGTAGCACATACCCATAAAACCCAGCACTTGGGAGGCATAGGCAGGAGGACTGCAAATCTGAGGCTAGTCTGGGATACTTAGTGAGCTCCAGGCCAATGTCTGCTATGCAGTAAGATACTGACTCAAATTTTTTTTTTGTCAGTTGTGGGGCTTGAACTCTGGGCCTGAGCGCTGTCCCTCAGCTCTTCAGCTCAAGGCTATTGATCTACCACTTGAGCCATAGCACCACTTCCAGTTTCTGGTATTTTATTAGAGATAAGAGTCTCACAAAAAGAAAAAAAAAGTCTCACAGATTTTCCTGCCCAGGCTGGCTTTGAACCGTGATCCTCAGATCTCAGCCTCCGGAGTAGCTAGGATTATAGGCATGAGCCTATAGGTGCTCTGCTCAAACAATTTTTTGTCACATTTAAAATAGATTGGGAAAATTTCAAATTATGAAAAAACTCCAGGCCTGTCATATTTTCTCGCAGCCTTAACAGCATTACAAACTCCAAGTTACAATCATTTGACAAACTTTAAATGTCCCTATCTTGTCTCTGGATAGATTCCTGTTTATCTCTTAAGAATCAGTACAGGGGCTGGGAAGGTGGCTCAGTGGTAGAGTGCTTGCCTTGCATGCATGAGGCCCTGGGTTCAATTCCTCAGCACCACATAAGCAGAAAAAGCCAGAAGTGGTGCTGTTGCTCAAGTGGTAGAGTGCTAGCCTTGAGCTGAAGAGCTGAGGGACAGCGCCCAGGCCCAGAGTTCAGGCCCATGACTGACAAAAAAAAAAAAAAAAAGAATCAGTATAAGCATAATTTTTTTTCTGGAAATTTCCATGAATTTTTCTTGTAGGTAAAATTATTTTTGGCCTTGTTGTGCCCAATTGTTTGTCTAGCTTAATGAACTCTATTTAATTACTCAATTAGGTGTGTTAGTTGCAACATAAAGTAGCCATCAGATACTGTATGAGAAGTTGCTTTAAAAATTGTATCCAGTGATTCTGCCATTTGGCATTTACACCCCTGTGTGGTTACTTCCCCTTAATTGTGGATTGGATTTACTGAATTGTTTCTTTTTCTTTTTCCTTTTTGGTTGTGGGCTTGAACTCAGGCCCTGGGCACTATCCCTGAGCTTTATCCCTCAAGGCTAGCACTCTGCCACTTTTTATTTATTTATTTTTTATTTTGTCAGTCGTGGGGCCTGAACTTGGCCTGGGTACAGTCCCTTAGCAATTCAGCTCAAGGCTAGCACTCTACCACTTGAGCCACAGTGTCACTTTGGCCTTTTCTGTTTATATGGTGCTGAGCAATCGAACCCAGGGCCTCATGCATGCAAGGCAAGCGCTCTACCACTGAGCCACCTTCCCAGCCCCTGACTTGTTTCTAATGAGTAACATTTGGTAAAGGTGATGGGATGACACTTTCAGAGATTAAGCTATAGAAACACTAGGACTTTTATTATGGCCACCTTCTCCCCTCTATTCTCCCACTCTGAGGGAAGCTGGCAGCCATATTATGAATGTCCTCTGTAGAGGTCTCCATGACAAGAAACCAAAATCTCCAGGTTATACCTGGCAAGGGTAAAAGGCCGTGAGAATAAGCTTAGGAGCAGATTGTTCCACAGCCAAGCCCTGATATGATGGCAATCTGAAGCCTAGAGGTCAATACATTGTTTAGTTCATAGAGCCAGCAAACAGCAAAGCCCAAATTCTGGTACTTCTTCTGCCTTGTTATCTGTAAGAATCTAAGTGATTAGGTTCAAAGGATACTCAGCACCATCCATCCCTTCCCCCTCGCTCAAGGCAAGTGCTCTACCACTTGAGCCACAGCGCCATTTGCGGTTTTTTGGTGGTTTATTGGAGATAAGAGTCTCACAGACTTTTCCTGCTCAGGCTGGCTTTGAACTGTGATCCTCCAATCTCAGCCTCCTGAGTAGCTAGGATTACAGGCGTGAGCCACGGGCATTCGGCTCTTGATATAGCTTTCTAATCAGTCAGGATCACAACTTTGAAAAATATTAGCACCCTCTTTTCTTCCCCTCTCCCCTTATAAAACAAGTTCTTTTTATTTTTATTTTGAAATTACCTTTTTCTTCATCATCATCCAAACCTGAACCATACCATATTGGTACAGCTGCAAAATCTGAAGAAAGCCTGATTTTTTCCAATCCAATTTTCATGGCTATTTCTTACACCAATCTTCTTTAAATGTTATTTTCATCTGTCCTTCTACTAGTAAGAAACCATAATGAGCCCCTGTTTCTTATGTCATGTCTCAACTCCTCTGCTGGCATTGAAGATTCCCCAAACCCCAGTCCCACCCTTTGGAGCCAGACTTTCTAATCCCCAATGCAAACCTCCTCCATCCTGTCTGGTTTGTTTATGGGCCCATGAGTTATTCACACTAATGTCTGCCTCTGGGACCCTGTGTTGTCTACCCCCATGCTACCATCTGAAGTATTCCAGCCCGAATCCACCATTCTGCACAGACCCCAGAAGCCTATTTCTCTGTAGTTCAACTACTCCAATATAGGCCATCTCTCTTGATCTATGGGGGACATCTCCCTTACATCTGCTCTTTTCTACCACCTGCCCTACTCAGTCATGGGGATTGAGCCTAGGGCCTCATGCCAAGCAAGGGATCTACCACTTGAGCCTCATCCCTAGCTCTTTATTTGTATTTTGTTTTTTGAGACAAGATCTCCTTAACTTTCCTCAGACAAAGATAGAACTCATCATCTTCTTACCTATGTTTCCTGAGTAACTGGGATTACAGACATGTACCATCACATGACTCCCATTCTTTTTTTTTTTTTTTTTTTTGCTGCAAAAAGCTTTATTTTCATTTGGTCCAAGGCTTGGGAAGGGCTCCAGGATGGTTGGTTAGGAAGTTTCCCAATGGCTGGAGGCAGAAGCTCGGGCGGAAACCCTGATATCTGGTGAGGCAGAGATGGCCCCTCAAAGGCTACTGGGCTCTGGAGTTTTCTAGTCGTGTTTGAAGGTGAGGCGTTCGAAAAGATACTCGCCCAGCTGGGCCTGAGGGGCCGCCCCCAGCCTGCGGAGGTTGGTTAAGTGGTCGCCCATCTTCTTGATGAGCTTCACCTTTCATCCAGGAAGTGGTTCTCCAGGAAGTCACAGGGATGGGGGTCTGTGTGAGCAGAACCATGAAGATCCACAACGGCTTGGTTCAGGCTCTTCTCCAGGGCCAGGGCGGCTTCCATGGCTTCCACGGTTTTACCCCACTCATCCGGAGCAGGTTTCTGCACATCCTGGTTCTGCATCTTCAGGAGGCGCTGGGCGCCCTCAGCTTCTCCTCCGCCAACTCGCGGAAGAACTGGCCCACGCCCTCCAGAGCCACGTCGTCCCGATCGAAATAGTAGCCACAGAGAGGCAGGTGTAGGAGGCCCGCAGGTGCAAGTTGACCAGGAGGTGGACGGCAGCCTCCACCTCGGTGCAGTAATTCTGACGAATCTGGGAGGTCATGGCTGGTCGTGGATACAGAGCTAACCATAGAAAAAACCGGCGTTGGTTGGTCCTGGAAGCAGGCGACGGGCGAGAAGATAAGGGTCAGAGGTGGTGAGTGGAGAGGCAGCTGGTGGTGGAAAGGAGGAGTCCCGGGGTCTGTTCCTTCCAAACACTGTTGAAGCAAGACACAGATCCGCGGGACTGCGCGCGCTTCTCACTCCCATTCTTCATAAGCACCTCTTACCCTGTATCCTGGTCCCTGACCTCTGTGCTTTCTCACACTCATTCCCTCCCCCCGCCCCCAGCTTCCCTTCCACAGAGGACTGTGTCCTCTGTGACACCTGCCTAATCTCTAGCCCATCTTCTTATTTTAAACAATATAGCTTCCCCTGCCACTAGAGGAGTGTTTGCTATATCTATGCTGCAAAGTTAGGAGGCAGGGTTGGCCTTGCCTGGGGTCCATATCATTGCTCTAAAAATTAATAAATAAGCCAGGTGCAGGTGATAATCATAGCTACTCAGGAGGCTGAGAAGTCAGCCCAGGAAGAAGTGTCCATGAGAAGCATCTCCAGTTAACCACCAAAAAGCCAGAAGTTATGCCAGGTACCAGTGGCTCATGCCTGTAATCCTAGCTACTCAGAAGGCTGAGATCTGAGGATCATGGTTCAAAGCTAGCCTGGGCAGGAAACTCTTATCTCCAATTAACTACCCAAAAGCAGGAAGTGGCACTTTGGCTCAAGTGGTTGAGTGCTGGCATTGAGCTGAAGAGCTCAGGGACAGCGCCCAGGCCCAGAGTTCAAGTCCCATGACTGAAAAAACAAAACAAAACAAAGAACCCCAAAAGCCAGAAGTGAAGTTGTGGCTCAAGTGATAGGGAGCAATGAGTCAAGCCCCAGGACCAGCATACAAACAAGCAAAAAAAAAAAAAAAGGAAGAAAAAGGAAAGGAAGGAAAGAAGGACTTGCCATCTGGCTGCCTACTCCAGTACATCTATACCTGTGTCAACCAACCTAACCTTCATGCCATTGCCATGAGCATTATGGACACCTAGTTTATAATCTTTCTCTCCCAAATTATTAAGTTAAAACAATACTTTTATCTTCCTCCTTTAAATATAATAAAATATAATAAAAGCTATAATAAAAGCCTACCTATCACCACCATTCCAGTGATGTCACCATCCACAGCTCAGGGTGTGTTCTTCCTGAACTGCAGTCTTTGGATCACCTGGAAACACCTATGTGACTTCGCACTTTTATATGCTTACTGCAGGGACCTTCTCCTCTCTATTCTGGATGAGAGGGCCAAACACCCACATCACTCCCTCTAACTACAGCCTCCTAGAGAAGTCCCTTTCAACATCCCTGTAATGGTTTGGTTTGGTTTTAGAAATAGGAAAGCCTATTTTAGAATTTATTTACAATCTCAAGGGACCCTGTATAGCCAAAACAACTTAGAATAAGGACAGAGTTGAGATGCTTAAACAATTTCTGATTGAAATAATTTTTTCAGAGGTAATACTGCCAGGTACCGGTGGCTTATGCCTGTAATCCTAGCTACTCAGGAGGCGGAAATCTGAGGATTGTGGTTCAAAGCCAGCCTGGGCAAGAGAATCCATGAGACTCTTTAGCTCCAGTTAACCACCAGAAAACTGGAAGTGGCACTGTGGTTCAAGTGGCAGAGTGCTTGCTTGAGCTGAAGAGCTGAGTGATAGCACCAGGTCCAGAGTTCAAACCGTGGACCAAACCGCTGACCAAAAAGAGTAATACTAAGGTTTGAACTCAGGGAGTTGCACTTCCCAGGCAGACTTTGTGCTTGAGCCATGCCTTCAGTCCTTTCTTTGCTTTGTTATTGGTGGTTATTTTTCTTGGTCAAGTTTTTGTCCTGGTGCCACCTCAAGCCAAGAGCCTCCTAACTATGGCCTCCCATAGTAGCTGAGACCCCCTCATATATGTATTGCCACCATGCTATTGATTGAGATGGTGGAGTCTTATTAACTTTTTGCTGACATTGCCTTGAACTGTGTTCTTCCTGATTTCCCCCTCCAGAGGAGCTGATATTACAGATATGAGTCACTGTGCTTAGTTTGTTTTGTCAGTCATGGGGCTTGAACTCAGGGCCTGGGCCTCTCTCTGAGCTTTTTTTTTTTTTGGTCCGGTCAAGGGGCCTGAACTCTGGGCCTGGGCACTGTCCCTCAGCTCTTCAGCTCTACCACTTAAGCCACAGCACCACTTCCGGCTTTTTTCTGCTTATGTGGTGCTGAGGAATCGAACCCAGGGCCTCATGCATGCAAGGCAAGAGCTCTACCACTGAGCCACCTTCCCAGCCCCATCTCTGAGCTTTTTTTGCTCAAGGCTAGCACTCTACCACTTTGAGGCACAACAGTTTTTAAGTGGTTAATTGGAGATAAGAGTCTCACATCCTTTCTTGCCCCAGCTGGTTCTGAACCATGATCCTCAAATCTTAACCTCCTGAATGGATTACAGGCCACCAGCCACCTGGTTTATTTCTTTTTGAGAGAGGTGCTCACTGTATATTAAGATCCTCCTGTCTTAGTCTTCCAAGTGCTGGGATTATAGGTATATGCCACATGTTTGACTTGCACTGGACTTTAAAACTTACTACACATTTTCAGCAGTTAAAATGGTACCAGTGTGTGGACAGACATAGACCAATTGAATAGTAGTCTAGAAAGAAACCATCATGTAACTGGTCAATTGGTTTTCTTTCCTTTTTTTTTTTTGTCAGTTGTGGGGCTTGAACTTGGAGCCTAGGTGGTATCCCTGAGCTCTTTTGCTCAAGGCTAGCACTCTACCACTTTGCACCACAACACCACTTCCAGTTTTCTGATGGTTAATTGCAGATGAGTCTCACAGCCATGGCAAGAGCCATGGCTGGCTTTGAACCACGATCCTTAGATCTCAGCCTTCTGAGTAGCTAGGATTACATGTGTGAGTCACTAGTGCCCGGCATCAATTGCTTTTCATGAAGAGTATAAAGACCATTTGATAGAGATTTAAAAAAAAAAAGGCTCAGAAATAGAGGAAAGAGAGATTGAAGAGCCATTCTGTTCACCAGGACTCCCCAGTTCTCTAGTCAATTTGAAGAAGCCTAGGCTCCATTTTGTTTCCATTGCTAGACCCTGTGGGTTCTCTTTACGCTTTCTATAAAGATCCCCCTTTTACTTCAGTGGACTAACGTTTCTGCCAGTCACATGTGGCCTCACTGCAGAGATGATTGTTTTACTGTATCACATCCACTCACCTGATTGATAGCTCGTTTCTGATTTCCTTTATTAGCTAATTATGACTTTGAGCAAATTTTTGTTCACTCCAATGCCTCAGTCTCTTTGCTTTATAAAAACAAACTAGTTTCATAAACTACTTTCCATACAGTCTTTCATGTCCATTTTTGTAAAGTTCTTTACATGCAGGCTAAGAATTTTTTTCCAATTTTACAAAGGAACTTTCTTAAAATCTCATAATTAAGTACCAATGAAAAGGGAACTCAGACAACAGTCTTTTGATTCCCATCAGCTTAACTCAGAGAATATAGACTAATAATAAAAAGAATGATAACTATTTGCAGATCAGCTGAATGAGAGCATAGATAAAAAGATGAATGAATAAACTCTACAATCACTTAAGAATTTTTGTTATCAAAGGTAACAATGATTTCATATTCTATTTTGAAAAACATTAAAAATTTCTTTTGAAAATGTATGTATACACATACATGGAATTTCACTTATCCATTAGGAAGAATATGTCATTTGCAAGGAAATGGATGGACCTAGAACAAATCATGTTAAGAGAGGTAAGCCAAACTCAGAGAAACAAATGGCACATGATTTCTCTCATATGCAGAAGCTAGACCTAAAACTAAAACGAGGCATGGATAACATATATAGGGCTTTGGGCATTCACACACAATCAGAGTAAAGAAAAGGATACTTTTAGGAAAGGAACCCAAAGGCATAACTCCATCTAAAATACTATTTATAAAAAATGTGGCTTAGTGGTAGAGTGCTTGCCTCGCATGCATGAAGCCCTGGGTTCAATTCTTCAGTAGCACATACACAGAAAAAGCAGGAAGTGGGGCTGGGAAGGTTGCTCAGTGGTAGAGTGCTTGCCTTGCATGCATGAGGCCCTGGGTTCCATTCCTCAGCACCACATAAGAAAAAAGCCGGAAGTGGTGCTGTGGCTCAAGTGGTAGAGCACTACCCTTGTATGGAAGTGTTGAGGGACAGTGCCCAGGCCCAGAGTTCAGGCCCCATGACCAGACCCCCCAAAAAATAGAAAGAAAGAAAAAGCCGAAAGTGGCACTGTTGCTCAAGTGCTAGAGTGCTAGCCTTGAGAGAAAGAAGCTCAGGGACAGTGCCCAGCCCAGGCGCAGAGTTCAAGCTCCAGGACTGGCAAAAACAAAAAACAAAAAACCCCCAGGAAATGGAAACATGGTTGTTTTTTTTTTGTTATGTTATTATTGCCTTTTTTCCCTTGGGTGGGGCAAAAAGGGGGCACAGAAATGGAAGAAGGATGGGTGAACAAATGTAGTCGTGATATTTAATATATACTATGTGAAAAATGAACTATGTGGGGCTGGGAAGGTGGCTCAGTGGTAGAGCGCTTGCCTTGCATGCATGAGGCCCTGGGTTCGATTCCTCAGCACCACATAAACAGAAAAAAAAGCTGGAAGTGGCAATTTGGCTCAAGTGGTAGAGTGCTAGCCTTGAGCTGAAGAGCTGAGGGACAGCGCCCATGCCCAGAGTTCAGGCCCCACGACCGGACCAAAAAAACAAAAATGAACTATGTGGCCTGGTGCTAGTGGCACATACCTGTAATCCTAGCTCAGGAACCTGAGATCTAAGGATTACAGTTTGAAGACAGCCCAGGAAGGAAAATCTGTGAGACTTATTTTCGCCCCCCTGGGGCTTGGATAGGGCCTAGGCAATGTCCCTGAGCTTCTTTTGCTCAAGGCTAGCACTCTACCACTGAGCCACAGCACCACTTGCGGCTTTTTCTGTTTATATGGTACTAAGGAACCAGGGCTTTATGCATGCTAGGGAAGCACTCTACTACTGAGTGACATTCCCAGCCAATTTGTGAAAAAAAATATTTTTGGGGTCCGGTCATGGGGCTTGAACTCTGGGCCTGGGCACTGTCCCTCAGCTCTTCAGCTCAAGGCAAACACTCTACCACTTGAGCCACAGCGCCACTTCTAGCTTTTTTCTTTTTGCTTATGTGGTGCTAAGGAATCGAACCCAGGGCCTCATGCATGCAAGGCAAACGCTCTACCACTGAGCCACCTTCCCAGACCAATTTGTGAAATTTTTATCTCCAATAAACTATTCAGAAAAATCCAGAAATGGCACTGTGGTTCAAGAGGTAGAGTGTTAGCCTTGAGAAAAAGAATCTCAGAGACAGTGCCCAGGACTGGCACAAAAAGAAGTGCAACTTGTGGGCAGAGACAGAAACGAGAAACGGGAAAAGCGAAGGAAGGGATATGATGCTGTCCAAAAGAATTGTACTTGTTGCTGACATATGGAATTGTAACCCCTCTGTACAAGACTTTAATAATCACAATAAATTACATATTTTAAAAACCATATATTTATGTTAACTTGAGAGAAGATATTTAGAAATCAAAGGGAAATTTTAAAAAAATGTTTTGAGACAGTTTTACTATATAACCCAGGCTAGCCTGAATTCGCAATCCTCCTGCCTCAGTCTCCTAAGTGTGTAACCTGTAAGTGTGGCTTGCCACAGATAGCCTGTTTCAAAATATATTGATACTTAGTTCAATGGTAGGACCACTGGATTGAAGATCTGCAGTTTTAATAAAGTGCTGTCTTTCTCAAAAATATGGGGGCTCAGGGCATAGTCCCATGTAGAATACATACCTAAAAAAATGCATCCTACTCCTGCCTGCAGCATGGACTTTGTGAAAAATTCTAGGCATGGGAAATTTAATTTCAAGACTTTGAGCTTAAGGTCTTCCCTATCTATACCCATGGACAATATGGTGCTCTATCGCTAAAGAATATTGTACCAAATGGCCCAGTCTTCCCAGTGTCCCCAAGCCTCATTATGTCCCACCATGGGTTCCCTGCTGCACTTCCTTCCTCTACACCTTACAGCTTCCTCATGGCTTCTGGGGAACTGATCTTTGCTAGCCACCAGAACAGTTGTGCACTGTTCCCATGGAACCCTGCTGAATCATGGCTCCCTCCTCCAGATGCTGCCACCACGACACATGTCTTCTTTCTCAATCCACTCTGAAAGAGAAGAGTGTATTATGCAAACTAAGTGCCAGCTCAAGAATGCCACCTCCTTCCTCCCTCCCACCGAAAAGTACATTGGGGGTTCCTTATGTAATGTAGAGATTAAACAACACAGCACATTGCTTCTGTGAAAGGAAGATGGAAGGAGGCACCAGCTTTGAAGCTGGTTTATTGCTGAAGGGGCTATTCAGTTTGGCCTGTTTAGTAAGTCTCAAAAGTACTAATGCATCAGAAGAAATCATTTCATTAAGCTCTTTTTATTATAATGATGATAGTTACCATTACAGTGATAGGTAACAGTAGTGATAACACTGAAGTCTTTTTATTGCCATATCTGGTATTAAATCTTTGTGTGTCTGGAAGGTAATATATGTAAAGCCTTTAATATAATCGTTGGTACTAAGAGAGTACTCACTAAATTGGAGAAAATTGTAGTGCTATTATCTTTTATCTTTACAACCTTCCAGTGGCCTTTGCCAAGCCTTTACTTTTCAGTTATGCTGCAAAAGTGACTAGGTACCCGGGATTTATAGAGCCTGCAATAGGTAACCAGCAACACTATACCAGGTTCTGGGGACACAAAGAAGAATACATCAGTGCCCCTTTAGATATGAATTTCAATCTGGTGTAACTATGATCTTGCTGAATAATTGGCTTTTCTGGTTTCTGAACAGAAAATTTCTAAATTTATTCATCTGTTAAATGGGTACAATGATTGTATGTCATGGAATTACTGATAGGATTCAAAACATGTGCGTAGGACTCAGTACATTGTTCAAAGAAAACTCCTAATACTGACCTTCAATTGACATACACATTTTCTATGTCATTCTTGGAAAGGGGTACAAAGAAAGAATCTCTTTCCAGGGTCTAAAAATGATCAGCAGTACAACTGGGAATCCAATACCTGGAGCAATCATCAGAGCAGATTGTCACTAAGAATGGCCAATGAGATCCATAGCTTGAAGCCAGGATTTCTCTGAACAGTGTATAGCTAGAGTTCACATCTATCCTGGATTAGTGAGGCCCTGCTGTATACAAAAGAGGGATTTTAAAAACTTGAGGAATATAACAAGAATAAATTAAAATCGTTCAGAGGGCCTCAGATATTTGGCATAATGTGAAGTTAAATACAATAGCATCCTTCTTAGCTCCATGACATTTCAGATGAAAAAGTAAGAAATAAGAAGTCATAGACCAAGCAGATCTCAAAAAAAATCCCTCTTGAAAATAAATGTTTCTTTGTTGATTACCATCCAGAGACAACATTTTTGGAAATTCTGAACAGACTCAGTATAAGGATGAAACCCTCACCACTCCTCCTCCACCCACCACAAACTTTTCATATCTTGTACTGTGAGACCTTTAAAAGAGGCTTTGAGTGCTTTGATTTACAGGCCCAACAAAGAAGCTAAAATCAAAATTGATTTTGGGGAGGAAAAAAAACTCCGTTAACTTTCTAACCTTCTAACTCACTCCAGATAATTGTTGTGGGTTTATTTATTCAGTGTCTCTTGGTTATGTTTTTTTTTTCTTATTTTGGTTTCATATGTGAAGTGTTACATCTGTGTGTTCATTTTCTGGATTTTCTAAAATTGTAAAAAAAGTGTCTTTCAAACTTTGTTTTATTCCAACAATAAGATAAATACACATTATATGTTGTTCTAATTATACATATAGCTTTAAATTTATATGTCTTTAAAAATTCACACATATCTTTAAGACAAAGTCTCATGAAATAATACCCTTGTTATGAGTTATATGTGTTTTTTTTTGGAGGGGAGGCCTGGTCGTGGGGCCTGAACTCTGGGCCTGAGCGCTGTCCCTCAGCTCTTCAGCTCAAGGCTAGTGCTCTACCACTTGAGCCACAGTGCCACTTCCAGCTTTTTTCTTTTTGCTGAGGAATCAAACCCAGGGCTTCAGGCATGCAAGGCAAGTGCCTTACCACTGAGCCACCTCCCCAGCCCAAGTTACATGGTTTTTTCTAAAAACTATTTTGTATTTTATACATGAAAAATTGTGCCAGAGGTTCAGGAAGAATGGGAAAAATTGACTAGGTGGCACATGGCACTTTTTGAGCAGTGAAGCTGCTCTGTTTGATATAGTCAGGCTGAGTTTATGACATTAACATCTGTCAGAGCCCTTAGAGGGAGCACTAAGATACATATGGTCTTCATTTAATATAGTGCATCGATACTAGTCATCACTTATAACATGCTTTCTGTTCAAATTTTGTGTCTGAAAAATAAAGTCTACTAAAATAAATTCACACACATGTATATGTACATACCTACACATATATTTTTTCAATGTTAAAGACTAAACCCAGGGCTTCATGCATGGTAGGCAAGCACCTTAACACTGAGCTACATCTACAACCCCCAAAAGAGTTTTTAAAAGCTACTAAAATTGACTCGCCCGCCCACCCATTAATGATTCTTTCTCCACAACCTGAAAACTTGTGTCATAAAGAGAATGCTATGGTCTCCTACCCCTGATCTCCTGTGCCCTACAGCCTGGCTTTAGATAAACTCATAATGGTGTGTGTCAACTTTCCTACCTGAAAATGAGATGAAAATTAATGGCTATTGAGAAAAATATATACATTTATCTGTGGGTTTTGAATCAAGGTCTTTGTAAAAGAAACAAAAAGCACTTGAGGGAGTGAGGGGGAGCACAGAAATAGCGGGACAAAGGGTGTAAAATGCAGTGGTACTGCCTAGATACTACATGGAAAATGAACTATGCAACTCGTGGGTGGGGATGGGAAGGAAAAACTGGGAGGAAGTGAGGGGAGGGGTGACATTGTCCAAAAAGAAATGTACCCATTGCCTGAATTATGAAATGGTAACCCTCTGTATATCATCTTTATAATAGCAATTTTTTTTGGGGGGGGGGGTCTGGTTGTGGGGCCTGAACTCTGGGCCTGGGCGCTGTCCCTCCGCTCTTCAGCTCAAGGCTAGCACTCTACCACTTGAGCCACAGCGCCACTTCCGGCTTTTTTTCTTTTTGCTTATGTGGTGCTGAGGAATCGAACCCAGGGCCTCATGCATGCAAGGCAAGCGCTCTACCACTGAGCCACCTCCCCAGCCCCCAATATAATAGCAATTTTTAAAAGTCCTTTTACCGAAAAAAAGCACCTAGGAATATGCCAGTGATTCTTTTATGTAGGTATCTGTCTTTCCTGCCACCATGGTGGATGTAACTGAGCTCAGTTGTCATTGGACATTCAGGGTTTGCTAGGAGCCTGCTATGGGCCAGGTCCCAATGGTGTCGTACCTCTTAAAGATTGGATCAGGAAATGGAAATCACACTACATCATTGCAGATCTCATTTTCCGCCCCAAGACCACCATGGGGAAGGCAGCTCTGGTTTGGTAGACTTGGAGGCTGCCATTGCTCAGCAGCTTTGTTTCCTAATAACTACCCTTCCAGTGGGATAATAACACCCTACTCAGAGGACTTTCTAAGGATTGCACAGGAAACATACCCATCATCATGGTTCTGGAATGCTGTATAGTACATGAACAGAACTCTTGGAACTTCCCGCTTTTCATGTTTGCTCTACCTCCATCCCTGTCCTATATTCTCCAACCAATCATAAATGCTATAGACCCTTCCCCTAACATTTCCTCTCCTTAGACTCCACCCTATTCAATTTATTTGACCTATTTTCTCCCAGAGAGAGGGAGGGGTGGGGCAGAAACCACCTGTTTTATTTGCCTTATTTTCCAAGAACTATGACCCTCATGGAATTCTGGGACAAATTATCTTATGTGTTCCCCTTTCCACCCAACAAGCCTGTGGAGAGGAACCCCAGTGACACTGAACTTCAGAGGCAATCTGGAGAAGGAAAAATATACAATATGGGCTGGGAAGGTGGCTCAGTGGTAGAGCACTTGCCTTGCATGCATGAGGCCCTGGGTTGGATTCCACAGCACCACATAAGCAAAAAGAAAAAAGCCGGAAGTGGCGCTGTGGCTCAAGTGGTAGAGTGCTTGCCTTGAGCTGAAGAGCTGAGGGACAGTGCCCAGGCCCAGAATTCAGGCCCCACTACCGGACCCCCCCTCAAAAAAAATATATATATATACAATATAGTTAACAACACTTTCAGAGAGTGTTGCTTGGTTTTATTAGGTCTTGCTTTAGGATGACCAAATAATGAACAACAGCATTTAAGTTTTTATTTAATGCAAGGAAGCAAGTTGCTAATCAAGTACTAAATAGTTTTCATAAATGATCTCCATGCCTCACAACCACCTTAAGAAGGTTAGATTTTCCCTTTTACAGATGAAGAAATTGAGTCTCCAATTTATTTAATCACTCCTTAGGAAAAGATTTTAATAAGCACTTCTGATGTAACAAACAGAAGTGGATGCTGAAGATAGGAAGTTAAATACTATTCAGTCCTTGCTCTTAGGAAATCTATGGTCTGTTGGGGGAATCTGGCAGATCCACAGACAATTGCAACCCTGGAGGGAAGCCCAGGAAGGTAAGAAAACGAAAGACGGCTCCTGATTAGCCCAGGGTTGACACGGGAGACACAGACACAGGTTTCAGCTCATTTTTTTCTCTCTTTCTTTCTTTCTCTCTCTGTCTTTCCTCTCTTTTTTTTTTTTTGCCTGTCCTGGGCCTTGAACTCAGGGCCTGGGCTCAGTCCCTGAGCTTCTCTGTGCTCAAGGCTAGAGCTCTACCACTTGAGCCACAGTACCACTTCTAGGCTTTTCTGTTTATGTGGTACTGAGGAATTGAACCCAGGGCTTCATGCATGTTAGGCAAGCACTCTACCACTAAACCACATTCCCAGCCTGCCTGCCTGCCTGCCTGCCTGCCTGCCTGCCTGCCTGCCTGCCTGCCTGCCTTCCTTCCTTCCTTCCTTCCTTCCTTCTTTCCCTCCCTCCCTCCCTCCCTTTTTCCTCTTTCTTTCTTTCTTTTCTTTTCTTTCTTTCTTCATTCTCCCCCTCACCCCATCTTTCTTTGTGTGTGCCCGCAAGTCCTGGGGCTTGAACTCAGGGCCTGGGCACTTGAGCCACAGCTCCACTTCTAGTTTTTTTTTTGGTGTTTAATTTTAGATAAAGAATCTCAGCTGGGTGCTGGTGGCTCACACTTGTAATCCTAGCTACTCGGAGATCTGAGGATCATGGTTCAAAGCCAGCCCAGGCAGTAAACTTCATTAGACAATTATCTCCAATAAACACCAGAAAACTGGAAGTGGCACTGTGGTTCAAGTGGTAGAGTGCTAGCCTTGAGCTGAAGAGCTCAGGGACAGTGCCCAGGCCCAGAATTCAAGCCCCACGACTGACAAAAAAAAAAAAAAAAATCTCATGGACTTTCCTGCCTGAGCCGGCTTTGAACCATGATCCTCATATCTTGGCCTCCTGAGAAGCTAGGATTATAAGTATGAGTCACACTGTTACTGTGTATAGCTTTTAAACCCAGCGATCTGATCTCTCCCCTCCACATTCCTTCATTACAACCCCTTTCCCCCATTCAGATCCTCCTCCCATATACACACACTCACACTGGACAAACAGACCTACAGCAGTTTTCCAAGTCCCCACAAGAACTCTTTTGCCCTCAATTAAACTAAACTAGTTTCTGTGCCCAGCTACCAAGTACATCTTAGCAGGAATTTCTTGGAGACAAAATGTACTAGAACTAGGAGGATAAGATAGTTTATTTTCCAAACCAATATATTATTTTGAGAAGAAAGGGATCCTGTTGATAGTTATGCCAAGACAATAATTAGAAATTGTGACCTGACAACCTGGCACACAGGTTTCTGCTGTTAATAAAGAGACTCTCAGGCTGAATTCTGGCCAGTGGGGAAAACATTTGGGGCAGTAGTTCCTTGATATTCCCCAAACTTCTCAGCACAACAGTAATGTGGACTTAAATTCTGAGAGGTAGAGCCTAACGGGCTATTGGAGTAAGGGGCGATTGCCTCAGCATGAATCCTAGGAGTCTTTGCAGATTGTTACCAGGGTGAGAGCACCAGCCAGAAGAGCGCCCCAGTGAGGTAGGGGGCCACCCCACTGATTAGAAATGGTGAGCCAAGCCTATGACATGTTGCACTGATGCATGGCTGCGCCGAAGAAAAAGCTCATTGACTTGTTCAAGGAAAAAAAGTGGTTGGCAGGACATCAGGGCTGAGAGGGCCAGGGAAGCCTCCCAGAACCACTTCTTGTAGCTGGGTTTTACATCACAAGCTGGCCAGTACAGACACAGATGGGAACTCACTGGTTGAGTCTGTTCAGTTCAGGACTGATGGATATATCACAAGGTTTGAGAGCTGCAGCCCAGCCTTCAAGTGAGACAGCAACCTAACACTTGAGTGGGTAACTTAGCAAGGCTATTCCCCCATGGCTGTTTTAGGGGCTTTTTGCTTCCCACAGTTCTTGTTTCCTGTACCACCAAGAGCCAGAGGCCTCAGTGTCCAGACGGGTCTAATCCTGGCTCTGTGGCTTCTCACGTAGATGAATGAGGTCATAATGAAGAAACAGAATACTCGGCACCGTCCTAACATTGTGTCTCTCATTGCACTTAATCTTCACAGAGACTCTTGGTACTATTATTATCTCCAGTTCACAGAGAAGGAAACCTAGGCACAGGACCATTAAGTAGTTTTCCCAGAGTCTGATAGTGGTGGAGCCAGGGTATGAACCTGGCTGAGACTCTAGATGGTGATACTGGATTGCTATCCTATAGGACTGTCCTATTTGGTGCTACAGATAGTAAAATGGGATGCTTGAAGCACCTACTTCTCCGGGTGTTGATATTCAAGTGAGATAATCCATTTATGGCCTGGGCACTGTGCCTGCATGCTAAACAGTGTTAGTGTTGTTAGCATGATTAGTTCTGGTCTCTCTGCTGCCATGCTACTATAACTACTACTTCTACTATCTCTCTTTTTTTTTTTGGCAGAACTGGAGTTTGAACTCAGGGCCTCATGCTTGTTAAGCAGACACTCAACCACTAAGCCACAGACCTCTTTCAGTTCCTTCTCATCTTCTCCCTCCACATGACTTTTTGATCGAATCAAAACCAAACAAGAGTTCTAGTTTCTTAGGACTCATTATTTAATTGGTGTGTGTGTGTGTGTGTGTGTGTGTGTGTGTGTGTATGTGTGTGTGTGTGTGTGTGTAGAGGGTGGGCCACCGGGAAGATAAAAACCCCTAAGGGGAAAGGGCAAGAAAGAAGAATCAGAGTGGGTATTCTCTGCTCACTAAACAGTATTCCAGGAATCCTTTAAGGAAAGTTAGAGAAGCTTCTCTATGCCTTTAACTATAAAATGAATGTCTATTTCAATAGTGGCAAAGTGAACTGTCCTGCTTTGATTTGTATTAGTAAACTTATTTATAAATTATCTTTAAGTAGTTGTGTGATGGGGTTTCAATTCAACATGTCAATTTATGAGTGCAATGTATCTTGATCAAGTGTCAGTCTGCCTTCTATTTATCCCAACCTAATCTCAAGTTACTTGGTTCCATTTTAACATATTGAATGTTATGACTGCGACTGCACTCATCCATCCTTCCTCTGTCCCTTCATCCATTTTGTTCTTTTTTTTTTTTTTTGGTCGGTCATGGGGCTTGAACTCTGGGCCTGGGCGCTCTCCCTGTGCTCTTCAGCTCAAGGTGAGCGCTCTACCGCTTGAGCTACAGCGCCACTTCCGGTTTTCTAGTGGTTTATTGGAGAGAAGAGTCTCACAGACTTTCCTGCCCGGGCTGGCTTTGCACCGTGATCCTCAGATCTCAGCCTCCTGAGTAGCTAGGATTACAGGTGTGAGCCACCAGAGCCCAGCTTGTTCTTTTTTTTTTTTTTTAAGGCTTCCACATACACCTCCCAATACACACACATACACACACACAACTAAACAAAATGAGTTAAGACCATTTCTATGTCCAAGACACTTATGTCTAAAGGAAGAAAAAGTTCTTTTTCCTTGGGCAGCATTAGCTGTACGAGGGTGGATAGAGAGAAGACGGGGGAGAGAGGATGGCTTCCACTGCCCTATTCCAAATGCTCCAGTTCCTTTCCAGGTCTAAAGCTAAGTGAAATCAGTGGCCCAAGAGAAGCCCTGGGAAATCCTTATCCCTTACTCCTCCTTTTACCAAGGGAATTCTTGCTTTCCTCTTCAGTTAGGGAGCGCTGTGTTGATGCAGCTTGGGAAAACTCCTACTTACAAGGAAGGTGTATGCCCATTCCAAACAAAGGGTAAGGCCACTCTAACACTCCTTTGAGTCCTTTCCCAGTCCTGTGGGGCTCAGATTCATGTTGCATGGTCATTGGGAACTATGAGTCCAGAGACCTTCTTTACGTGTACTTACGTGTTTTAATTGCTCCAGTTTTGGTATCAGTATTCCTAGGTTACTGAACAAGGCACAGAGTGGAAAGTGGCTACTTTCCTAAACACCTCCCAGAGGCCTGCAAAGGGTAAGTGGGCTGTTCTAGAGACCCACGGTCCTTCTGAACTGCAGCCCTGCTTCCCTTCCTTGGGTATGACCCTGGCTCTGTGACAGAAAATGTGTTCACCAGCTGGTAGCTCCAGAGTGCTTTTGGTCTTCCTGACAGCTCTCTGTTAAGGGGCAATGGATTCTAGAGAATGCTTGCAGAATTTGAAGCTGTAGCCTGAACTTCCTCATTGGAGTTCTGCAATTGGAGATAGAGCTGGTTTGCCTTGCTCCAGAAATTTCCATGGAGGAGAGCAAAGGAGGAACTAGGATGGCACAGCACAGGACAGAAATACGGAAAATCGACACCAAAGAAATGGAGTAGATTTTCTAAGGAATGGTCATCTAGGTGAAAAAAAAGATTGAAAAAAAAAAAGATTGTTTTTTTAGGGCAGATATGGTATGTGTGATGACAGACCCACTTAGAATTGTCAGAGAGGGACTGGGGATATATAGCTGAGTAGTAGACTATGCACCTAGTATTTGTGAGTTCAGTCCACAGCACCAAGGGGTGGGAGAGGGGGAAGAAATGGGGAAGGAAAGGAGAAGAGGAAAGGGAGGAGAAAGAGAGGAAAGAGAGAGAGAGAGAGAGAGTGTGCACAAATTCTAGAGGGAATTACTCCTGGATCCCTCAGTTTCCCTTTCGTTCTGTACCCTCTCCTTTCAACAGAAAGCTCTCATATATGTCAGACAAATGCAACATAGGAAGTAGGATTCATCGACCAGGCACCAACTCTCACAGTTAATAGTTAGCACTTCCTAAATCAGGGGAAGGAAGGATTGGGGGGATTCTTGTTTTGTTTTGTAGTACTAAGGTTTGAACTCAGAGCCTTGAGTTTGCTGGGCTGGTGGCTCTACTATTTGAACCATGCCTTCATTCCTGTTTTATGCTGGTAATGTTAAGTTAGGGTCTCACAGAACTTTCAAGCTGCCATCCTGTTCTCAGCCTCCTCTATAGCTGGATCACAAGTTTGAGCCACCCATGCTGGGTAAACTTTGCCGGAATTCTTGGTCAAGTGCTCCTCAGGGAACTCCAGAGAAAAACCTGGTTTACCTGAAACTGGTAGAGAGCAACCTGGGCTTTCAGCCATGAAAGCCCCAACTGGTCTGAGATAAGCACGAGCTTGTTTGACCCCCTTGTGGCCTTCACTTGATATTAACACAGCTAGACAAGAGGGGAGGAGACTGACCCCAGACGAGGACTATTTTCCTTTGAGCCAGAGAGCCTGAAGATCTCTTTTGTTTTGTTTGTGCCTGGAATCTAAGTAGAGCTCATTCCAACACTAGAAAAGGTCACCAAATACCCCAGCTCTTGTTTTAGTAACTGTTTCTGTCAACTAGCTTAGGGAGGGAGGGGGCATACTGTTTGGATTTTGTTTGTTTGTTTTGTTTTTCTTTGTAGAGTATGGTTAGCTTGGAGTCTGGTTTCCCTGAAGCCAAAAACAAATCCTTATAGCTCCGGCTTCTGGCTCCTTCATTCCCCTAGCTCTGCCAGGAATCCAGTTGGTGTGTCAGGGGGCTTAGAGGTCTATACCAGCTCAGTAACTGCCTCTGGGATTCTGGCATAGTATGCTCCTTCCAGAAGACCCTCATCACTCCTGTCCCCAGTCCAAATGACTTCACAAAACATCAATAATGAATCATCTTCTAGTACAGTATATCGCAGTCTGCACAGCTGAAATCGTTTCTAATAGCTGGCTTGTAATTTTAAATATACCTGAGCTCCACCCAGATTTCAACACCGTTAGTAATTATCTGACTTCTAAAACTTGGTGACTGGAAGGGGGTGGGGAGAGGTGAATGAGGATTCAGAAGAGCAGCTGCAGGGTCTGGGCCTGCCCTCCTCTGCCGGCTAATAATAGCTCCCATCCAGCTAGCATGGCTCTTCTAGGTATGTGCTAAGTATTTCTCCTTATCATCCACCTCCTCCAAACTCCTCCAAACAGAAACGGCGGGGAAAGGCAGGCGAATCACCTCTGGATGTTGAGGCTCTTGAGAGAGGAGAATTAGCCTAAACACAGCAGTCAGCAGGTTGGAACGCTGGCTGGGTTTCAAGTTCCTAGGCCTTTGCAGTTAGTTAATCATCCCCTTATGCGGCTGCTGCTTCAAGCTGGTGAATTTAACAAGAGTGGGTGCCGGGCAATGCCAAGGAGACAGGAAGAGAGCCAGTGCCCCAAATCCCAAACCAAAAGGCATCTGAAACCTGAGAATTGGCAATTTACTGCCCGAAAGCCACCAGGGCGAGGTGGAGGTGCTTGTGAGATAAAGTGGGGGTCACACACACAGTGGGCCCTGCAGCTTATTTGGAAGCATAAAAGAGTAGCACCTGTGGCCATTACCTGACACTAACTCAATGGAGGGCCATGGATCGATTGTTTTATTTATTTGCTGGGGCTTGAACTCTAAGCCTGGTCCTTTAGCTTTTTTGTTTAAGGCTGATACCCTACCACTTCAGCCACAGCTCCCCTCCCCACTTTTTGGTGGTGAGTTGGACATAAGAGCCTCATGGACTTTCTTGCCTGAGCCAGCTTTGAACCATGATCCTCAGATCTCAGCCTCCTGAGGAGCTAGGATTATAAGCGTGAGTCACTGGTACCTGACATTGTAGAATTTATTTTAAATGTAATATCTGAGCCAAAGGCTGATGGGAAAAAAGCGGGGGAATGATAATAGTTAAGTCCTGTGCAAATATAAACTGGTCTTCTTCCAAAATGTGGGTAAAATGAATGCCCCACCCCTACCACATACCTTCCAACATCAGCCCCCAGAGCTAACTGAGGCATGCTTCCCGGTCCTTGCTCACATCAACTTCCTGCCCTACTGGCTGCAGGTGGCTCAGTGTGATAGGAAGGCATCTCTCATCCAGCATCCAGCACTAATACCAAGGCATAGCACTGAGCTATCTCCTCCCTCACCACACAGCCAGACAAGGTGGTTGGTAGATTTGAGGTCACTCTGTCCATCTGTCTCTCCTTGATAATTTACATTTCTCTTCCACCCTGTGCTTAGTGGAGGATGAATCCAAAGCAGGATATACTATTTTATTTTTGTATCCGTACTGGGGCTTGAATTTAGGGACTGGTCACTTCTCCTGAGCTTTTCACTCTATCATTTGAGCCATAGCTCCGTTTCCAGCTTTTTGCTGGTTAATTGGAGATAAGAGTCTCATGGACTTTCCTGCCAGGGCCGACTTCAAACCTCAGTCTTCAGATCTTAGCTTACTGAGTAGCTAGTATTATAGGTATGAGTCACTGGTGCCTAGCTCCTATTTTATTATTTTATTTTACTTTGTTTTTGCCATGCAGGGGGTCAAACCCAGGGCTTTGTACTTGCTAGGCAAGCATTGAACCACTGAGCCACACTTTGATATACATTTTAAAGAGAGTGTTCACTATAGCCAGGCATTAAGTCCTATATACACATTAACTCTTTTTGTCAGTAAGACACGGGTAATACTATTATCTCCATTTGACATCTATAAAAATTGAGGTCTGGAGAGGTGAGATGACTTGTCTGGGTATAACAGTTGATAAGTAACAATCTAGGCTGTCTAAGTACAAGGCCCATGCTTAGCTTGCTCTGCCATAGCTTTCCCAGCCTGAGTTCATTTATTCCCTGAATAGCTCTTTCTGGATTGGCTAGCTCTCTCCCTGCCTGGGTTGTTGCTTCTCCAACTGTCTTTTTGTTGTTGTTGTTTTTGGTCATGGGGCCTGAACTCTGGGCCTGGGCGCTGTCCCTTAGCTCTTCAGCTCAAGGCTAGCACTCTACCACTAGAGCCACAGCGCTACTTTCAGCTTTTTCTGCATACGTGGTGCTGAGGAATCGAACTCAGGGCCTCATGCGTGAAAGACAAGCACTCTACCACTGAGCCACCTTCCCAGCCCCTCCAACTGCTCTTTGACTACAGTTTTGAAATTATGTCACATTCCTAGGTGAGCAGGATGTTATGTTAGATGGCCAAGAAGATCAGATTACCCGGCGTCATTGATGTTCTCCACTGAGTTGTACTGAGTGAGTCATCTTCCTCTGGGCGCTGGCTTTTGCTCTGTATCTGGGCACTGTGACTCAGTTTCTAATGTTATCAGATATGAGAATGGCTGTCTTGGCTGCTGCAGCACCTATTCGTAGAACTTAGAGTCAGCCATCCAGGAAGGGCACAGTGGTGAGCATCAGAAGAGGGTCACTAGCAGGAATACACCAATTGCAGGACATCAGGAGAACCATAAGGGAGAAGGAGGGAGGGTAATGATAGCCAGTGTTTATTAAGCTCTCACAACGTGCCATCCCTGCCCTAAGCAGATTCCAGGGACTAATTTAATCTTCACCTCAGTATGCTGATGCAGATCCTATTATTACCCCCCCCTTTGGCAGGTGAAAAATTAATAACGAGACACAGAGAGGTGACATGATTTCCAAAGATCTCAGGACTTAGAAACGGGGATCCTGGGTTCAAACACAACCAGCTGCTTCAGAGGCTGAGTTAATACCTGACACTACATGGAGACATTTGAATACATGTTCTTTCTCTTAGCTGTGTTTTGGGGAAGTACAACCATTCACCCAACTTATAATCATCTTTTTATCTCAGATTAGACTCAACGAGGAGAGGCGGGGGGCTGGGAATGCGGCTTAGTGGTAGAGTGCTTGCCTAGCATTCATGAAGCCCTGGCTTTGATTCCTCAGTACCACATAAACAGAGAAAGCTGGAAGTGGCACTATGGCTCAAGTGGTAGAGTGCTAGCCTGGAGCAAAAGAAGCTCAGAGACAGTTCCCAAGCCCCAAATTCAAGTCCTAAAACTGGCAAAAAAAAAAAAAAATGTGTGTATGAGAGAGAGGGGAGGAGGGGAGGGAGAAGGAGAGGGAGAGAGAGAGAGAGACAGACAGACAGACAGACAGACTTGGCCTGAATAATCCTGCACAAATCCAAAATAGGGAACAAGGTTAGCAGAAGTGGGGGAGCAGGGGTCACAAAGTTGGAGGAGAAATAATCACAGAGGCTTTTGCAGTCAACATCCATGACACAGGGCAGGATGGGAAGGGGACTTGGGGCTTTTCCGTGACCCTCTGGATTCTGGATATAGTATTCAAGCTATGCTTGTCCTTCCCCTCCCGTGCTGGACTCTGCTGGGCTGTCATCTTTGCCACCTGTTGCTTCTGATTGCTTGCCCTCAGTTCTAAGGTGCTGACAGGAAAGGAGAGTCTTCCAGCTGGCAGTATTGGTTTCATTTTAGCATTCCAAAGTCTGAGCATCACCATTTCGATGGCTAGTAATGATGCCATTACTATTACTATTCTCCTTTGCCTGAAGTTTGAGCTATGCAGACTTTTTTTTTTCCAAATCATATACCTGGGGAATTAATATCCAGAACATACTAAGGATTAGGGTGCAGTGGTACATACTTGTAATCCCATCACTTGGGAAACTGAGGCAATGGGCTAGGTGTTAAAGGCCAGCCCAGGCTGAATTAAGAAAGAAAAGGAGGAAGGAAGGTAGAGAGAGAGTTAGAGGGAGGGGGAGGGAAGAAAGGAAAAAACTCAGAATATAGAGAGAATATATAAAGAATATATATTATATAGAGAGATAATACAGTATTTCTCTGTAGTATATTATCTATCTATCTATCTATCTATCTATCTATCTATCTATCTATCGCCACAATAGAAACAACCCACTGAAAAGATGGGAAGAGGGTCTTAATATCCATTTCTTCTTCTTCTTTTTTTTTTTTTTGGGTCCGGTCGTGGGGCCTGAACTCTGGGCCTGGGCGCTGTCCCTCAGCTCTTCAGCTCAAGGCTAGTGCTCTACCACTTGAGCCACAGCGCCACTTCCGGCTTTTTTCTTTTTGCTTATGTGGTGCTGAGGAATCGAACCCAGGGCCTCGAGCATGCAAGGCAAGTGCTCTACCACCTTCCCAGCCCTTAATAGCCATTTCTTCAAAGAAGATATACAAATAGTCCATAGGCAACAAAAAGTATCCAACCTCACTAGTCATTATGGAAATGAAAACCTTAAAATCTGTTAGGATGGCTGTTATAAAAAAGTGGAAAATAAAAAAAAATATTGGCAAAAATGCGAGGAAATTGGAAGCCTTGCTTCTTGTTGGTGGGATCGCATTCAGGCAGATGCTACTGAAGATTATGGCTGCTCCTCAGAAAGGCAAACAGAATTATCACTTCAGCACTCCACTTCTATGTACAGAGCCAGAGGAACTGAAGTAGAGATTCAGCACTTGAACTACAATGTTTACAATAGGCAGAAGGTCAAAATGACAAATGCCCATCAATGGATAAGTGGGTTAATAAAGTGTAGTATATATTTTTTTAAAAAAATTGGAGCTGAGAACAGGTGGCTCATACTTGTAATCCTAGCTATTCAGGAAGCTGAGATCTAAGGATCAAGGTTGGAAGCCAGCCTGGGTAGACAAAACTGAGAGACTCCTATCTCCAATTAACAGGAAAAAAAAACAGAAGTAGAGGTATGACTCAAGTGGTAGAATGCCAACTTTGAGCAGAAAAATCCAGGTGAGAACACAAGATCCTAAGTTCAAGACCAAGTATATGCCTGTGTGTGCATGCATGTGTGCACACACACATACACATTATATTGGATGGTTCTACTTTGTATGAAGCAGCTAGAAAGGACAAATTCACAGATAAAGTAGAAGAGTATTTGCCAGTGCTCAGAGAAAGGGGTGGTAGTTCTTTAATGGGCACAGTTCTGTGTGGGGTGATTGGTGATAATTGGCAATGCATAGTGGTCACACAGCAGTCTGATTGTACTTTTTAATTTAGCTTTCAAAATTATTTTAATATACAAAACAAAAATTGCACACATATACTATAAACCTTCTTATAACCTCATCTTGTATTGCCACCTCTCCTTCAATATTTTGACACATGTACAATGTATACATATTAAATCAAGCTGAAGCTGGGTGCTATACCTCATAAACTCAAGCATCAAGAAGTTGAGGCTAGGGGTCATGTGGGCCCAGTAATTTGAGACCAGCCTGAGTAACAGAGACCCTGTGTCAAAAAAAGGAAGGAAGGACCGTCAGGTTAACCATACCTATTTCTTTTTTAAATTTAAATTTTATTGTCAAGGTGATCTACAGAGGGGTTACAGTTACATAAGTCAGGTAATGAGTACATTTCTAGTCGAACTTGTTACCCCCTTCCTCATTTTCTCCTCTTTCTCTCCCCCTTTGCCCCCCAAATTGTACAGATCATTTCAACACATTGCCTTGTGAATATCGCTGTTGCATTGGTTCCCCCTTTATCTTTTTTTTTTTTTTGGTTCCAGTCATGGGGCTTGAACTCTTGGCCTGGGCGCTGTCCCTCAGCTCTTCAGCTCAAGGCTAGTGCTCTACCCCTTGAGCCACAGTGCCACTTCCAGCTTTTGATGAGTACTTTATTGGAGATAAAAGTTTCACAGACTTTCCTGCCAGGGCTGGCTTTGAGCTGTGATTCTCAACCTCCTGAGTAGCTAGGATTACTGGCATGAGCCACCAGCACCCAGCTTAGTGTGATGTAGGATTTGAACTCAGGGCCTAACCAAGCTTTTTTTTCTCTCTCAAGGCTAGCCATTAATCTCACCTCTACTTTTGGCTTTTTTTTTCTTTTTTTTTTTTATGATTAATTAGAGATAAGAGTCTCACAGACTTTCCTGCCTGGGCTGGCTTTGGACCATGATCTTCAGATCTCAGCCTCCTAGGCATATCGTGCATTATTATTATTTATAGTTGTGAACTTTAAAATGGTTAAGATGATGAACTTTGCTATGTACACTTTACCAGTAATTGCTTATGTGTGTGTACATGCACACACATGCATGTGCTAGTCCTGGGCTTGAACTCAGGACCTAGATGCTGTCCCTGACAGCATCTTCTGGCTAAAGGCTAGCACTCTACCACTTGAGCCACAGCTTCATTTCCAGATTTTTTGGTAGTTAATTAGAGATAAGAATTTCACAGACTTTCCTGAGAGGGATGAGTTTACTTCAATCCTCAGATCTCAGCTTGCTGAGTAGCTATGATTCCAGGCATGAGCCATCGTGCCTAGCTCACCAACTCCTTTTTAAATCACAGACAAAGTCATGCACAAACTTATGTGTGCTTTAATTTTTCAGCAGTGTAGAAGCCTATTAACATTCAGTGGTGAAAACCACTCCTGTTATCCAATCTGGAACTGAAAACACCATTACTCTCCTCCCTGGAGTTTCCTAGAGTGACCCTGTCCACCCACGGTTGCTATGGCCACTACCTGTTGGATAGCATGGCTAGCCTGTATTACTGATGATTGTGGCCTGCCTGACTTCTAGGTCATTCACATTGTGAGTGAGACCCTTCTTTGGCTCCCTGGAATAAAGCCACCTCTCCTTCAAACACTTAATCACTTAAAAAGAAAAGTCAGTAAGGATTTATCTGGCTACAGCTTTAACTCCAATCATTGTTTAGTCAGGGACAGAGCCAATTATTATGTTTCAGCTGCATCATGATTTAGACAGGGCCAAAGCCAAGTTTACAAAATTCTGGAAGGCAAGCTTTACCTCAAGGTACCTTAGCAATTGTTTGCAGGAGGCTGGTCTTGAGGATTTAATTCAGAGCAAACCACTCATCTGTTTGTAACCCAGGTTTTCTTCTGTCTACTGGAAAAAGTAAAGATACATAGGCAGCATTCTTGCTTTCAGGAGGCTGAGAGTCTAGCGAAAATGTAAATATAATGTTGAAAGCACCACTGAGTGCCTGAGGTCAGTGTTGGAGGCCAAGTATACAGGCCATGCTAGGTCACAGAAATGAGGTAGCATATGAGCCCAACCTTGAAGGAAGAATAGAGTTTTTCAGAGTAGCAAAACACAGGCTGGGTGCCAGTGGCTCATGCCTGTAATCCTAGCTACTCAGGAGGCTCAGGTCTGAGGATCACGGTTCAAATACAGCCCAAGAAGGAAGGTCTATGAGACTCTTATCTCTAATAAACCACCAAAAAGCTAGAAGTAGAGCTGTGGCTCCAGTGGTAGAGTGCTAGCCTTGAGTGAAAAAGCTAAGCAGGGACAGTGCCCAGATCCTGAATTCAAGCCCCAGTACTGGCACAAAAATAAAAAGAAGAGAGGTCTACCTCAGGTTTAGTAGTGCATGCCTGTAATCCTAGCACTAGAAGGGCTAAAATAGGAGAATTGGGAGTTGTATGCTACCCTGGACTTCATGGCCGGACCTGTCTCAAAAACAAAGGCAAAAAGAAAAGAAGAGAAAAGGACAGGAAAGGAAAGAAAGAAAAGAACAAGAAAGAAAAGGACAGGAAAGAAGAGAGGTTTATTTATCTCACAGTTCTAGATGTCCAAGGGCATGGCACCAGTTTCTATGTGGCTATGGTGAGGGCTCCATGGCGATTGGCATCATGGTGGAAGTATGTAGGAGGAGGGATCATATGGTGTGACAGGAAGCTAGAGAGGAGGGAGCGGGCAGTCTTGTTGTTGGTTGTTTTTTTTTTTTTATAGCAATTTACCTTCCTAAGAACACAGAATCCCATAAGAACTACCTTAATCCCTCCCTAAAACACATCCTCCACTGGTCTAACCAGTTCACTAGATTCCACCTCTTAAAGGTCGCAATACTTCTCACTTCTTCACACTCTCCAATGTAGAGACCCTTGGAGGACAAACCACACCAAAACCACAGCAAAATCCATGTTTTAGAACAATTAAGAAGTCAGGGAGCTCATTCCCACCCAGGGCCTCAATACTGGTCACCATTGTGCGTCCTCCACAATGCATCAGGACATAAGGCCTCCAGAAGACAGCCATCCAGTGGGGTGAGGCCTGGCCTCAGGAGGCTGACCAGGGGCTCCAGCGCCATCCACACCAGGGCCTACTGCAGTAACTGAGGCACATGTGTTGGGCCACACCAGGCAGTCCAACCTTGACCTGAACTCGAAGAAAATGCAGATATCTCTGAGGCCTCAGGTTGAAGAGAAAAAGAGGCCCTGCGTGTCATGTCACTGTTCCACAGCCAAGAAGGCCCATGCTCTTAGTGACTCACTCTCCTGTGGCATCTAGTCATTTCCCCTGGGCCCACCATGGAGGCAGGCGGCTGGCACGCAGGAGCCAGCTGCACACTGCTTCTGACAGTCTGTCCTCCAGAGTAGAATTTCACCTTGACCTTGAGCCTTCTTGCAGGCCCTGCTATTCATTCCTGCCAAAGGCCTCAGCCAGTTCACCACTGTCTGCACAAAAGAGACGTGACATTAATTTTGAAATTAAAAAGAGAAACTCTAGAGCTAGAGGAGTGGCTCAGGTGGAAGAGCATCTGCTTAGCAAGTACAAGGCCCCGAGTTCAAACCACAGTATCACCAGAGAAAGAGAGGGGGCAAGCAGGGGGAGGGAGGAGGAGGGAAGGAGAAGTGAGGGGAGATGAGGGAGTTAGCAGATGAGGAAGCTAAGATAACCTTTAAGAATACATAGAAAGAATCCAGGCATGGTAGCACCTGCTTGAAATACCAGTACTCAGGAGGCTGAGGCAGGAGAACCAAGGGTTAAAGACTAGCCTGGGTTTTATAGTGAGATCTCGTCTTTAAAAACTAAAAATAAAAACGAATATATAGAAAGTATGAGAACATTTAAAATTTGGCTATGTCAAACATTAAGAATTTTCCACAACTTGATTATTTTCATCAAAATTATGCTCCATTTGTCCCCAAGTGCCGGTTAGCTTAGAGGATGCCATCAAAATCAGGAAGCTTCGTAATAACCCATGTCCCAGGCATCTCCATCTGCCATAGGATGCCTCTCTCCCCTCTCACCCCATAATACAATGTAGTGGGAGTCTCTCAAGGCACTGGAGACATGTTTCACAAAACCAATTTGATGTCTGTATTCATTCAGTCAAGTGTTTCTGGTGTGGCTCTTTGAGCTGTGCTGAATGCCACAGCAATGAGGAAATTGTTTGTTTCGAAGCAGGAGATGCCAATGCAATGACAGGCTTTTGGAAGGCCTGTGGCTGGTGGCTGTTAAGTCTGCATTTCCTGACATTCATAATGGCCCCTAAGCCACTGGACATGAGCAGGGAATACTTAATAAGCAAGCCTTCTTCTTCATAGAGTAGTTAACAATGCCAAGTGTTTTAAAAATAATTATCTCCACTAACCCTAACAATAACCTGATCAGATCAGTGGGATATCCTGCAACATAAGAACATCCTAACGTCATTCTCCTAAGACAAAAGCCTACTCCCCCTATTTAGAACCTGGGTCTTTCCTAATAAGTAGAAAGCACAGTTCAATTAGATTGTTTTCAGCAAATGTTCATGGAGCCTCTCAGTGTTGACCTGTTGGGACAATGGGTTTGTCAAGATGTGGGGCACTGCAGATAAACAAGATACAACTGCCAGCCGGGAGCTGGTGGCTCATGCCTGTAATCCTAGCTGCTGCGCTCTGAGGATCATGCTTCAAAGCCAGCTCCAGCAGCAAAGTTGGTGAGATTCGTATCTCCAGCTAACTACCAGAAAACAGAAGTGGTGCTGTGGCTTTAAGTAGTAGAACTATAGGCTTGAGCAAAAGGAGCTCCATGCCTTGAGTTCAAGCCCCACAGCCGACATTTTAAAGAAGATACAATTTTCTTTCCTCAGGAAACTCTGCACCACTAGATAGCCCAAAGTTCTGGAAGTGATGCCTTCTGAGAAGGTGGGAGAGGGAAGGGGAGAGAAGGTATTTGAGTGTTGTAGGGGAGGCATACTGTGCCCTTTGATGTAAATGGTATTCTGCCTCATTGGGAAATAAAGGGTAGATCTTTTAGGGAGAGGTTATACCATCTTTGGGGACAGGTGCAGGCTACACCATTTTTTCAGAGCATCATTCAGACAGGAAGGATGCATTTGATGAGAATAGATGGTAGAAGGCCTGTGTGCTACTGTGCTAGGGGATTTAGATTCATCCTGAATATCAGGGAGGTTTAATTGGATGTGAGTCCACAGACCTCAGGATCTTGTTGACTTAGCAGTTTCTTAACCATCATCTATAAACTACGGGTTAATAACCATTCTCACAGTTAAGTTTGGAGTATCAGTGAGCTAGTGGGATGTTTGTTTGCTTATTTGCTTGGCAATGCTGGGGACCCAATTTAGGGCCTGGCATATGCTATCTGCTAGATAAGCACTCTACCACTAAGCTTCATCCCCAGCTGTTGGTACATTTGATTCAATCACTGAACCTACACTGACACATCAGAGGCACCCAAAATCCCATAGTGTAGGTTAGATCTCACTCTTTGTGTGATACATTCCATGGGCTTAGACAAATGAACCCACAGAACTGAAAAAACCCCTAGGCTATCATGGGAAGTTTGAAAAGAGAATATTGCTATTAGATTTTCTGTGTGTGTGTGTGTGTGTGTGTGTGTGTGTGTGTGTGTGTGTGTGTGTGTGTGTGTGTGTGTGTGTGTGTGTGTGTGTGTGTGTGTGTGTGTGTGTGTGTGTGTGTGTGTGTGTGTGTGTGTGTGTGTGTGTGTGTGTGTGTACCAGTCTTGGAGCCTGAACTCAGGGCCTGGGTGCTGTCCCTGAGCTTCAAAGCTCAGGGCTATAGTTCTACCACTTGAGCCACAGCACCATCTCTGGCTTTTTTTTAGTAGCCTATTGGAGATAAGAGTCTCACAGACTTTTCTGCCTGGGCTGGATTGGAATTGTGATCCTCAGATCTCAGCCTCCTGAGCAGTTAGGATTACAGGTCTGAGCCACTATTTGAGGGAAAAGAAATCATCTTTTCAGACCCACCTGGACTTTATAAGCCTCTGTAGAAATTTTTAGAAACATCACTGGTCCACCTTCTACTTTCCTCCTCAGACATTCAGATTTAATTAATTGGGAATAGGGCTAGGCATTAGAAGTTTTAGAATTTGGGCTGGGAAGGTGGCTCAGTGGTAGAGTGCTTGCCTTGCATGCATGAGGCCCTGGGTTGGATTCCTCAGCACCACATAAACAGAAAAAGCCGGAAGTGGCACTGTGGCTCAAGTGGTAGAGTGCTAGCCTTGAGCTGAAGAGCTGAGGGACAGCGCTCAGGCCAAGAGCTCAGGTCCACGACCGGCAAAAAAAAAAAAGAAGTTTTAGAATCCTCCAGGTAATTCTGAGAATAGGGATAGGGCAATATTTGCCTAGCATGAGCAACGCCCTGGATTCTATCCCCAGCACCAGGTGCTTCTAATAGGTGGCTGGTCTTGAGGACCACTCAGCAGGTTACTGTTCATCATCTGGAGAGGACAATCATGGCAGAGTAGGGATGGAAAAGAGGAAGATTCTGGAAATAGAATCAACAAGGTATGGTTGGATATGGTTGGGGTCAGCTAGGGGTGACACACAGAACACAAGAAGGCTGGTTGAAGAACTCAGAGGGTCATGGGCAGGGAGGCCACATGGAAGAAGAGGAAAGCTCTTGTTTGAGCTGGTGAGGGCAAGTAGGGAGGTTAGCAGGCATCTCCAGAAGGAGCTGTTATATGAGGCACAGCAGGGAGATGGGTGGAGGTGAGGACCAAGGGGAGTGAGCCCATTTTGATGATGATGGCCATGGCTATTGAGCCAGAAACCAAATTTCCAGTGGGAGCCTCTGAGAAAGAAAGTAAGGAAGCATGCGCATCAGAATAGGAAGTTTTGGGGTAAAAGCAATGAAAGCTGTGGCTGCAGGGAGGAAGGGCGGAGGAGCGGAGGCCTATTTTAGATTGGAGTGGCATTATTGTAGTCTGAGGGGAAGGAGCCAGGCCAGAGGAAGCCGGCAAAAATACAGACAAGGGAGTGGAGGGTTGGTGGAGCCAGGGCTCAGCCAAGCCTCACAAACACTGGGGGGAAGAATTGCTTTTTCGTAAGACTAGAGATGATTGTTTCTTTCAGCCAAGAAGTGAAGAAGTTTCTAGAACAATAGAGGCCTTCTTGTCTGAGAAGCCACCCAGTGTTATTTCTGAATCTCACAACAGCATCCTACCTAGAGTCTCCTTTCCAGACTCCATCCCTGGAACTCAATTTGGTTCTTAATCTTTGTCAGCTGCCACTACTTCAGGACTGCAGGCTGAGGTGGAATCCCTGAGATTTGGAATCTCACCCTCCTCAATGTTCAGAAAGAAAAGCTCCGTGTCTCCTTTTCCTCTGAGTTGATGGCTCCACGATTCAGGAAGTCTACCTGTCTGACAAAGCCCGGTGGATATTCAGCTAGCCAGCCACTCACCAGTGCTTTGCCTTCTCTGCCAGCCCTTCTCCTCTGCTTTCTTCTCTTCTGCTCTCTAGCCCCTTCTTCTGCTGGCACTGTTCACTACCTTCCTGAATAACTTCATCCTGCTTGGCATCAAGGACATTTGTTCTGCAGATCTCCTTCTGACTGATTCCACTCTGACTCCTAACTTCCAGCACTGGATGCCCAAGCACAGCTCTCCCCACGGTACTTCACCTCTTCCCATTCCTCTCAAGGTCATCTCAGTGCTGGTGTGTCCCAACCCATGACCCCAGTCCAACACCACAGTTGCTGGCACCACTGAATTTTGCTTCAACATGTCCTCTCCCCCATCTCTCGTTTTGTTTTGTTTCCCCCCTACAATCTTTTCCTCTGTTTTCCACTCTTGGAATATGGTGTGATTAGGGTGGCATGACTAAAAACTCAAAGCTATCCTTTCTTCTTTTACTTAAGTGGAAAGTGCAATCCATTAGTGAATCTTTTTTGTTGTTGTTTTTTTTTGTTGGTCATGGGGCCTGAACTCTGGGCCTGGGTGCTGTCCCTCAGCTCTTCAGCTCAAGACTAGTGCTCTACCACTTGGGTCACAGTGCCACTTCCGGCTTTTTCTGCTTATGTGGTTCTGAGGAATCCAACCCAAGGCCTCATGCATGCAAAGCAAGCACTCTACCACTGAGCCACCTTCCTGGCCCCCTCCAAAATGGATTAAAATCAGTTCACTCCTTGCATCTCCAATCTAGTGGGTCCTACTCAATGTGGGATTTACAGATGGGCAGTAGCTGTATTTCCTAGGAGCTTGTCAGCAATGCAAGTCCTGGGTTCCTCTCCAGAAACAGACACTTTGGGGCCATGACCTCCACAGGATTATGACTGCCAGTGGGCTGTGCTTACATGGCCTCTACTTCAAGCTGCCACAACAGCCTCCAAATGATTTTTTTAGGGGGGGGGCAGGGCTTGAACTAAGGGTTCTTTTTTTTTGTGGATCTTGAACTCAGGACCTGGTACTGTCCCTGAGTTTTTCTGTTCAAGTCTAGTGCTCTACCGCTTTGAGCCACAGCTCCACTTCTGGTTTTCCAATGGTTAATTGGAGATAAGAGTCTCACAGACTTTCCTGTCCTGTCTGGCTTCAAACCGTGGTCCTTAGATCTTAGCTTCCTGAGTAGCTAGAATTATAGGCATGAGCCACTGGAGCCTGGCTGAAATCAGAGTTCTTTTTGCACTTAAGCCACAACTACACTTCCAGTTATTTTTTGAGTAGTTTATTAGAGATAAGTGTCTTGTGGATGGGAATGTGGCTTAGTGGTGTGCTTGCCTAGCATGCATGAAGCCCTGGGTTCAATTCCTTGGTACTACACAACACACATAAACAGAAAAAGCCAGTAGTGCTGCTGTGGCTTAAGTGATAGAGTGCTAGCCTTGAGCAAAAGAAGCTCAGGGACAGTGCCCATGCCCTGAGTTCAAGCCCAAGGACTAGTAAAAAACAAAAAAAAAAAGCAAAATGAACCCCAAGATAGGGACACAAGTGGTTTTTTATTTCTTGCTATTGTTTCTAACATATTTATAATGTACCATGTGATTTTTTTGTTGCTTTGTATGTTCCTCGCCCACAGTATAACCTCTGTTTTCACTGTATTTGATGTTGGTATAATTTGGGGAGGGGAAGGGAAAAAACAAAACGCTTAAATAGGGATACAGGTTGACTCATTGTAACGATGAGATGCACAAGACACTATGTTGAAAAACAAACTTTACAATTTAGGCAGGGGAGATGGGGTGGGGTGGAGGGGTGGGGGAGTGTAATTGTGGAGGTGGGGAGGGAAGGGATGGTAGGGGAACAACAAAGGAGGAGGCAACAATGCTTGATAAGAAATGTACTCATCACCTTGCTCATGTAACTAACCCCTCTGTAAAGCATTTTTACAATAAAAACTTATTTTAAAAAAAGATCTCATGGACTTTCCTGCTTAGGTTGGCTTTGAACCACAATCCTCAGATCTTACCCTCCTAGGTAACTAAAATTACAGGCATGAGCCACAGGTACCTGGCTTTCCAACTGGTCTTATTCATTTTTTTGTATTGCTTTAATCTCTCCACTCCCAGAAACCACCATGATTGTTTGTTAAAACAGCATCAGATCATGTCATGTCCCAATCCCCCAGTTCAAAGCTTTCCATGCCTGGAATTACAGGCATGTGCCAGCATACCCTGCTTGAATTTACTTGTAACCTGAAGTTGTTATAAGCTAGTGTCTACTCAAATGTACACTGTCTCCTCTCATGTGTGTTTGCTTGTAGGGGTCTTGAGTCAGAGGGCTTAGGACCACATTTTAGTGTGGTCCCCTAGAGCACATATCAAAAGGAGGCCAGAATGTGACAGACACCATTAATGAGCTATTTTCTTGGAATTTCAAGTTGGGAATTGGAGTCAATTCTTGGAGACTGTATTTTTGTTGTTTAGTGGTAGTTAAGTTGCCTAGTTTTTAGAACATGACCTTTCTGACCAGAGAAGCTGGAGGCCAAGGCTCTTACTACAATGAAACTTGAACACACTAAGCCTCAGTTTCTCCAATTTATAAACCAGACATGATCACAGTACCTGAAACACAGGATTGTTGAGAGGTTTAAATAAGATTCCTATAATGTACATTATAAATTATATATACATTATTGCTAAAATGTAGCCTAAAATGTTAAGACACTCTTTAAGTGTCTGCTAGTAATAGTATTATTATCATTAGTCTAGTCTTTATTATTTAAGAGGATAACTAACACAGAAGGCATGCATGCTCACTTGCATACACACACACACACACACACACACACACACACACACACACAGAGTACAGCCAAGGAGAAAAATGCAAGCTAAAAGTACATTCAGATGTCAATGTTTACCCTCCATATTGGCAAAGACTACCCCCATTGGCTGCCTCTGCAGATTGGAACACAGGAAAGCTGGTGGGAGGGGAAGGACTTTGGTTGACAAGCTTAGAATGGAACCTACCATTGGCTCAGCCAGTCTACTTCTAGGAAGATATGCTGCTGATAAACTGGGGCATGTGCATACCAATGTGGGACAGAGATCCACTACAGCAAACTGAAATAGGGAAGATCCATTTAAGCATGGCTTAAGAAGCAAAACACTGCCAGCAACCTAAATGTCCCTGACTAGGGCCCTGGTGAGATAAGTCAAGAGGATAGAATGCAACAGACAGCAAGCTCATGAATGTGCCTATGTGGAACACTTTCCAAAATAGATTACTAGATGAAAAAGCAAAGTGCAGGATTGTGCACATAGTAGGGCATAGCAAAAAAAACAGGCAATGGAAAAAAAGCATACTTATATGCATATGATATATAGAGATCATACATATCACATATATGTATTTATATATATACATATAATATCTCTGAAAGTACAAAGTAGTTAAACTCAGGACCTTACACTTGCTAGGCAAGTACTCTACCATTTGAGCCACACTCCAGTCTTTTTACTTTTAATTAATTTTTATTTTTTTTGGTCCGGTCATGGGGCCTGAACTCTGGGCCTGGGCACTGTCCCTCAGCTCTTCAGCTCAAGGCTAGCTCTCTACCACTTGAGCCACAGCGCCACTTCTAGCTTTTTTTCTTTTTGCTTATGTGGTGCTGGGGAATTGAACCCAGGGCCTCAGGCATGCAAGGCAAGCGCTCTACCACTGAGCCACCTTCTCAGCCCTTTTAATTAATTTTTAGATAGGGTCTCATACCAAGCCAGCCTCAGATCACAATTCTCCTACCTCTGCCTCCAAGTAGCTGGGATTACAGGAAGGTACCAGCCCCACTTCACTTTTTCTGAATAGTTTATCGGAGATAAGAATCTCATGGCTGCCAGGGGCTCTTGCCTGTAATCCCAGCTACTCAGGAGGCTGAGATCTGATGATCAGGGTTCAAAGCCAGCTCAAGCAGGAAAATCTGTGACGCTCCTATCTCCAATTAACTACCAGGGAACCGGAAGTGGTGCTGTGGCTCAAGTGGTAGAGTGTTTGCTTTGAGCTGAAGAGCTGAGGGATAGCATCCAGGCCCAGAATTCAAGCCCCACAACTGACCAAAATAATAATATTAATAATCTCATGGACTTTAATGCCTGGTCTGACTTCCAACTGTGATCCTCAGATCTCAGCCTCCTGAGTAGCTAGCATTGTAGGCATGATGCTCAGCCTGTCTTTTTTTTTTTTTTTAAATAACTAACATTAGAGGTGAAAATCAGTGACAAGGAAGGTGACAAACATGCAGACATGGCTTCTGTGCTTGATGGCAGGCTAGTGAGCTTGCAAAGGAGATGTCCCCAAAGAGACAGCAACCTGACTGTGGGAATCTTGATCAACCTCTGGAATACTTTGATAGCTACCAGTTTTCAAAGAGGTTTTACTGTCTGAAATGTTTCTAGCATGCAATTATGTAGCATGCATTTGCAAGACTATGTTCAAGCCATATGGTTTTAACTGTGCTTTTTTTTTTCTTTCAAGCAACAAGAGGGAGAGCAGAACCTACTGTTAGTTTTGTGAGCAGCCCTCAGCAGAGCTTACAGGAAAATGGAGCTGGCCTTCCCACGCACCCTACTTCTCCATCATGAGTTTCTATGCATGCCCCTCCCCCCTTTTATTACTCCTGCCAAATGCTGCCAGTTTCTCCCTGCTGTTTTCTGACACTTTCCCCAACTATACATAGGCTTTATTTCCTCCTCATTTGCCTCTGGGCCCTGGCTTCCTGGAAGCCTGCTTCTATTCTACTCTATCCTACCTTCTTGCCTGAAAATGTAATTGAGTATTGATACCATTAATTGGGTATTTAATCCCATAAACATTTATTGGGTTCTTAGTATTTGGCACCACATCAAGAGCTAGTATTTAACATGGTGGTGCACATCTGTAATCTTAGCACTTGGGAAGGACAGGCAAGGAGGATCAAGAGTTCAAGGACAGCCTAGGCTACATAGCAAGTTCCACATAAGCACGCGCTACATGATGAGGCACTGTGTGAAACAAAATGAGCATACAATAACAACAAAACAGCTGGAAATTCAGGGAAGAATAAGACATTATCCTGACCTTACAGGCACTTGTCGTCATTTAGGGGAATTTTAATACAAGTCTCAGGAGTGAGAGTACATGTGTGTAATCCCAGATAATTGGAAGGCTGAAGTAGGAGGATTACAAATTGAGTTTCTAGCCTGGGTAATTTAGTGAGACCATCTTGAAATAAAGTAAAAAAGAGCTGGGGGAAGGCTGGCATGTGTGACATCCTAGCACCTCCAAACCCAGCACTGCAAAAAAGAAAGAAGAGAGAGAGACAGAGAGACACAAGAATAAGAATAAGAAAGAAAGAAAAACCAGGATTATGATATGATAGTGTAGGCATGCATGGGTCTTTCTTTCTTTCTTTCTTTCTTCCTTCCTTCCTTCCTTCCTTCCTTTTTTTTGTCGGTCATGGGACTTGAACTCTGGGCCTGGGCGCTGTCCCTCAGCTCTTCAGCTCAAGGCGAGCACTCTACCACTAGAGCCACAGTGCCACTTCTGGTTTTCTGGTGGTTTATTGGAGATAAGAGTCTCATGGACTTTCCTGCCCGGCTTGGCTTTGAATCTCGATCCTCAGATCCAGCCTCCTGAGTAGCTAGGATTACAGGCGTGAGCCACCGGGGCCCGGCTTGCATGGGTATTTCATAGAGGCAGGAAGGGGCCCTAAATTAGGGAAAGGAGTTCAGAGGCAATCCTGGAAAGTGTGGCCTGAATGCTGCGTGTGAACATGTTTGTCTGTGCGTGTCCATGTGTCTGTGAGTTCATGCGTGTGCATACATGTGGGTCCACTCAGTTTATCAAAGGTAGATGTGTGCAGCAGCAAGAAGCAGCAGAAGGGCCAGTAGGCTTCAGGAAAGAGTAAGTTAGGAGAGGGTCACTACTATGGATGGAAAGGAGAGATGCAGGGCTAAGCATGCCGCTGTTGCGTTATTGGTGACATTCCCATAGCAGCTTCTCAGGAGCTGGGGGCCCAGCCAGGCTCTGGAATGGGAAGGGGTGAGGGGAGGGGATGTTGAGCCAGGTAGCAGTGAGCCTTTGTCCTGTGTTGTGTATCCTGGTTTGTGTTGAAGCAGGTAATTGTCATAGCCACCAGACACAAAGAGGCAGATGTGACCCAGATGTTATCCTTAGCCTCTGTTGTTGATAAGGAACTGGATTAGTCACCTGCAAAAGTCCCGCAGGTACAAGTGGGACAACTGGGAACAGGGCTCCATGGTCTTGAGCACTAAGGAGTTGGGATTCCAGAAATGGCAGTTGCTAGGGAGCAATATGAGGCCGCTGGGGACTGCAGAACATTTATAGGCAGAGAGAAGTGCCAGGAAACATAAGATGAGGAGTGACAAACAAAGTTCAGGAAGATAAGGCTGAGGCTTGGCTTTGGCAATAAGAATGTCACTGGTGACCTTTGAGGTAGCATTTAGGCAGTGCTGAAGGGGAAGAAACCCACGGAAGTGGGACTTGAGAGCAAGGGCTTCAGAGGTTTCACTAGTAGAACACAGACGGCTGAGGGCAGAAAGGAGACAGACCAATCTCACAGAAAGCAGAAACAGAACGTGGTAGCCAGGTCTCTCAGAGACAGTGAACCATGATCCTCAGATCTCAGCCTTCTGAGTAGCTAGGGTTACAGGTATGAGCCACTGGCACCTGGCCATACATGTATAGTTTTAACATAAGACCATTATAGTGTCCATATGCACACACATGTATAGTTTCAACACTAGTTTGATGGCTGCTTTGAAGTATTTGTACAATAGACTTGGCCTGTGCCACAATGTTCTTGGCACAGGTAAAATAAATAATCTCCAGTAAGAACATCTTGCCATTTACTTGCTGGGTGCTAGGAGGAAGTCTGTTCTTGATGTTTTGGGAATCTGGATTGAATTGGCTGATGGATATAGAAAGAGGGTAGTAAAAAACAGAATCCAGACTCCTGGAAGTCAGACCGCATGTGTGTGTGGGGGAGGGGGGGCTTGAACTCAGGGCCTGGGTGCCCTCTCTGAGCTTTATTGCTCAAGGCTAGTGCTCTACCATTTTGACACACTTCTAGATTTCTGGTGGTTAATTAGAGAAAAAGTCTCACCAACTTTCCCGCTCGGGCTGGCTTTGCTTTGTGGTCCTCAGATCTCAACCTCTTGAGTAGCAAGGATTACAGGTGTAAGCCACCAGTTCCCAAAACATTGTTTGCCCTTTCTGTGTCTCACTTTGCTCATCTATATACAGAAACTAAGAGTCAGCCTAGGGAAGATGCTTAGAACAAAGCATTCCATGCATGTCTGTTTGCTGACCACACATCTGTATGCTAAAAAATCCAGCTGCTGAGTTCCCAAGGCACAAGAAAACAGGTGAGTTTCACTCAAATGAAGCAGATGTGGGACAGCTTAGGGCTGATCTTGAAATGGGAGCTTGGAGCATGGATTTTTACGGAACTCAGCAGGTGAGTGAGTCTTAAGGTCACACATCACATAAAGGAGCACACTTGCACACAATTGGACGGAAGTTGGATGGGGTGAGGCCAGGAGAGTCAGAACATTGAGTCTGAGATGGCTTGCTCAGACACAGTGGCCCTTTGTAAAAATTAGAGCAGCCCAACGTGATGCTTATATGGGAACTTGGTCAGCGGCCAGTAACGCAGTGCAAAGGGGGCGAGACTGACAGCGGCAGTTTCATCTAAGAGTGATACTTCTGCTGCTCTTGGTTCACTGGTTTGGGGGACCTTGTTTGTTTGTTTTTTGTTTGTTTCCAGAGTATTCAGAGATACATTTTTGTCCTTCCTATGATAACAGCTGTTTCATTTGCATGGCATATGTGTGTGGGTCCTGTGTTGGCAGAGTTAGTTTTTATTTAATAGAACCTTCCAGACAGCTGTGTGAAGTAGGAACCATTGTTCCCACTGTGTGTGTGTGTGTGTGTGTGTGTGTGTGTGTATGCATGTACACCAGTAGTGGGGTTTGAACTTGGGGCATGAGTGCTGTCCTTAGCTATGTGCTCAAGGCTGGTGCTCTACCACTTGAGACACACTCTGCTTTTGGCTTTTGGGTGGTTAATTGGAGGTAAGAGTCTCATAGACTTTCTTGTCTTGTCTGGATTTAAATTGTGATCTTTAGATACCAGCCTCCTGAGTATCTAGGATTACAAGTATGAGCCACAGGTGCCCAGCTCTAATGTTCCGACTTTACAAATGGAAACTAAAAGTTGGAAAGGTTAAATAATGTGTACCAAGGCAATATCCTTTTCCCCTTTCTTCATTAATAGCAGAATGCCAGTTTTTATTTGAGATGGTAAATAGTGCAGTGAGATATACTGCATTTTTCCATAGCCCTAAGAGCAACATGTGGCCAGGTAAGGTAACTTAAGTCCTAGCTGAAATGTAAATGAAAGGACTTTGTGGGCCATCTGGGAATGTTCTAGATAGACTGCTGCAAAGTAGATCTCTATCTCTGCTTTTCCCTCTTCCTGATGCCTAACATGCAGACGTAATGATAGGAGCTTCTGCAGCCACTTTGAACGTTGAGGGCATAAGCCATGTATTAATCAGTGCTGGACAAAGAGCAAGTTTCTGTCTCAAGGACTCTGGAACTGCTCTATGAGTCCTGACCTGCCCATCTCTGACTTATTTGAAAGATAAAATTTTATCTTGTTGAAGTTCCTCTTATCAACAGGCACAGTCTAAACTATACTAATAACTTATGTTTATATATGCTTTATCAAAACTGAGTATACACTGGATATCTTTGTGCATGGTTTCTATGCATTGACTCATCTAGTTCTTGTAACAACCCTATGCCGTAGATGTTGTTATCATCTCCATTTTGCAAATGTGAAAATTGAAGCCAAGAGAGCTGAATTACCAGGGCTACATAGCCAGCTACACAAGGACAGCAACACACACCTCTTAAAAACTAATAGGCCAGATGAGGTGGAACACTCCTGTAATCCCAGCTCCTTAGGAGATAGGAGGACTGCTGTCTGAGGCTAGCCCAAACCAAAGCTCAAGACCCTATTTGAAAACTAAAAGCATAAAGGGCTGGGGGTGTGGTTACATGGTGGAGCTCCTGTCTAGCAAACATGAGACAGAGTTCAAACTCAGCACTGCAAGGGGAGGGGGAAGGGAGGGAAGAAGGCCTGAATGAAGGGAGAAAGGAGAGAATGACTCTGCTTTTCTTTTGTTTGTTTTGCTGCTTTTATCAAGTAGAGCTCTCTAATGAATAAAATTGAGCCATCCATCTGCCCATCATTCTTTCAACAAACAGCACCTGTGCTATACCCAGCACACTCTCTCCCTCAGGTGCGGGATAAGGACAGAATTCACATTCCAGAGAGGGGAGCAGATCATTAGCAAATCAACAAGGAAGCCAGGTGCAAACAAGGGCCACAGACGAGTCTAGGGGAGGCTGTTATGGGAATGTTTCCTGAGCAGCTGTGAAAGCTGAGGGCTCATCAATGGGAAGGAAAGTCCTTGGAAGATAAGCGAAGACTTCTAGGCTGAGGGAGCAGCAATCCCCTGGCATCAGAATGATCATGGAGTGTTCTGAAACAGACAGAAACCTTGTGTGACAGGAACTTGAGTAAGAAGAGTGTCATCGGGTGAGGTCAGAGAGTAAGGTGGGGTCAGATCTTACTGGTCATGAAGGCCAGATTTGGGAACTCCACAGGACAAGAAATTCCTGAAAAGATTTAGGCAATGGCAGACATAATAACATAGTTCCTGTTTGGAGGAAATCACAAAATGTATCCAAGATCAGGCTCCAGTTCACCTTATGAAAGCCAAGACCGAGAAGGCAAGAGAAAGGTCATTTCTCTCCCTTCCCTTAGAAGGGCACTTAGAACAAGGTCAATTCAGAACTTTGGAATTATCTGGCAGTTTGAATCACAAGGGTGGCCACAAAGATCCAAGATGAGTTAGAATGGTTCAGGTGGCTACAGGAGAATCAGCAGGGCCTGGGGATGAGTGTACAGGGCAGGAGAGTCCAGCATATGGTGGGCAAGGTCCACTGATACCTGCTGTGTGGCTGCTTACATGTATCCTGAGAGATAGCATTAGGGCAGAATCCTTAGCAAACCATTCTGGGAGCTATGCTGCACAAGCTTTCCTCTATACCTCATTCTCCTCCCAGTCGTCTTCTTGATTCTCTGGGATCCCTGGTTACTCTGTGTGTGTGTGTGTGTGTGTGTGTGTGTGTGTGCGCACACACACACATGTGCCAATCCTGGTGTTTGAACTCCGGGCCTGAGTACTGTCCCTGAGCATTTTTTTTTCTTCACAAGACTAGCATTCTACCACTTGAGCTCCATTTCTGGCTTTTTGGTAGTTAACTGGAGATAAGAGTCTCACAGACTTTTTTGCTTGGTCTGACTTCCAACCTTGATCCTCAGAGCTCAGCCTCCTGAGTAGCTAGGATTACAGATGTGAGCTACTGGTGCCCAGCTTCCTTGGTGACTTCGGTAAATTCTTCTTCCTTAACTGGTGTAGCAGGGAAGTGAGTCACATTTTCAAAACTACCTGATGGGTTGGGGGGCGGGGGGAAGGGTGTGGGGAAGAGGGCATGGCGTAAGTGGTAGTGTTTGCTTTCCATGTGCTTTACTCCAGTACTAGGGAAAAAAAAAAAGAAGAAAAGAAAAAAGGAGAAATAAAAGAAGAAGAAGAAAGTTATTCTGATTAAACTAAAAGATGGCAAGGAAGAGATTTGAGACTGGAGGCACAGTTGACAAGGACATGCTCTGAAATTTTAGGTATGAAGTTAGCTTTATCAATCCAGTTACTAAGTGGCTGCTCATTGGCAGGAGTAAGAGTCCAAGAGCTGGGTGCCGGTAACTCATGCCTGTAATCACAGCTACTAGGCAGGCTGAGATTGGAAGGATCATAATTGGAGACTAGCCAGAGGAGAAAAGTTCACAAGACTTCACAAGATCAATGGCTGGGTGCATTCCCTTGTCCCAGGTAGGACAAGAAAGGGTAAGCATGTCCCCCACCCCCCTCAGGAAATAGGACACTATCTCAAAAATAACCATCCCCAATAAAAGGGCTAGGGTGTGGCTCAGTAGTAGAGTATCTGCCAAGCAAGACGAAGGTCCTGAGTTCAAGCCCCAGCTGCGCAAGTGCGCATGTGTAACCCCCCAACACATACACACACACACTAAAGTCTCACAAGGGCCCAGTGCCATAGTTCCCAGCTACTTGAGAGGTGATTAGGAGGATTGTAGTTCAAGGCTAATCCACACAAAAAATTCGTGAGCTCTCATCTCAACCAACAGTAAAAAAGAGTCCAACCACGCATCTAAGGCCTCACTAAGGCATACTTAAGGCCCTGGGTTCAATTCTCAACATGTCCCCCCTCCTCCAGAAAGGAATAGAAAAGTATGTGGAGAAACACAAGGTGAAACACAGCAGCCTCAGGAGAGGCAGGGAAAGGAGCTGTAGTCCAGGAAGACAGGAGCCAGCCCCCTTAAGTGCAGTAACACAGACATCTCCTAACTGGCAAGAAGGGAGCCAGAGGAGGGAGTGTTCTGCTGGCTTTTTCTCCTCTAGCTCTCAGTCTTCTGCTCTGCCTCCCACCCTAAGGGGTGGGGGAGTCCAGGGACTGCAGTGAAGACCAGAGAGTTGAGCCGAGTTCAAGGCATGGGGGATGTGTGAATCTAGAGGAGCAAACCCAGGATATCCAACATACACATTACAAGCGATGAATGTGTTCTCCACTACTTTGTATTAGTATAGCTCTTAAACTATCTAAAGTAGCTTCAAATCAATTATTTTATTTTATATTTCAAAGTGGCTTTCTTTCTTTCTTAGAACTTCATAAGTTCTTTTCTTGAAGTACTGGTGATTGAATTTAGGACCTCATGCTTATCAATAAGCAAGTGCTCTATCACTTGAGCCATACCCTAGTATTTCAAAGTAGCTATGGTACTTAATTTTTTGTCTATTTTACTGAATTAGGAGTGAGGACATTTGGCTAACTACTCTGGGTATGTCTGTAGGGTGGTTGGGGATGAGATTCCCTTTTGAATCAGTAGATTGAGTAAAGCAGATGGTCAGTTGAAAGTTTGAATAGAACATACACACACACCCTTCTGCCTGTCTTTGGTCTTGGGATTTTTTTTCTTTCTTTGCCAGTCGTGGGGCTTGAACTCCGGACCTGGGCACTGTCCTGGAACTCCTATCAGCTCAAGGCTAGCACTCTTACCACTTGAGCCACAGCACCACTTCCGACTTTTTCTGTGTATGTGGTGCTGAGGAATCGAACCCAGGGCCTCATGCATGTGAGGCAAGCGCTCTACCACTGAGCCACCTTCCCAGCCCCTTGTCTTTGGTCTTGAACATTTGTTTACTCCTTGTATTTGGACCTGAACTAAAATACTGGAACACTTTTGGGTCTCAAGAATGCTTCTGTTGGGCTGGAAAGGTGGCTCAGCGGTAGAGCGCTTGCCTTGCATGCATGAGGTCCTGGGTTTGATTCCTCAGCACCACATAAGCAAAAAAAAAAGAAAAAAAGCCGGAAGTGGCGCTGTGGCTCAAGTGATAGAGTGCTAGCCTTGAGCTGAAGAGCTGAGGGACAGCACCCAGGCCCAGAGTTCAGGCCCCACTACCGGACCCCCCCCCAAAAAAAAAAAAAAAAAAAGAATGCTCCTGTTTGGACTATAACTTGACCATGGGTACTCCTGGTTTTCTGATCTTCAGATGCAGACTAGAACATACTGTTTATTTCTCCTGCTAGGTCTTCAACTTGCTAACTGCAGGTCCTGGGACTCATCAGTCCCCATGATCATGTAAGCCAATTCCTTATAATAAATCAGTAGTGCATGCCTATAATCCCAGAACTCTGTAGGCTGAAGCAGGAGGGTCATGAGTTTGAGGTCAGCTTATACTACATAGAGACATGGAAACAGAACCAGACCTGGACTTAAACAGATTTCATTGACTGTTTTCCTGAAGAATCGTGCCTCATAGAAGTACCCTGTGAGTTGGGCAGGCCAAACATCACCTCCAGACAGGCAGATGTGGCAGTTTGGAAACCTCAGTAAAACAACAAAGGTGAAAATGTAGGTCATAACTCATGCTTCCTTTTCTTTCCTCCTCCTCCTCCTCTTCCTCCTCCTCTTCTTCCTCCTTCTTCTTTTTGTGGGTTGTGGGACCTGAACTCTGGGCCTAGGTCCTGTCCCTCAGCTCTTCAGCTCAAGGCTAGCACTCTACCACTTGGGTCACAGTACCACTTCCAGCTTTTTCTGCTTATGTAGTGCTGAGGAATCAAACCCAGGGCCTCATGCATGCAAGACAAGTACTCTACCACTGAGCCACGTTCCCAGCCCTTCCTTCTTTTTGTACTGGGACTTAAACTCAGGGCCAGAATACTGTCCTTGAGCTTTTTCACTCAAGGCTGGTGTTCTACCTACCAGTTGAATCACATCACTACCAGTTTTTTTGGCAGTTACTGGGGACTTTCCTGGTTGGACTGGCTTTGAACTTTGAACCTCGGGTCTCAGCCTCTGAGTAACTAGGATTACAGGTATGAGCCCACCAGCGCCTGGTGTAGCTCATTTTTCTCCACTGTCTGGAACTCCCAATGGCAAAGGCTCCCCTGATCATTTTCATGCTTCTTTCTAGAACAGCATCTACACCCGTACTGCTCAGACCTCCAAAGTCCCTCTTCTCTTTCCATCAAAATTGCCATGAAGCGGGGGGACCAAGATGGCGACGGGGCAGTAGGGAAACGTCACAGCTCTCTCCAACCAAAAAGAGAATTCTAGTTCCAACGCTTAATCTCCCCAAGAGACCGACAACAACAAAAAGACGAACACTCAGAGAAAAACCAGAGGTGGAAAATAACAAAAAAAGAAAGAGAGGAAAAGAAAAAATTCAGAACAGAGAAGAGCGAAGACCCCTCCCCCAACCTTTACTGGCCGCGCAGTGCGCCAAGCCGCCGGCCAGCCGGCCCGGCGGGGGCTGCCGGAGCCACAGAGACACAGGGGGCTGCTTGCAGATCACCAGGTACCGGATTGAAGAACAGCGGATCGCCAGGAACAGAGAAACCTACCAGCCGGGAGTCTCCACGAGGATCCCACCCCCACCCCTCACTCTCCACCGGAGCGGAGAGGCTCCATCCCGCCAAAGCCGCCCGGCACCAGCAGCGCGACAAAGGGACCTGTCGGCAGACCACCCGCCCGATCGCAACGACCCGGCGGGGGCCGCCCAACCCAGCCCGCAACCACCCCAACTGAACTCGGACTGCAACAACAACTGACGACCTACAGGGTGAGTACCCCACAGGGGACAGTGAATCCCTCAAGGGAGACCAGAGCTGGAGGGAATCCCCAGACCCTGACCTAGACTCCCTACCCCAACACCCGGACCACAGGACCCACTAAAACTGAGAACTATTCAAGAGCTCCACCAGCCGGTGGAGCACACTCTGCTGGCCAGGCCAGAGCAAGAGCGCCCCTGGAAGGGAGCTTAAATGCCCAAGCCAGGAACAGCACCCCTGGGTCAAGACTACCAACAGTAGAAGAAATTTGAACTGTGTCCTCCAGGCTGCATAACCTAGGTGGTATACACATTAGCACAGGCCTAACGAGCGCGCTCCAGGCTGGGGCCGGAACCAGGCCCAGGGATCGGTGCCTGAACAAAGCAAAAAGGGTCAGAAGTGGTGCTGTGGCTCAAATGGTAGGGTGCCAGCCTTGAGCTGAAGAGCTGAGGGACAGCACCCAAACCTAGAGTTCAAGCCCACAACCAGCCCAAAACAAACAAACAAAAACACATCAGGAGCCCATAGCAGACTCCAGTATTTGGGAGAGTGCATCCAGAGCATCTGATCTTCCCAAGAGCACCCGCAGGAGCAAACACAAGCAGTCTAGGCTGCTCAACCCTTCCAAAGGCGGGAATTGCCAGCAATCTACAGCAGAGAGCTGAGAATCCTAAGTAAGTCAGAATAGCAGCTGGAAATAGGCTCCCAACAGAATCCAGATCAGGCACAGACTCTCTCTACCAATACAGAATCAGCAACCAAGCAAAGACAGACACACCAAAACAAAATTGAAGAGCAGTCTCCTGAACCCCCATGCGAAAATCACAGAGAAAAATCACAAGGTTTACCACTACCCAGGACAGCAAGCTTACCTCAAAAGCCAGCAGCCACGCAGGGGAGAGCCCCAGTGGGAGCAAAGCAGGAATGGAAGACAAAAGCTACATCCAAGGGTTGCTGGAGGCAATGACTCAAGAAATAAAGCGAGAAATGGATCAGAAATTGAAAGAGCACAAGGATGAACTATCAAAAGATATACAGGATATCAAACAAAAGTTGGATGCAAAAATAGAAGCTGCACAAACCTCAGTAAGAAGTGAGATAAACGCCAAATTAGAGGTAATGCATACGGATCTCACCTCATTGAGAGGTGAGATCAGTACTCTGAGAACCAACATTGAATCCATAAAGGGATCCATTTCCTCCATGCAAACCACAATAGAAGCCACGGTCAACAGAGTGAATGAAATGGAAGATAGAGTGTCAGATACAGAAGACAGAATACACCAACTGGACCAAAAAGTGACAGATATGGAAAAAGCACTCAAATTAAACCAAAGGGAAATTCAAGAGCAAGCAGATAATGCCAAGAAATTTAACCTTCGCATAATCGGAGTGGACGAAGGTGAGGAATTCCAGAGCAAGGGAATGCAACACCTATTTAACAAGACAGTCAATGAAAATTTTCCCCACCTCAAAAACGACCATCTTAACTACATCACAAAAGCTTATCGAACACCCAACAAGCAAGATCCCAGGAGAAACACTTCTAGACACATTATAGTAAAAATGATGGATCTGAATAATAAGGAAACAATCCTGCATGCAGCAAAAATGAAGAAGGAGCTATACTACAACGGGAAAAAAATTAGAATCACTGCAGATCTCTCCACACAAACAATGAATGCAAGAAAAGCCTGGGAAAGCACCATACGAGCCCTGAGAGCCAATAACTGCCAACCCAGACTGATATACCCGGCAAAGCTAGCATTCACATTCGATGGAGAACTGAAAACTTTTAATAGCAAAGAAAAACTAAATGAATACATAAACATTAAGCCAGCATTACAAAGAATTCTAAGAGGGGGGACACAACCTGAAGAAAGCAACCAGGAACTGGGACCTGCCCCAAACAGGCATTACTCAAAGTCTAACTGAGCAAGCACAGGAGGAAAGGAAAGAAGAAAAACTTAGGAAAATGGAATGGCAGGGACAACAATGCATCTCTCTATACTTTCTCTTAATATAAATGGGCTGAATTCGCCAATTAAAAGAAAACGAACTGAGGACTGGATCAGAAAACAAGACCCATCCATCTGTTGCCTTCAGGAGACCCACCTCTCAGCCAAACATACAAACAAACTCAGAGTGAAGGGGTGGAAAAGGATCTACCAATCAAATGCCCCCAGTAAGAAAGCAGGTGTAGCTATCCTGATATCTGACAAAATAAACTTTTCATTAAAATCAGTACAGAAAAACAAGGACGGACACTACATGTTAATAAAGGGAACAATCCAAGAGGAGGATATAACCATCATCAACTTATATGCCCCAAATATTGGTGCACCCAGATATGTCAAACAAATGCTCTCAAACTTACAGAATAAAATAGATCCCAATACGATAATACTAGGAGACTTTAACACGCCACTCTCACCAAAGGACAGGTCTACCAACCAGAGGATTGGCAAAGAAGCTACCAAATTAAGTGAGGCCATACTTCAAGCAGAATTAACTGACATCTACCGAGTATTTCACCCTAAAACAACACAGTACACATTCTTCTCAGCAGCTCATGGAACTTTCTCCAAAATAGACCATATCATAGTTCATGCAAGGAACTTAAGCAAATACAAAGGGATCGACATAATCCCCTGTATCCTATCTGACCACAGTGGAATCAAGCTAGCTCTCAATAACAAAGCATACCGCAGAAATTTCTCTAATACATGGAAATTGAACAGCACACTCCTTAACAATACCTGGGTAACAGAAGAGATCAGAGAAGAAATAAAGCATTTCCTACAACTCAATGAAAATGAAAACACCTCACAAAGAAACTTGTGGGACACAGCAAAAGCAGTCCTGAGGGGCAAATTTATTGCCCTCAGTGCCCACATCAAGAGAATGGAGACAGACCAAGTAAATAATCTCATGTTGCAACTAAAACAGCTAGAAAAACAAGAAAAAATGGGACCTAAAGCTACTAGACGAAGCCAGATAACCAAATTAAGAGCAGAGATTAACCAATTAGAAAATCAGAAAACCATAACCAAAATAAACCAAACAAAAAGTTGGTTCTTTGAAAAAATAAACAAAATTGATGGCCCGTTGGCAAGATTAATTAAAAAAAGAAGAGAGGAAACCCATATTAATAGGATTAGGGATGCCACCGGAAACATCACAACACGTACCCAAGATATCCAAACAATTCTAACAGACTACTTTCAAAAGCTATACTCTCTAAAGGAAGAAAATCTGGCGGAAATGGATGCATTTTTAGAGAAATACAAGTTACCCACACTGAGCAAAGAAGAAGTTAACCAATTAAATAAGCCAATATCCTATAATGAGATACAGGAAGCTATCAAAAGTCTTCCAACAAAAAAAAACCCAGGACCAGATGGATTCACAGCAGAATTCTATAAGACCTTTAAAGAAGAACTAATACCCATACTCCTCAAGCTCTTCGGAGAAACAGAGAAGGAGGGAGCTATCCCAAACTCATTCTACGAAGCCAATATCACACTCATCCCCAAACCAGGCAAAGACCCAACCAAAAAGGAGAATTACAGGCCAATTTCCTTGATAAACACAGATGCAAAGATCCTTAACAAGATTCTAGCTAACAGAATCCAGAAACACATAAAAAAAATAATACACTATGATCAGGTAGGCTTCATCCCAGAGACACAGGGATGGTTTAACATACGTAAGTCAATAAATGTAATCCAGCATATCAACAGAGCCAAGGTCAAGAATCACATGATTATCGCCACAGATGCAGAAAAGGCCTTTGATAAAATTCAACATTCATTCATGCTAAAAGCTCTGGAGAAAATAGGAATAGAAGGAACATTTCTAAAAACAATAATAGCCATTTATGACAGACTAATAGCCAATATTATACTTAATGGGGAAAGGCTACAACCAATCCTCCTAAAAACAGGAACAAGGCAAGGATGCCCACTGTCTCCACTCCTCTTCAACATAGTCCTAGAACCCTTAGCCAGGGCAATAAGGCAAGAAAAAGACATTAAAGGGATCCGCCTAGGGAAAGAAGAAGTTAAACTATCCCTTTTTGCAGACGACATGATACTATACCTCCACGATCCCAAAAACTCCATCCCCAAACTTTTAGAAATCATAAGTCACTTCGGCAAAATAGCAGGATACAAAATAAACCCACAAAAATCAGTTGCCTTCCTATACACTGATAACGTACAGGAAGAGAGGGAAATAAAGGGAGCAACCCCATTCACAATAACCTCCCAAAAAATAAAATATTTAGGAATTAACCTAACCAAAGATGTAAAAGAACTATTTAATGAGAACTATAAAAAGTTAAAGAAAGAAATTGCAGAGGACACTAGGAAATGGAAAGACCTCCCATGATCCTGGATAGGCCGACTTAATATAGTAAAGATGGTAATACTTCCAAAACTAATATACAAATTCAATGCAATTCCTATTAAAATCCCAATGACGTACATCACTGAAATACAGAAAACAGTCCAAAAATTTATATGGAACAACAAAAGACCTAGAATAGCCAAAACAATTCTAGGGGATAAAGACAATATGGGAGGGCTATCCATGCCGAACTTCAAACTCTACTACAGAGCTATAATAACAAAGACAGCATGGTACTGGCACAAAAACAGACCAGAAGACCAATGGAACAGAATAGAAGATCCAGATATAAATCCACAGGCCTACAGCCAGCTGATATTCGACAAAGGAGCCAAGGACATACAATGGAAGAAACACAGCCTCTTCAACCGCTGGTGCTGGGAAAACTGGGCAGCCACATGCAGAAAACTAAAAGTGGACCCCAGCCTATCACCATGCACCAACATCAACTCAAAATGGATTAAAGACCTTAACATTAAACCTGAATCTCTGAAACTACTGCAGGACAGAGTAGGAGAGACACTTGAACTAATAGGCACAGGAAGGAACTTCCTGAACAGAGTCCCAGGGTCACAACAAGTTGGAGAGAGACTCGATAAATGGGACTACCTTAAAATAAAAAGCTTCTGCACAGCTAAATCTATCACAACTAAGCTAGAAAGACAACCAACTAATTGGGAAAAAATATTTACCAGCAATATATCAGACAAGGGGTTAACATCCTGTATATACAGGGAACTCAAGAAACTAATCCCTCCCAAACCTAACAAACCAATTACTAAATGGGCAAGGGAACTAAAGAGGGACTTCTCAAATGAAGAAATAAAAATGGCAAAGAAACACATGAGGAAATGTTCATCATCCCTGGTGGTGAAGGAAATGCAAATAAAGACAACCCTGAGATACCACCTTACCCCAGTCAGAATGTCCCACATCCACAAATCAGCCAACGACAAATGCTGGAGGGGATGTGGAGAAAGAGGAACCCTATTACACTGCTGGTGGGAATGTACACTTATACAACCACTTTGGAAAGCAGTCTGGAGGGTCCTTAGAAAGCTAAAGATTGACCTCCCTTACGACCCAGTCATACCACTTCTAGGCATCTACCCTGAACAACAGGAACCAATATACAAGGACACGTGCACCTCCATGTTTATTGCAGCACTGTTCGCAATAGCTAGGATATGGAAACAACCTAGATGCCCCACCACAGATGAATGGATCCAAAAATTGTGGTATCTATACACAATGGAATATTATGCAGCCATTAGAAATGACAAAATAATGGCATTTGCAGGGAAATGGATGGAGCTAGAAGGAATCATGTTGAGCGAGGTAAGCCAAGAACGAAGAGACAAACGGTACATGGTCTCCCTGATAAGTGGATGCTAAATCCAAAATGTTAGGTGATACGACAAAACTAATAGGACTTAAGAAACAAAGAACTCCTGCTCATCTGGTTGAACCACTACTAAATATCCCCATGCTGCTGATCACAAATATGGTATATAACATGTGAACACTGTTATATATTACAGACTGTGGTAGACAATTTGCTACAGGGAAGTTAGAATGAACTTGTGACTTTGAAATTATGTAATCACTTAATCACAATCAAAAAAAAAAAAAAAAAAGAACCTCGGGGAAGGGAGGGAGGGACGGGATGGTAGGGGGAAAACAATGGAGGGGAAAAAAAAGGATTCCAAAAATTGCCATGAAGCTTTCCAAATATCCCTTAGGTTTGTTTCTCCCATATCTGCCCACAATTTGAGCCTCCTCCTTTCTTCATCTGTTTATGTAGTCACACTTTGTGTGACTTCATTCAATTGGTGCCATATACAGGCTTTCAACTCCACAGCATGGTTGCTCTAGACACACGGGAAGCCTCAGGGGTTTGTCAGTGAGTTAACCAGGCTCTGCCTCTAATCTTTCTAGTCAGAATGCCAAACAGGTAAGCGTTTTAAAATGTATTTTACATTTATTAATAAACTGATACATATGCATCAGCTTTCTTTGTTATAAGAGTGTATGTTTATACCTAAATGTATACACAATTGTATATAAAAACATTGAAAAAAAGAAAAAACAAAACAAAGCAGTGTACTGATGGCTGCTGTCCTACTTGGTAGGCGGGAGCATGCCAGGCGGGTGAGTGGATCCTCATGTGTACATGAATAAATATCTCTATTTTACATATATTCATATTTATGTTCCATAAATATACTTTTGAGTGTGAATATAAGTAAAGATCAGATGGGATTATTTGCAGGGAGGAAACCATGAAGTTTTCTGCTTGGCATTGATGATCTTAGAGACTTGTCCAAACCACAAAGGATGCTGACACAAAGTCCCCTGCAAGAATGAATTCTTAATGTGAAAATCTGGTCTTTCTACTCCTCTGCCCCAAAGCTCCCTTAGTCTAACAGAAGTTGCAAACTAGAGGCCTATGGCTGCCTTTCAAGATGTTTTGTTTTGCTTTACAATTTTTCTGTAAGCTTCAGAATAATTGCCATCTTTAAAAATCTGAAGTCATCTGATAAAAAGTAGTTCTAGCTCCGCTTGATAACTCCCAAGATTTGACCCTAGACCTGCACCCCTCCTTGGCTGAAGCTGAAGGGCAGTTACCTTCTCTAGCTAGGAAGAGGCTGGATTGCCAGACCCAGTGGGTCCTTTATGCTCCCTTGATTCTCCTGGATCCTAGGGGCTTTTGAGCTTCAGGACTACTGTGCCAAGTTGAAACATTCTATCTTAGCTTCTAGAATCTGTCATCTTTTTCTGCCATGTTTTCTCCCCCAGTATTCCTGGCTCCAGCTCTACACAGATTATGCTCAGGGGATAACATACCTTCTCTTTGTCCTGGGAAGTCTGGAGTGCCTTTCTGATGAACATCTGCTGTAGCCTGTAAGTCCTAGGTTGGTCACCTCTACGAGGTTTCATTCCTGCAAGATTGGATTCTTTGCAGTTTTTGGTTTGTTTGCCAGTCCTGGGGCTTGAACTCTGGGTCTAGGCACTGTCCCTTGAACCTCTTTGTGCTCAAGGTTAGTGCTCCACCACTTGAGCCACATAGCCATTTCTTGCTTTTTCTGAGTAGTTTATTGAAGATAAGAGTCTTGAGGACTTTTCTACCCAGCTGGTTTCAAACCTTGATCCTCAGATTTCAGCTTCCTGAGTATGTAGGATTACAGGCCCGAGCACCAGCACCCAGCTCAATTTTTTAAAATTATTTCTCTCTCTCTCTCTCTCTCTCACACACACACACACAGAAACACACACACCAAACTGAAGTGCCAATACAATCACATCTTGATCTAATTCACTGCTACCTAGAATTGATGTGGAATGGTGGCTATATGGCCCAGTATGTGTCTACTACTGAAATGACAGTCCTTTAAGCTTATGTTCCTTACTGGCCAAGTGATCCTCTGTGGGATGATGTTTCCACTACTTCAGTGTTGTCCTAGGTTGGAAGTATTCCTCTCCTTAACTTAGAATCTAAGGCTCATCATCCCTTCCAAAGCCTACCTTTCACACCAAGGTAACTGGAGACTTTCCAAGATTTCCCCCCACTTCAGTTCCTGGTAAGGTGTGTGTGCGCGCGCGCGCGTGTGCGTGTGTGTGTGCGTGTGTGTGCGTGTGTGTGCGTGTGTGTGTGCGTGTGTGTGTGTGTTGTTTTACTGGAGCTTGAACTCAAGGTCAGGGCACTCTCTCCTTTAACTTTTTCAATCAAGGCTGATACACTTGAGTCACAGCTCCACTTCCTTTTAAAACTTTTCTGGTTAATTGGAGATAAGGGTCTCATGGACTTTTCTGCCTGGGCTGGCTTTGAACCATAATCCTCAGCTTCGTGAGGTAGCTGGGATTACAGGTGTGAGCCACCAGCACTTCTTTGTGACATTTAATCCTTTATCACAAGGGAACCTTATTTGGGACCATCCCATTTATCAAGGTTATAGTAATATTGAACCTGATCCCTGGTTTTCCTGATTAGAATGGGGAGGAGTCTCTGGTAGGAAGTGTTAGAATCACTTTGTAGAATTCATTGGAGTAAACTCTGAGCTGATCAGAAACCTTGTATGATGCAGTATCAAGGAAAGCCACTCTCCACAAGGTAACAGAGCACAGGGCTAAAGAGCATCAGCTCAGGAGCCTTGGGTTCACTCCTACTTTTGTCACCACCTACCTGAATGATTTAGGGAAGATTTTAATCATCTCTGCCATAGCATCTTATCTGTACAACTTGTGAAATGTCAAGAGCATTGTGCACATGAGATGCAACTGTATTTTTTTGTTGGCCATGGGTCTTGAACTCAGGGCTTATGCACTGTCCCTGAGCTCTTTTGTTCAAGACTAGCCCTTCTGGTTTTCTGGTGGTTAATTGGAGATAAAGAGTTTCACAGACTTTCCTGCCTGGGCTGGCTTTGAACCACAACCCTCAGATCTCAGCCTCCTGAGTAGCTAGGGTATCAGGCATGAGCCAGCCACCAGTACCTGGCCTGCAATTGTATTTTTGAAGTCATAGGACAGCACCTAGCATATAACATCCACTCAAAATATAGAGCCATTATGGTCTCTTTCTTCTTGTTATTCATCTGCTATTCATCCTGTAGAGTATAAGACATGTTAATTCATTCCAAAATCTCAATTTTTGTTTAGTTTTTACTCTGAGATTATTACAATGAATGTTGAATTTTGATATTGCATGTCCTTTCTTGCACATAATGTCTTCTATTTGCTTTTTTGCTAATGGCTCCATTCTGAGTATTGTTTTCCCATATTTCTTAGTTCTTTTCCACAATCATTTCTATTCCTAACCCCCAGCACTGCTCTCTTCCTTCCTTATGAAACACTTCTTATTATGCCACATACTGGAACTTTCCTACTACAAGAAGCAATTAGCTGTATGTTTATTTGCTTTGGAGTCATCTTTCCTTTATGGAAGTAGGGCTATTTAGTCAGCTAGGACGGCACTCTTCCTGGCTGAACCAGGGCATGCTGAAAACTGCCCTTGTAATTGCAAGTCCCCATAATAATGCTTTTCTTGGCCAGGACACAAACCACAGTCACAAAGGTCTTTCTGAGTTATGAAGGTCAAGCAATTAAGAGTTTTCTCAGGCTTTTTAGAAGAGAGAATTCTGGAAACAGGGCTGCTCCTTTGGAGCATCTGTTGGTAGTTGTTAAGGTGGAAACTGACCTTATACTTGGTGGCACCTGGGTGTTAGTCCTGGCTTTGCTCAGTCTCTTCAGCTCTGAGCCTCGGTCTTCTCATCTGTCAGAGATTTGCAGCCAGTACCTTGATTTTGTATGAAAATGTAAATGGAACAATATGGTAGAGATGGGATACATCTCAGCTTTATTTTTATTTTTTGGGTCCGGTTGTGGGGCCTGAACTCTGGGCCTGAGCGCTGTCCCTCAGCTCTTCAGCTCAAGGCTAGCGCTCTACCACTTGAGCCACAGCGCCACTTCTGGCTTTTTTTCTTTTTGCTTACGTGGTGCTGAGGAATCAAACCCAGGGCCTCAGGCATGCAAGGCAAGCGCTCTACCACTGAGCCAACTTCCCAGCCCACATCTCAGCTTTAATAGGAACCCAGTGACAGATGTAAAACAGGGGATAAGTCTCTTTGGTTTGCTTTGTACAGTACCACATGTAGGTTATTTTAAAGAAAGACAGACAAAGCCAAGCACCAGTGGCTCACACCTGTATTCCTAGCTATTCAGGAGACTGAGATCTGAGGGTCACAGTTTGAAGCCAACCCCATCAGGAAAGTCTGTGAGACTCTTATCTCCAATAAACAAGTGTGTGTGTGTGTGTGTGTGTGTGTGTGTGTGTGTGTGCGTGCGCGCGCGTTTTTGTCAGTTGTGGGCCCTGAACTCTGGGCCTGGGCGCTGTCCTTCAGTTCTTCATCTCAAGTCTAGCGCTCTACCATTAGGGCCACAGTGCCACTTCCAGCTTTTTCTGCTTATGTGGTGCTGAGGAATTGAACCTATGAGGCACCTTCCCAGCCCAGTATTTTTTTTTAAAGCTGAAAATAGTGTTCAAGTAATAGAGTACTAGCTTTGAGCAAAATGAAGCTCAAGGAGAGTGCCCAGGCCCTGAGTTCAAGCCCCAGGACTGGCAGACAAAAAAACTGGGTCATTTATTCCATATTCCAGTTCCTTGAACTTTCAAGGAAAAGATATATCAAGCAATAATTTCCATTTGGTAGGAGAAGTAGATGCAAATGATCCATGTAGCCTCAATGGGGCCTGCCCTCACTCTACCTTCCTTGCCATCATTCCTGGATTCTTGGTTCTCACTCAGCCATATCTAGACGGGCCATGGGGAAATGCTCCTGCCCCCGTTTGCTCATGTGATATAGAATTTTCTAGCATCTCCTGTCAGCCCTACCCTTTTTTCCCCATAGTGTACTTGTTACAAAGGTTCATATTTTCCCTGCCTGCAAAATGGGGCTAGTTAATTCCGCCACACAAGTCTCAACAGAGGAATACAGAAGGGTGACTAACAGTGCCCCAGGAAGGGGAGACTTCACAGGGAAACTAATTTTAGAGCTGAACACTGGAGGCAAAGGAGGTGTAGCTAGAAGGTACGAATTGCAGAGGCACCCCACTCCCTGTCCCCCCAGAAAGGGAACAGCATGTGCCTTTGACAAAGGCATGAAAGAGCTTGCTGTGTTCAGGAAGCAGCACAACATGATCCTGGCTGCAGTGAAGGCTGCATGGGTGGGAGGGGCCTGGCAGTGGGAAATTTGGGGCGAGGAAAGCTCACTGAATCCAGTGCTTTGCTCCTGGCTCACTGGCTGCCTTCTATCGCACCAGCACCCCCTCAGCTGCAAAGAGGGGATGTGGTTTTTGTCTGATTCTTTCAGTCAGCTTTTGAAAGGCGTTGAAATAACTTTCAGGATGAGCTTCCTAACTAGTCTTCTGAGAGACGGATGACTCCAGCTCCCTCTTCCATTTCCCTCTGGGCATCTGTATGGCACGTCCCTTGTTTTTCTCTCCCAGGGCAGAGGGCTTCTAATGTAGATAGGCTGATGACTTCAGATGACAGCTAAGGGCTATCAAGGTCAGTAGTTAGAGAGTTTTGAATGTCCAGGGCTGTGTAGTGGTAAATAGAGCTTACTGCTCAACTTCCCCAGGCCTCAGTTTCCACACTGGTTAAAGGGCTTTTGTGAGAATTAAATTATGTTTATGTTGTATGTGGGCTTCTGTGTTCTCAAATTGGGACTTTTTTTTGGGGGGGGGGGGGGTCTGGTCGTGGGGCCTGAACTCTGGGCCTGAGCACTGTCCCTCGGCTCTTCAGCTCAAGGCTAGCGCTCTACCACTTGAGCCACAGTGCCACTTCCGGCTTTTTGCTTATGTGGTGCTGAGGAATCGAACTCAGGGCCCCAGGCATGCAAGGCAAGCGCTCTACCACTGAGCCACCTTCCCAGCCCTCATTCTTAATTTCTTATTGCTACACCCATCAACAGGTCCTGGTAATCCTACCTTCCTCCTTCCTACTGCTACCTCTGTAGTCTTTCACTGGGCTGGTTTCCTACTGCTTCTAACTCTTCCACTTATATGGGCAGAACAGTGTGAGAGTGTGTGTGTGTGTGTGTGTGTGTGTGTGTGTACACATGTGCATACCTGTAGTGGGGCTTGAACTTATGCTCTTATGCCTTATACTTGGCTTTTTTTTACTCAAATTTGGTGCTCTGCTTCTTTAGCCACACCTCTACTTCTGGCTTTTTTTTTTTTGTCAGTCGTGGGGCTTGAACTCTGGACCTAGGTGCTGTCCCTCAGCTCTTCAGCTCATGGCTAGCACTCTACCACTTGAGCCACAGCACCACTTCTAGTTTTCTGGTTGTTTATCGGAGATAAAGAGTTTCACGGACTTTCCTGCCTGGGCTGGTTTTCAACCATGATCCTCAGATTTCAGCCTCCTTAGTAGATTCAGGCATAAGTCACCAACACCCAGCTACTTCTGGCTTTTGGCTGGTTAAAATTGGAGATAAGTCTCTCCAATTGGTCTGCCCAGGCTACCTTCAAACCTCAATCCTCAGATCTTAGCCTCCTGAGTTGCTAGGGTTACATGGGTGACAATAAGAATTTAATATGATAATTACAGTCATTCTTGAATGCTGATCAGATCACATCATGCAGAAGACCCTTCAGTGATATTCTACTTACTTGTAAACTCCAAAGTTGTTACCATGGCTTACCAGACTATTCAGGAGCTGACCTCCGCCTCCACTTCCTCGTCACCATTATTACCTACTATCCATCTGCATTTTTTTTTTGTGCAATTCTAAACTTTCTTTTGCCTCTGATGCTGTTCCCTAGCTTTTCATGTATACAAGTCCTTCATTTATTTATTTATTTATTTATTTAGTGCCAGTCCTGGAGCGTGAATTCAGGATCTAGCCACTGTCCTTGAGCTTCTTTTGCAGAAGAGTAACACTCTACCACTTGAGCCACAGCTCTACCCAGGTGTTTATTCAATATAAAAGTCTCACAAACTTCCTACCTGTGCTAGCTCTGAACTGTGATCCTCAGCTCTCAGCTTCCTGAGTAGCTAGGACTATAAGTGTGAGCCACTCTTGCCTGGCTGAGTCTTTCTTTCTTTCTTTCTTTTCTTCCTTCCTTCCTTCCTTCCCTCCTTTCTTTCTTTCTTTCTTTTTTTGTCAGTCCTGGGGCTTTAACTCTGGGCTTGGGTGCTGTCTCTGCACTCTTCAGCTCAAGGCGAGCACTCTACAGCTTGAGCCACAGCACCACTTCCAGTTTTCTAGTGGTTTATTGGAGATAAGAGTCTCACAGACTTTCCTGCCCGGGCTGGCTTTGAACCGCGATCCTCAGATCTCAGCCTCCTGAGAAGCTAGGATTACAGGTGTGAGCCACCGGTGCTCGGCTCTAGCTGAGTCTTTCTTGACTGAAGTGTCCCTTCCTTGGGTGGTTTTGTGTGGCCTCCTTGTCTGAAGTAACTTCCTCCTTTGTTTTCTATCACAGTGGTCCTTCCTTCATAGACCACCATGTCTGATCATTACTTTCTGACTCACTAGGAATGGATCCTGAGGTAAGTCTTTATTCAGAAATGCTCCCAAATAGCAAAGGAGGAGGAGCAGCACAGGAGTGGGGAGGAAGAATATAGAAGGTGGGCCTTTAGGAAAAGTCTTGCTTCAACTTCAGTCCACCGGGAAGTTCTACAGTAAAAATTCTGCCTCTGACTTTATCCCAACTTGAAACAAATGAACCATTGTGTATTCTTGCTCCTGCACCAGCTAGTCATTAGCTAGGGTCACTGGGGCAAGGGTGGGATCAATTCCCAAGTTCTTCCAGCATGTGGATAATCCCACATGCACTCATCCCCCAGACACAGGAGCCATTGGAGGGGCACTACCACAGTGCAGAGATATCAGGCAACAAAACTAGGGTAGTATTGGCTATGCTTCCTTATGGACTATTTCAATAAGCTCTGCTATGGCAGATACCTTATCTCCTTATTCATCGTTATGTCCTTAATCCATCTGTATATTATCTGTCACTTAGGTAACAATCAATAACTTTCTGACTGATAGAATGAATTTCCAAGTTTAATATGTACATATAGGAAATACTCAAGTAATATTACTAGAGAGAACATAAATATACTTTTTCGCCATTTGCAGAGATTTCTAATTATAGCATAAGGATCCTCAAGCATATGACCTCAGAAATATTAACTATTGAGAAGAAGTCGGCTCTGGAAGGAGAGAGTCAGGCTCTAGAGCAAATATCAGAGCTATTTAATAAGAAAATGTCAAGTATCCTTGGACACCAGTCATAAAGGATCCAGTGAGAGATAGGTAAATCAATCCTGAAGTTAAGAGAGAGGAGGAAGAAATTCAGGAACTGGAAAATTGCACTACTCAACAAGTAAGAGCAATAAGTTCTAGGTTGCACAGGATCAATAGAAGAAAGCAGTTTCAGACCTTAGTGGAAGGAGCTGGGATACAGGCTCCTGGTAGGGCAGAGAAGCACCAGGCACACATGATGAGAAGACAGAGTGTGAGGGTTTTTGTGTTAGTCCAGTCACCTCGTGGCCATCTACAAGCCACAAAAACAGCCTTTCAAGTAATTTGGGTAATGGTTAGAAGTCATATGACAGAGTTATGATCTGCCGCAAAGTTAGTGGGAAACTAATTACCTATTGCTTAGCTCCATGACCTCCAAACTTAGTGGTTTTTTAAAAGTCAACTAAGAACCAGTGCAACTAGAGGGTTTATTTAGGTCTTTTGTCAATAAGAGTAAAGTAGAAAGGTTTTCCCTCAGTAACAATGGCTCACAGAACTCAGGAAGAAGTTTTATTTACATTTATTAATTATAAGGTTGCAACCAACTCAGGGACAGTCACATAGAAGAGATGCACAAGCAAACTAAAGGATGAGAAGTACACACAGCTTGGTGACCTCTCTGGTCACTTCACCCTCTCTGTTCTTTAATGTGCTCACCAACAAATCTTCTTGTACAAGAGGGTTTTTTGATGCTTGGGTGAACCTAGTGTCTTACATGCTAAACCCACACTCTTCTACTGGGCTACATCCCTCATCCAAGAATTGGTTTTCTGTTTTGTTTTGTTAATGTCCTTTTTTGTGTGCTGGTACTAAGACTGGGTTATGTGCCAGAGCTCTTTTGCTCAAGGCTAGTGCTCTACCACTTGAACCACTGTGGTTAATTTGAAATAAAGAGTTTTTTTAGACTTTTCCTGCCCAGGCTGGCTTTGAACCTTGATCCTCAGATCTCAGCCTACTGAATAGCTAGGATTATAGGCATGACCCTATATACATATATATGTGTATATATATGTATATATATGTTGTTGTTGTTGTTTTATTTTATTTGTTTGGAGATATGGTTTCATTATGTTTCCCAGGCTGGATTCCAACTAGCTATGTAGCCCAGGCTGGCCTCAAACTAGAGATCCTTTCATCTCAGTCTCTAGAACTCTGGAATCAAGGCGTGTGCCACCATGCCAGCATGCTCTACCCAAGAATTTTTATAAAGCTTAACCTCTAGTACCTTTGAGGTCAAGGGGGGAACTAAGAGTTCCAACTCATCCCTTAGCTTTTCTGGTAACCAATCTCATCCTGAGGTTACCTAGAGGCTGCACCACAAGTCATCTTTTCAGCATACATTTAGGTGTGATCAAAAGAGGTTTGTTTGTAATAACAACAGACAACCAGAAAATTCTAAGGGTTTGGGGAGCTTATCCTTTGGGATAAACTACATATATATTTTTTCTCCCAGAAGGTAGGGTGTTGCTATGTAGCTCAGGGTGGCATTGAACTCACAATCCTCCTGCCTCAACCTCTCAAAGCACTGGGATTCTAGGTATGTACCACCATCAAGCTTCTAAATAAATGTTTTTATCACAGGCATCTCAAAGGACAAGAAAGAGTGACATTTGTGGACATTTAAGCTACTGGGAGTTTTATCTGTTGGAATACTTGGTTGTGGAGAAGATACGGCTCAAGTGATAGAGACTTCCCTGAGTGAAAAAGGCCTAGCAAAAATTCAAGGTCCTGAGTTCCAGCTCTAGTATTGGCACACATATGCACATACACACAAACACACACACAGAATACGTGTGAGGCAGAGTGGTAAAATCATCTCATAAACCTCATCAGTCCTGCCTGGGTAAGAGAATCTGTCCCCAGTTGCCTACAGCATGTAGAAGAGGAAACTGCTCTGTGATTACCATGGAAAAGGAAGAAAAAGGACATAGAAAGAGGGGTGGGCTGCGCTGGGCTAATGAGTCTTCCTAGAGGCCTTAGCTAACCCAGAGGAAGGCTCTGAGGCAGGCAAGGTCAGAATTGCCTTGAGTTTTGTGTTGACAGAGCTAGCAAATAAAACTACAGGTGTCCAACTGAATTTGAATTTCTGGTAAACAATGAGTAATTTTCAACATGTGGCTCTTACAAGATACTTACATCCTTTTCATTGTTTATCTGAAATCCAAATGAACTAGATGTCATGTATGTTATTTTCCAATAGGGTGAGAGGGGCCAGGCTTTTACACGGTACGTTGTTGGCAGCCTCCTTGTGGACAGGAGGGGAGTGCAGGGGAGGGGAGTAGAGTAATGGGCTCCACCTTAGGCAATGATACTCGTCCGCAAAGGCAATCACACTCAGACTGTCAGCTGAGGGCTGCCTGCCAGTAGCCCACTCAACAACCTATAGACTATATCCTTCAGACAGGAAGGAGGATAGGGAGTGTCTATCATAGTGTTTACTGTAGAAATGCTCTCAGTGATTTATATGCTGGAATGTACTAGGGGGATATTGTATTACACAGAATCAATGAGATGGCTGGAGCATCAGCATCAGAAAATAGACTAATAACTACACAGCAAGAAAAATGTGCTCAAGTCCTGGCATTAACGATTTGGTGGAGTTGCTGCTATGGGTCCCCATCACTCATCTGTTGACTCACAACCTTGTTGCTACCATATTGAATAACATGTCTGTACTGCACAGCAGTCCTTCAAGGTGCAAAATCCTGCTGTGGGCTAGCTACTTTAACTGACTTGGGTACTTTGCACCATCTTTCTCTGTGGTGACAGGAGGTATGATATCCTGACTCATGTAGGCTCTCCCAAACGGGATCCTCGGAAAAGATGGAGAGGCTGCATCAGTGTGTGGAGCAATCTGAATCAACTATAAACATTAATCTTTACTAGCCCAAGGAACATGATCATGAGACATGGGTGAGAAACTTGGGTGTGATCACAGAAAAATCTCAAATATGATAGACAAATAGTAGTGGCTAACCCTAGAAGGTACTGATTCTGAGGCCTGGGCCAGAGAGGCCCTGTTTCAGAAGACCCAAAATATGCCATGTTGAAGAAATACACAATTCTGAAAGGCAGAGTGGCACAGGGAACAAGACATAGAAGCCAGGGAGACCCAAATTCAAATCCTACCTCAGCTCTCATCAACTGAGTAGCTGACTTAAACAAGTTATGATTAATGATAATAGCTCACATTTAGGAACATTTATACTGTTTTGAGTACCAGGCTGAATGATTTGCATTTATTATCATATTTAATTCTCAGAACCACCTTCTAAGTCAGGCACTATCAACTCCAAGTTTTTAGATTTCCTTTTCTTTTTCTTTTTTTCTTTTTTTGCTAGTCCTGGAGCTTGGGCACTGTCCCTGAGCTTCCTTTGTTCAAGGCTAGTACTCTGCCACTTGACCATAGTGCCATTTCTGGCTTTTTTGAATAGTTTGTTGGAGATAATAGTCTCATGGACTTTCCTGCTTGGGCTGGCTAGGATTATAGGCATGAGTCACCCGGTGCCTGGCTTTAGATCCTTTTTTTTTTTTTTTTTTGGTGCAGAGTGGTTAAGAACTTATCCAAGCTAAGTGTGTTGGTTCAGGCCTGTAAGGCTGAGGTAGGAAGATCTTGAGTTCAAGACCAGCATTGGCTCTATAGCAAGACCTTGTCTCAACAACATCAAAGCTATTCATGATCATACTGATAGTGTTGAACTGGGACAGAAGTCAGGCAGCCTGGGTTTTGCAATGCATACTCTTTTCCATTTATTTATTTATGAGACAAGGATCTGATTACATTGGTCAGACTGGCCTTGAGCTTTTTATCCTTGAACTCTCTCAGACTTCTGGGTAGCTGAGATTATGGGAATGTGCCACCAGGCCCAGACTGCATGCCCAGAATGAATGCCACACTACCTGTTCTTGGGCCAGGCACAGTAATTTGTGCCTTTAATACCAGCTACTTGGAGCAAGAGATAGGAAGATCAAGGTTCAAGGCCAGTCTGGGCAAAACAAAAAACAAAAAAAAAATGTGAGACCCTACCTCAAAGAATAAGGTCACACCTTATTAGAATCCAATCCACATTAGAGGCATGCAAAGAGGATTGGGGTCTAGGCAGCTCAAAGACTATCTGAAAACTAAAACAAAAAATGGCTAAAGTGACAAAGCATCTACCTAGCAAGCATGAGACCCTGAATTCAAACTAAGAATTTCACTAAGAACAAACAAAAACTTATTCTTATATGTGGAATAAGGCCTGCATTTGCCTCATAGATTACTGGTTCTTTTACTTCTTTGGTGGAAGTGGGTATCAAACCCAGGAACTCATAGTTGCTAAGTGCTCAGCCATGTGAACCATACCTCCAGCCTAGATTACTGGTTCTTTGCAGCTCTTCTCATCCTCACCACTTGAAACACATCCAGTTAGCATTAGAAGCATCTGTTCTAGATTCCTGCATCTTAAACATCACAAATCCATGACTGCTCATACTGTTTTTCTACCTAGAAGGTTCTCCACATTTCCCCGCTTTCCACTTGTGCCTGCTTCCCCCAACTGGCACCTAAAGATCAGTTCAGAAAACTGTGGCTCCTTTCTCATCTTTCTGCTCCTCTAGCCCCAAAGCCTACCTCGAGACAGCAAATTGACCTGCTTGGCCATAATCTCAGCTCAGGAATGGGGCCATGTCTTGGCCTCCATAGCTTCAGTCTTACATAGGACAGGTAAAGCCTGGCACTTAGTTGGGACTCATTAGGGGGTTCTGAGTTAATTTAATCAAGTTCACACATACTACTATTTTTTATGCCACCCTAAAGTACTTGAACCATACCTCAGCCTTTGGGTTCAGTCTTATTCATTCAGTGACTTAGATGACTGTGTCCTAAACTCTGTTTTTGCTTTTCCATTTTGTTTTTAATGCCAATCTTTAGGGCTTGAACTCAGGGCCTGGACTTTGTCCCTGAGCTTTCAAATTAAAAAAAAAAATTGTTATTATAAAGGTGATGTACAAAGGGTTACAGTTACATAAGTCAGGTAAAGGGTACATTTATTTTATTTTATTTTTTATTTCATTTCTTTGTAAGTCTTGAGGGCCTGGATACTGTCCCTCAGCTTCTTTTGCTCAAGGCTAGCAATATACCACTTGAGCCACAGTGCTACTTCTGGCTTTTTCTGTTTATGTGGTACTGAGGAATTGAACTCAGGGCTTTATGCATGCTAGACAGGCATTCTACCATTAAGCCACCCAAGGACACATTTTTTTTCGGATAATGTCAGCCTTTCCCTCACTCTGTCCCTGAGCTTTTTTTGCTCAAGGGTACTACTCTACAGAGCTACAGCTCTGCTTCTGATTTTTTTGTCTTTTTGGTAATTAATTGGAGGTAAGAGTCTCAAGGACTCTTCTGATACAGTTGGCTTTGAACTTTGATCCTCAGATCTCAGCCTCTTAAAAAACTAGGGATTACAGCCATAAGCCACAGTGCCTGGCTTCTAAATACTGTTTTAAGGAATTGAACAACAACTTAAAGAAGTCTATAACCTCACAGAGCTTACATCTTTAATGTAGAGGGAGACAAATACTAAACAAAATACACAAGTAAATTTCACAGCAGTGATTAGTATATTTGGTGGTATTATGTGATAAGATAGAGAAAGTAAAGGAGAGAGCATAATGGAAGACCCTAGCAGTAGGTAGTAGCTGTTTAAGTGCTACAGTCAGATAAAGCTATTTTTGAAAAGACAGCATTCGACCAAACACCCCACAAAGTGAAACAGCTACTTGGAGAGCTCCAAGGTAATTTTTCTGAGCAGAAGGAATAGAAGGTACAAAGGTCCTGAGCTTCTTAGGGAATGCTTTGGCATTCCCTAAGAACCCACTGTGGCCATCTAGAAGAGAGTAAAGTAAGCCCTCCAATTTCCTTTGAACTATTACCCATGCCTTTTTTAATTTTTATTTTTGCTAGTCCTGGGGCCTGAACTCAGGGCCTGAGCACTGTCCCTGAGCTTCTTTTGCTCAAGGCTAGCACTCTACCACTTGAGCCACAGCGCCACTTCAGGCTTTTTCTGTTTATGTGGTACTGAGTAATGGAACCCAGGGCTTCGTGCATGCTAGGCAAGCACTCTACCACTGAGCCACCTTCCCAGCTATCACCTATGCCCTTTCAAAAGCCTAAGGGGATATCATCTTTTTCCAGTTCTTTTGGAACTTCTGAAAGCAACCAACAAAGTGTTCTGCAGAGGACAAGTACTAGATTAAGTCTGAGCTGTGTTGACTCAGATCTTCCAAGCTAAGAAGAAAGTGGTAGCTAAGTGGGAGACTTGCCTAGTGAGGAAAGGTTCTCTTTATTCTCCTGTAGCCATCACAGGACAAGAGGTCTAGCTGCTTCACAGCAAGCATTCTGTTCTAAAATCCTAGTTAATAGCTGCTTCATGCCTCAGCCTAAATTAAAGCAGAAATCTTGCTTGGATTCATTTGGAACCTAGCCAAAGGATCCAGAAACTATACAGTGAGGATCCAGTGTGCCCCCTCCCCCCCCTCGCCCCCTGGGCCACCTGTGTAAGTGTGGTCTTTGAACTAAGTTGGGTTTTTTGGGAGGGGTGTAGGGGGTTGTGGGGGTTGAACTCAGGATCTGGGCGCTGACCCTGAGCTTTTGCACTCAAAGCTAGCACTCTACCACTTTGAGCTACAGCTCTACTTCCAGTTTTCCGGTGGTTAATTGGAGATAAAAGTCTCATAGAATTAACTGCCTGGACGGGCTTTGAACCATGATCTTCAGTTCTCAACCTTTTAAGTAGTTAGAAGTACAGGTGTCAGCCACTGGTGCCCAGCTTAAGTTGTTGCTTTTGTTGCTGTTCCAGCACAAGAGCTTGAACTCAGGGCCTGAGTGCTGGTACTCTCATACTTGAACCACAGCTCTACTTCTGGATTTATTTTATTTTATTTTGTGTTTCACTGGTGATAAGAATCTCTCAGACCTTCCTGCCTGATCTAGCTTCAAACTGGGATTCTCAGATCTCAGCCTTCTGAGTAGGAAGGATTAAGGCATGAGCCACCAACACCCAGCTGAGCTAAGAATTGTTTTTTTTTTCTTGTTGGTGGTTTTTTTTGGGGGGTGGGGTTTGCTAGTCTTAGGGCTTGAACTCAAGGCCTGGGGACTGTCCCTGAGCTCTTCAGCTCAAGGCCAGCACTCTACCACTTGAACCACAGTTCCACTTTGGGTTTTCTGGTGGTTAATTAGAGATAAGAGTCTCTTGGACTTTCCTGCTTGGGCTGGCTTTGAACCCTGATCCTAAGATCTCACCCTCCTGAGTAGCTATGATTACAGGCGTGAGCCACCAGTGCCCGGCTAAGAATTGTTTTTACACACGGTGAAATACAGAATGAGTGCCACTGTTATTAGTTGACAGCCATACTACCTCATTTACAGGTTGCTTTTGGACACTCTCCCACTAGAGTGGCAGCGCCGAATAGCTGTGGTATAAATGGTATCCCCTGTGTTCCCTAAGATGTTTATTATTTGGTTATTTACAGAACAATTCTTGAACTAGGGGTGAAGTTCACTGACAAAGCGCTTGCCTGGCACACTCAAGGCCCTAGGTTCTGTCCTGTTGGTGCCTGACTTAGACTATTCATTTCAGAGTTGGCTGCACATTGAAGTCATTTGGAAAACTTTGGAAAATACTGATGCCTTGACTGAGTAATTGATCTAAGTACCAGGACATTAAAAGACTTTTTTTGAGTAATTAACATGTAACTATGCTTACTAATAGCTGACCCAGATTATGCTTTCTCAAGTGTTAAGGTGCTACAAACTCTCAAATCCCCCTAATGGGGAAATTTGTTTGAAATGCAGATGGTGATTAGTAGTGCTGGAGAGTGATCTGAAGCTTCTGCTTTTGTGTGTGTGTGGGGGGGGGGGGGTACTGAAGTTTGAACTCAGATCTTGTTAGGCAGGTGCTCTGTTACTTGAGACACACCTCTAGTCCAAGTTCTTGTGTTTTTTGAATAAGCTCTCTGATGGTACCAAGGCTGCTGCTGGACCAGGGATCACATTTTTTGTGAGTGACAAGGATTTATCCTGCTACCTACCCTGCCTTATCTCATTCCACATGTTTTCAATCTCTCTCTGTCCCCCAACCCTCCTATAGTACCGGCACTTGAACTCAGTGCCTTCCATTACTAGACAAGTACTCCAACACTGGACCAACATCCCTAGTCCCTTTTTTTCCCCCAGTTTGTTTTTTTAGGTAGGGTCTTGTGCTTTTTCTCTGGGCCAGCCTTGGACCTACCTCCAAATAGCTGGGAGCACAACCACCTTATTTTCTCCTAAAGGTAGATCAGAAGACGTCACAAAACAAATGCCACTCCTTAATAAGCAACTTTGGTGGACTGAAAATCACCCTGGGTGCTGAAAGGGATTTTGATTCTTTCCCAAAAGACAAATGGTTTTGAACACCAGCCCTAACATCAATCCATTAAGAGTTCCCATGTTCTAGAAACAAGGGAAGAATAATTACAGCTGTCCCTCTTTTACTCTTCCATTCTTTGGAGAAAGTTCTTGGGAAGTGAGTATAAAGAAATCCTCTGTTGGTTAACAGACTGCAAGTTGTGTGCAGATTAACAATTAGTCTGAGTCCAGTGCCTGGGAGAAATGCTTTACTCAGTGGCTCTGGTTGCACTTGAGGAGCTAACTGGGAGGGATAGAATGTCCTCTTGGGCATGGAATGCTCTGGAATCTAAGTCAGACTGATTCTGTGAAGTCCTTTTGGGTAAAATTGAAAAAAGGAGGAGACACAATCACATCTTATGGAGACATTTGACATTTTATTCCTAATTTCTTCCACACTTTGCATTGAGTCTGTTGGAGGCAATTATGCTCTTCAAACATCTTTTTGCTATCCAGCCGGTGGATTTTCAAAAGATCTTATCTTGTGGTTAGTTTGGTGGATTACAGATTACAATGTCTTTTTTTTAATCTTTCAACTTTTAATATGTATGTGTGTATGTGTGCACACATGTGCACATGCCAGTACTGGGACTTGAGCCACAGTGCCTTCCGGTTTTCTGGCAGTTTATGGAGAAAGGAGTCTTACAGACTTCTTGCCTGGGCTGGCTTTGAACTGCGATCCTCAGATCTTGGCCTCCTGAGTAGCTAGAATTACAGGTGTGAGGCAGGGGCACCCAGCAATCTTGTAGACTTTTTAAGTTTTTTGGGGGGGAGTCCAGTCGTGGGGCCTGAACTCTGGGCCTGGGTGCTGTCCCTCAGCTCTTCAGCTCAAGGCTAGCACTCTACCACTTGAGCCACAGCGCTACTTCCGGCTTTTTTCTTTTTGCTTATGTGGTGCTGAGGAATCAAACTCAGGGCCTCAGGCATGCAAGGCAAGTGCTCTACCACTGAGCCACCTTCCCAGCCCTCTTGTGGACTTTTATACATACCACATGTCACACAACTCACCCGTTTAATGTGTGCAAGCCTGTGGCATTTAGTAGATTCATAGGGTTGTGAATAGTCACTACGATCTAATTTTAGATCATTGTCCTCATCCTAAAAAGAAGCCCTATGCCCTCTGTGTTTGCTCCCCTTGCCCCTGCTTCCTCTGCCCCTGGCAGCCATGAAGCTGCTTTCTGCCTATGGAATTCAAACAAAAGGTTTCTGTGGCCTCTGGCCTGGGTACTGGTTTCAAATTGTGAGATATGCAGCTGGCTCCTTTACTTCATCTCTCTGGGTCTCATTTTCCTCATCTGCCAGATGAGTTGGTTCTCAACCTCGGCTGTACAAAGATATTTCAAAAAAATAATTGAAACTGAGGCCTCACCCTCAAGAGATTTTTTAATTCACTTGATTTGGGGTAGGGCTTAGACAAAATTTTAAAAAAATAAATAGAAACATGAAAACTCTTCATTATCCAAATGTTTCTTACTGCCTTGTTCTCCTAATTTGATACCTTCTCAGTAAAACCTGCTCTGGCTCCTGAGTTTCTAAATTAGTATCTTATGATTTACAAGACACGCCCCCTCATGGCTCCTGTGTATAACACAATAAAGTTTGGAAAGCTCTGCTCTCAAGTGCTAACAGCCCACAGTTTTATGATCTCAGTTCCTTCCTGAGCCACCAGGTGATTTTTAGTAATCAGTTCCCATAGACCCAAGTTTACCCCATGCTGGAAAATTGGCTCCCTAAACAGGTATAGGAATATGCCACCGGCAAAGTATTACTAGAAGTTTGTTTAGTGATTGTTAATTACACAGCAATTTGGAAGAACATCAAGTTATTTTAGAGTTGTTCTATCAGAGGTGGGGGGGAAAGTGGGGGGAAAGGTCTCAACCTGCAGGAAGTTTTGAAGCATTATGTAGTTTACAAAACTCAAGTGTCAGGCAGAGGAGCAGAGGTTCTCAGTTTTGACTGCCACCAGAATATTACTTGGGGAGGTTTTTAAATATTTTTTTTATCAGTATTTCATTTTATTTTTGCAGATCAAACCTGGCCTTGCAGTTACTAGCAAGTTGTTTTACTTTCAGCTCTAGCTAGGGAGTTTTTCTTCATTTTTTTCTTTCTTTTTGGTGGTACTGGGGTTTGAACTTAGAGATTTCCACTGCTAGGCAGGTGTTCTACCACCCACAGCTCTTTCATGCTTTATTTTTCAGATATAGCTGTTGCATTTTCCCCCAGTTGATCTTGGGTCACAATCCTACTACATATTCCCCTTCTTACCATGCTCTGGTCATTCACTGAGATGGTGACTTGATAACCTTTGTTGGGGGGATGGGGGCAGGGTTGACCCCAAACCTCAATCTTCCCAATCTATGTCTTCTGAATTGGGATTATAGGCATGTGCCACCCCTTTCTGTCCAACCCCGACTCCTACCTGCTCTGTTTGGGAGTTTTAAGATTATTGATAACCAGGCCTCCCCCCCAAACCAAATAAATCAGAATCTTTGTTTTTTTTTTTTTTGGTCGGTCATGGACTTAAACACAGCTTGGATGCTGTCCCTGTGCTCTTCAGCTCAAGGCAAACACTCTACCACATGAGTGCCACTTCCGGTATTCTAGTGGTTTATTGGAGATAAAGTCTCACAGACTTTCCTGCCTGGGCTGGCTTTGAACCGTGATCCTCAGATCTCAGCCTCCTGAGTACCTAGGATTAGAGGCGTGAAACTGGCACCCGGCTTCTGCATTTTTTTTTTAAAGCTCCCCAGTTGATTCTAATAGTCAAATTTGAGAATCAATGGTACATTTTACTACTGTTAACCTGTCTTTGATATACTAAAAAAAATAGTGCTGGGGATTAAACCCAGGGCCTCACACATGCCTACCGGCAAGAGCACTAAAATTGTACAGGTGCTGGGAGAGACAGACCCCAGCTTTGGTTCTAATTCCCAGAACAGGAAGAAAAGGAAAACAGGAAAAGAATGAGAGGAAGAGTGGGCATTATCCCATGCCCACAGTCTTGTAGAAGTCACAGGACCTCCCAGCAGGGGGTATATTGGCTACCTCAAAGCCATCCTAGAAATAGGTGGTACAGCCATGATAGTGGCAGTCATGTGACTGTCCTGTGGGCTGTGATAAATCAGGGAATTCAAAGGATCCGGGAATTCAGACCAGTCAGCAAAGTCAAACCCAGACAGGGGCCGTCAGCCAGGTGGCCACTGGCCATGTAGAACCTCAGGAGGCCGGAGACAGTGTGGCATCTCCAGGATGGGTGCTGCCTGCTGCTCCACACTTCCTACTATGGAAACCTGGCTTAATGCATGAGCAGCAGGACTTTGCAGCTGCAGAAACAATGCCCCGGTGGCTAAATGGAGGAAGCACTTATATAATCAAATGCTGAGCAGGCAGAGAGCAGATCTGAGAGCTAGCAGGGCCAATGTGGTACTCAGGAAGAGGCAATGAGAATCAGACAAGCAGAAGCAGAGAAACTCAGGGAGCCATACCTGTAGCCAACGTAGATCAGAAAGGACATATGCATGTATTGACATTTGGTGAAGTTACACAGGATACTGGATGGTTTATACCTTAGGTTGTTTTCTCCAAGTGCCTGGAGGAATATGCACAGGAGAACTGAAATAACTCAGTTGTGGCTCCAAGATACCAAATCTGCCAGCTTAGATCTTGCTCAAGACTATTTTGAAAGTTTATTGTGTTACCCCACTTCTAGTTATTTCTCTACACTGCTACTGGAATTATTCTTCAACATGAGGGTTTTGATCACTATCAATTACATAAAAGATAAAATTGCACAAATTCAATGTCACTTGCAAACTCTTCCCAAACTGTTTGGTAAAACAAATTTTTCAAGTTTGTGTTTCCCACCACAGGTTGCTTCTCTTTGTTGCTGTGTTACAGTGTTTCTCTTTCTGTATCTCTCCCGGCCCTCTGCCTCTGCAGACATACTCAGCCTTTGACCTGGGCCTTTGGCCCTTCAGTGGTTCTTAGCAAGGTCAAGGCTGTGTTCAATCAGCATCAAAAACAAAAACATATACCTAAAAATTGTATTTATAGGATATTGTGGTATTGATTCAATATATGCAATATTATATAATGTTTAAATGTTTGTTAATGCATTCATTTCTTTATTGTAGTACTGGGGTGCTCTACCTTTTGAGCCACACCTCCCAGCCCTTTTTGCTCTCATTATTTTTCTAATACACTTTTGCTGTTTTTCTCAGGCCAGCTTTGATCTCCTATTTATGTTTCCTGCACAGCTGGGATGACAGCTGAGGAGGATCCCAAAAACTTTTTGCTCAGTCTTGTCTCAAACCTCAGTTCTCCCAATCGCTGTCTCCTAAGTAGTCAGGATTGCAGGCATGAGCCACCATGCCTATTTTAAATGTTTAAAATGAACACATCTATCTCCTCAAACACTTAATGCTTCTTTATAATGAAACCATTTAAAATTCTTTTTTTAGCATTTAAAAATATAGTTACATTATTATTTATGGTCACCCTATTGTGCAATAGCATACCAGAACTTCCCACTTCACAGTCCTATTTAACTGTAACTTAGTACCTATTAATCTCCTCTGTCCTTCTCTCCCTAGTCTTCCCAACCTCTGGTAATCACCATTCTACTCTCAGCTTTTTTTTCCTTCGAGATCCTTCCACCCTCCCTCCCTCCCTCCTTTTGTCCCTCCCTTCCTCCCTCCCTCTCTCCCTTCCTTCCTTCCTTCATTCCTCCCTCCCCCTCTCTCTTTCTCCCTTTTGTTCTTTCTTTTTCCAAGACAGGCTCTACATAGCCCATGCTGGTCTGAAACTATTCATCCTTCTGCCCAAGCCTTCTGAATGCTGGGATTGTGGCCATGCACTGCCTTACTATGCTATTCTTAACTTCTATGAGATAACTTTTTTAGATTACATGTATGAGAGAGGTCATGTGTTAGCTGACTTTCTGGGCCTGGCTTATTATAGACAATATAACAATATGGGGGGGGGAAGGTAGATAAGTCATATTTATAATGCAGCCTATGGTTTTGCAAATGACATCTTCTTTATAGTTGAATATGCCACTGTGCATATGTATCACATTTTAAAAATCCATTCTTCAACTGAAAGACACTTAGATTGTTGACATTTCTTGGCTATCCAAGAACTGGGCTACAAACGACATAGAAGTGCAGATGTCTCTGCAGCATAATGATTTCTTCTATTAAATAAATAATCAGCAGCTACATACAGTGGCTCAGACCTGTAATTTCAGTTATTCAGGAATTGGAAATTAGGAAGATCTTGCTAGACATGGAGTCATTGATACTGCTATCTTAATAAGTCAGGAATGGTGGCACTCATCTACAAACTCAGATATAGTGTAGGGCTGCTCCCTGAGAAAATATATGAGGCTCTATGTGAAAAAGAATAAAATCTAAAGGAGTATAAATGTGGCTTAAGTGGTAGAATACCTATCTAGCAAGTGTGAAGCCCTGATTGCAAACCTCAGTACTGCCCAAAAATAAAATGATAAATAATCTGGTTAATCTTGGCAAGCCAACTTGATTGAGTGCTAGGATTGATGAACAGTAAATTCAGAAACTGCAGCCTCTGTTTAATTTTCTAGAGCAGGGACCAAAGTCATTTGGCTCAGAGTGATCTTTATGCAGTTTTCAAAATTGTGCCCTTGATTTGAAAGTATGATTATTGAGAACACTTTCCTAAAAGTGCAGGAAGGAAAAAGAAGTGATCAATTGTAGACCAGTGGCAAATGGCCAAAAGCTGTGCTTGAGCAGTCAGAGGACAGGGGTTGGCCAAAGGCCTCAGAAGTCTCATGAGAAGCTGCAAATGAGACACAGTGGTCTCCTGCTTACTCAGCTGATGTTTGGTAGGCCAACCAGAGTATGTAATTGTGGGAGTATCTAGCTTCCAGAAGTAACTGTGGAAAAAATTTATGGCCATTTGGAAGAGGTCTGATGACCATCAGCCTCAGAGGAAACACTTTCTGGTGCGGAACAGGAAGTATCACAGAGTTCAAGAACTTCTGAGTAATACAGGAAATTCTTCCAGGTAATTAAAGTACCTAGAACTATTTTCACCCTGGAAATTCTTAACCTCCAACAAAGAGCATGTACTTCTGAAACCCCTTTTAACACTGCAGTTCATTCTGACAGTGACTACCAGGCTTACAGGCCATGGTAGTCTGATTGCCTGCTTTCAGTCTGATTCCTGCAAAATACATAAGAAGAGATTTCTTTTTTTTTTTGGGGGGGGGGGTCCGGTCATGGGGCCTGAACTCTGGGCCTGGGCGCTGTCCCTCAGCTCTTTAACTCAAGGCTAGCGCTCTACCACTTGAGCCACAGCACCACTTCTGGCTTTTTTCTTTTTGTTTATGTGGTGCTGAGGAATCGAACCCAGGGCCTCTGGCATGCAAGGCATGCGCTCTACTACTGAGCCACCTTCCCAGCCCAAGAAGAGATTTCTTAAATTCCAGCTTTATGTGGATTCTCACTATAACCAATGTTTATGAAAGTTATTGACACAGAATTTAGAAAAACAGCTTTGATATGTGCACAAATGTAGATAAATGGGACTGAAAACCACACAGCATGAACTCTTGGGAGAGGCTGAAAATGTCTGCTGAACAACAGAAGACAAGGAGCTGAATGGAACCACACAGACTTCTGGATAAGCATGTCCAAGGGGTCTTACTGATCTACCACAGTGGAGGAATGGGTTTATTTAAAGATGATTTGTTACATTGTTTCCTGTTAGTGCCGTAGCCAATGCCTACAACATAACAACCACTAAGTAATAAAATTCCTTTATTTATTTATTTTTCTTCTTTGAGACAGGGTCTTGCTATATAGCTCAGGCTGGCTCTGCACTCATAATCTTCTTGTCTCAGCCTCCTGAGTGCTGGATTATAGGTGGCACTTCCCCACCTGGCTCTGAGTAAATATTGTTGGAATAACTATAAGTAGCTTAAATAAACTAGTAGCTTTTACATAGCTTTATTAATTTTTTTTTTGTTGTTGTTGGTCATGAGGCTTGAACTCTGGGCCTAAGCGTTGTCCCTCAGCTCTTCGGCTCAAAGCTAGCCCTCTACCACTTGAGCTACAGCACCATTTCTGGTTTTCTGGTGGTTTATTGGAGATAAGAGTTTCATGGACTTTCCTGCCCGGGCTGGCTTTGACCGTGATCCTCAGATCTCATTTAGATATACTGGGGATGGAATCCCACAGCCTTGCACATGTTGGGCAAGTGCTGTACCCTGTTTTTTATGTGCATGTATGAAACTGTAAGTAAAAGAATCCCTCCACAGGGTGAGAATGTGGCTTAATGGTAGAGTACTTGCCTAGCATGCATGAAGCCCTGGGTTCAATTGAGTCCTCAGCATCACATAAACAGAAAAAGCCAGAAGTGGTGCTGTGGCTCTCAAGTGGTAGAGAGCTAGCCTTAAGCAAAAGAAGCTGAGCGACAGTGCCTAGGCCCTGAGTTCAAGTCCCAGGACTGGCAAAAAAACCCCAACAAAACCCTCCAGATATAGATAGCATGTGAACCACACCTAACAGCCCTGGTTGTTAGCTTTCAGGGCACAGTGATACATAACACATGTTGGATTATACTAGAGAAGAAAAGCCAAATTCTGGGCCTAGTACCAGTTTGGATATCTGGATTCAATTTGTATAGTGTCTCTTAAATCACAGGAAAATTCTGTCCTCTATCTCAGCCACACTCACGCCCTTGCTTTTAGGTCTTTCACACTGTCCTGATATGACATAGTCAAATGAAGCTGTGCCTAGGTTAGCCAGTGATGTAATATATCCCTGGCTACATGCAGGACGGTTGCAAAGCAGAGCCTAAGCTTGCCAGATGTCTTGGTGGAGCTCATAACCTATCTATGCTTTGTCACTTTGTTGATGAATGTGGGAAAATGTCCAGACATGAGAGCCTCGCTTCCAGCAACAGCTCCAATAGTCATGGCTCAGAGGGGTATTTATTTGGGGTACTTATTCCCATCTTTGGAAGTAAAAAAAAAAATCAATAAAAATGATGCAAACTGCAGAAAAACTGTGAGAATCAGTTCTTTCTGGTGTTAATATATATAAAACTTTAAAAAGTGCCGGTAGCACACACCTGTAATCATAGCTACTCAGGAAGCTGAGATCTGAGGATTGAGGTTCAAAGCCAGCCCAGGTAAGAAAGTCTGTGATACTCTTATCTCCAATTAGTACCAAAAGAGGCAGAAGTAGAACTGCGGCTTAAGTGGTAGAGCACTAGCCTTGAGTAAAAAACAGCTCAGGGTCAGTGTCCATCCAGGCCCTGAGTTCTAGCCTCATGACTGGCACAAGAAAAAAAAAAAGTGTTTTAGGCCAGGTACCAGTGGCTCACACCTGTAATCGTAGCTACTCAGGAGCCAGACATGTAAGGATTATAGTTCAAAGTCAGCCCAGGTAGGAAAGTCTATTAGAATCTTATCTCCAGTTAATTCCTCGCCTCCGCCCCTGCCCCCCCCCCCCCAAAAAAAATGTTGGAAGTGGAACCGTGGCTCAAGGGTTAGTGAGCTAGCCTTGAGCAGAAAAGCTGAGGGACAGTGCCCTGGTCTAGGGTTCAAGCCCCAGGACTGGCACAAAAAAAAGTGTTTTTAGTCAGGAATGAGTATAAAATGCATATATGAACAGGAGTGCATGTATGCACATGTGCACACATACATACACACTGTTAGTTTTCCATCACCATAACAGAATACCTCAGGCAATCAACATATAAAGAGAAAGGGTTTATTTTGGTCACAGTTCTATGGCTCTATTCCTTTGAGACTGTAACAAAGCAGCACTTCATGATAGTGGCATGTGGCAGAAAAATGCACTGATTTGATTCCCTTGGAAGCAAAAGAAGAGTAGGAGGGAATCAAGGTTCCATAATCCCCTTCAATGCACACCTTCAATGGCCTAAGGCATCCTACTACACCCTACTTATCAAATGTAATACATTGCCCAAGAGCACTAGGCTAGGGGCCAACATTCAATATCAAACAGCACTCACATATATACACATATATCTCTACCTATAAATGCCATATCTACTCACTATACTATATACACATACATATGCATACATGTATTTATCTGCATACACCTATGTAAACATTTTCTCAGATATAGCAGGAAATAAATAAACTATGTTATGATTTTTCTTTGTTCATTTTTCTTTTTTTAAATAAGTAAGCTGGTCTTTAACTTGCTATGTATGGCTGGCAGCAAACTTGGGATCCTCCTGCCCCCCCCTGCTGAGTTCTGGGATTACAGGCATGCACCATCATACTCAGCAGCTTTCTTATTCTGAGAAAGATGGTTTTTTGTGTGTGTGTGGGTCCAGTCCTGGGGCCTGAACTCTGGGCCTGGGTGCTGTCCCTCAGCTCTTCAGCTCAAGGCTAGCATCTACCACTTGAGCCACAGCGCCACTTCCGGCTTTTTTTCTTTTTGCTTATGTGGTGCTGAGGAATCGAACCCAGGGCCTCAGGCATGCAAGGCAAGCGCTCTACCACTGAGCCACCTTCCCAGCCCTCTGAGAAAGATGTTTGTAAGGTACTTAGGAAGTTCTATTAACCACTCCCCCCCCACCTTTTTTTTTTTTTACTAGAATGGTCTGTGTGAGGGCCTAGAATAGCCTAGATTTTCCCTTTCTTCCTTCTTTCTTTCTTTCCTTCCCTCCCTCCCTCCCTCCCTCCTTCCCTTCCTTCCTCTTTCTTTTATTTTCTAATTAAAGAAAATCTTGTTTTGAAATGTTGGTCTTGCTACAAAGCCCAGGATATCCTTAAACTCAAGATCCTCCTGCCTCAGCCTTTAACTGTGCATTACCAGCCCCTCCCCCCCCCCCCCCCCCCCCCCCACGCCATTGCTGGAGATTGCATTTAGGGCCTCATATATACTAGGCAAGAACCCTATCACTGAGCTACAACCCCCATCCTGATACTGGATCTGGTTCAAGCTAACCTTGAACTGTGATCCTTCTGTTTCAGCTCTCAAGTAGCTGACATATGCCACCACATATGTTGTTTCCTTCCTTCCTTCCTTCCTCCGTCCCTCTGTCCCTCCGTCCCTCCCTTCCTTTCTCTCTCTCTCTTTCTTTCTGGCACTAGTACTGGAGTGTGAACTCAGGGTCTCATGCTCTCACTCGGATTTTTGTTTTGTTTTTTGGGTCCGGTCGTGGGGCCTGAACTCTGGGCCTGGGCGCTGTCCCTCAGCTCTTCAGCTCAAGGCTAGCGCTCTACCACTTGAGCCACAGCGCCACTTCTGGCTTTTTTCGTTTTGCTTATGTGGTGCTGAGGAATCGAACCCAGGGCCTCATGCATGCAAGGCAAGAGCTCTACCACTGAGCCACCTTCCCAGCCCCGCCTCACTTGGATTTTATATTTATTTTCCTTTCTTTTTTTTGGGTCCAGTCGTGGGTTCTGAACTCTGGGCCTGGGCGCTGTCCCTCAGCTCTTCAACTCAAGGCTAGCGCTCTACCACTTGTACCACAGCGCCACTTCCGGATTTTTCTTTTTGCTTATGTGGTGCTGAGGAATCGAACCCAGGGCCTCAGGCATGCAAGGCAAGTGCTCTACCACTGAGCCACCTTCCCAGCCCCATCTCACTTGGATTTTTAAAAAAATATTTTGTTATTATAAAGGAGATGTACAGAGGGTCTACAGTTAGATGAGTCAGGCAAGGAACACACTTCTTTTTGGACAATTCATTTTTGGTTTGTTAAAAGATATGCAATCTCACTATGTTTTCCTGGCTGCTGGACTCCTGAGCTCACATGATCTTCCTGCCTTAGCCTCCCCCAAGCTAGAAGTATGGGTAGGTACTATTGCACCTGTCAATAACACCCAATTTTATCTAAGTGAACATGATAATCTCAAATGTTATCGTGAATAATCATGTTATTAGAGGCATTTAAAAGCTGCTTTTGCTGAAAAGCACTGACTCCTTATGTGGGCCCATGAATTTATGAAAAATAGGAGAAAAGCCTGGCATCTCTGCCTCTATTTTGTATTTGTCTCTGCTCTAAACCATTCTATGCAGTCACTCTGAAATCACCTTGGAATCTGGGAAGGACAGGACTGACTGATGATAACATTTTTATGGGAACCAAAAATATCTTTAAGGGAAAATAGAGGACAGACCATCCACCAGGTGTCAGTGACTTGATTACTCCCCTCAAGTGAGAACAGCCATACTTTGATCAGGATTGTCTACGAATTATGAGTACTTGACTCCTTCTGCCCCCAGTTCTTTGTCTATAAAAACAAAAACTCATGTCTGGACTCTGAAGGTAACTCAAGATGGGCTGAGGTATTTCTATGACATGCCTGTGGCACATAATACATCTCCTTTCTCTGCTTCTTAACATTACTCCTTATTTGGAGAATGTGTGACTGGACCTGACAATGAAACTCCTGGAGTTTGGGTTTGGGGTCTAAAAACTCTATTTTCAATATTCTTAATTCTGCCAGTATTGAGGCTCAAACTCAGGGCCTGAGGACTGTCCCTTAGCTTTTTCCACTCAAGGCTAGTGCTCTACTACTTGGGCCACAGCTCCCCTTTTTGGTGGTTAATTGGTGATTAAGGGTCTCATGGACTTTCCCACTGGGCTGGCTTCAAACCTCAATCTGATCTCCAGATCACAGCTTCTTAGCATTGATTACAGGCATGAAGCTGTGAACACTAGTGCTAGCCTTGAATATCCTAAGGAACAAGGTTGTGAACCTTCCTTCTCATACTCTAAATTTCTTCCCAGGTTTTTGTTTTCTTTTGTTTTACCAGTACTGGGGTTTAAAAGTTTGAAGTCAAGGTTTACAAAGTTCTTAAGGAAGTGCTCTAACCATTTAAGTCATAACACCAGCCCCCAGCTCTTCTTTTAGCTTATTCACTTGAACTAACCCTTCTGTCATTTTAATTAGTCATTTAGAATATTCTTAAACAGAAAGTATCTCATTTTTACATGGGAAGAAATTTAGTACTTCTTAATACCTCCATAATTTCCTTTAGTGCTTAACTGATTTTTGTTGTTGTATACTGTTTTTCTCCTTTTCTTTCCCATATCTTGTAGGTCAACCTATGTTATCATTTTAACTTTAATAGTATATACAAACTCTGTTCCTCTATGCCTCTATCCCCTTTTAACGATGTTGTTATCCTCACAAATTATATCTTATGCATTATGTGGTCATTAACATAGATCTATAATGATTGTTTTTGTGTTGGCAGGTTGGATCATGGAGGAGTTATAACTAAAATACAATAATGCTAGCTATGTTTTAACTGATATTGACACATTTACAAGTGTGCTTTCCTTCTTTTTTATTTTTACTTTTTTGTGTTTGTGTGCCAGTACTAGGACTTGAACTCAGGGCCTGAGCATGTTCCTGAGCTTTTTATTTTTGGTCAAGACTAGTCTCTACTACTTGAGTCACAGCTCCATTTGAGGCTTTTTTTGGTAATTACTTGGAGATTATAGGCTTACAGACTTTCCTGCCAGAGCTGGCTTTGAATAACAATCTTTAGATCTCAGCCTCCTAAGTAGGTAGGATTATAGGCATGAGCCACCAGGATAAGGTCTTTCTTTCTTTGCATTTTATTTCTCCACATGACTTCCAGTTACTATCTAGGATCCTTTTCATATCCATGCTACAGGATTCACTTCAGCATTTTTTGTGGAGTGAGTCTGTAAGTTGGAATATCAGAACAACAGAAGTGAACCAACCTTGGAGCATCCGGGAAGGCCCTTAGCGGTTTTCTCTTAATCTATCTCAGAGACAAAGGAGTTCATTTTTCACTAGATTTAGGTAAGAACTATTGATATATCTCCCTTGTCCAGGCTTTGAGGAGTCAAGGAATCTAAATTTGTGTCCTGTTAATGCCCCTAACTCATTATGTGACTCTGAAATAGTCATTCATCTTACTAGAGCCTTATCCTTTATCTGTAAAGGTGGTGTAGATCAAAGGTTGATAGAGTTTTTCTCTAAAAGGACAGATTGTGAGCATTTTAGGCTTTGTAGTTGTTAAGGGCTCTGGGAAAACTACTCAACCGTGTCATTGGAGTGAGGAAGCAACCAGGAAGCACAAGTAAACAAATCGGCACAGCCTTCTTCCAGTAAAACACGATTTGGCCCTAGATTGCTATTCTCTATAATCTGGCAGGGTTGTTCTAGTTCAAAATGTAAAAGGCCTGGTGACCTGCACGGTTGCTGTTAGTGTGCTTTTCCAACTTCACTCATTCATATTGCCGAGCATGTCCTTCATCAACCATGCAGGGGTAAGAATCACTACCACTATTTTGGTACCTGTGTACCAACCTTTTCCAACTTTTTTTTTCTTTTCTTTTCTTGGTATCTTATTTGTTCTTCTCAACAAAATAGCAGGTGACTACTTGCTATGGTCAGAATGTCCTCAATTTCAATTTATCCCCATGGTGAGTGTTAGAAGGTGAGGGCTCTGGGAAGTGATTAGGGTATAAGGGCAGAGCACTCATGAATGAGCCTAGTACCTTTATGGAAGAATCCTCATGGAAGTAGCTCACCGCTTCTACCGTGCAAAAGCATAGTCAGTAGGAAGGCCCCAGCAGATACTAACTCTAACACCACCTGGATCTTGGACTTCCCAGCCTGTTCAACTGTATGATACAGATTTCTCCTATTTATAAACTATTCAGCTAACTGTTTGAACCAATTAATACAGTGCTATTATAATTCCTATACAAAAGAAGTATATAAGGTCAAAAAGGTCCCTTAAGATGTCACTCCAGAGCTGGTAAGAACAGAAAGCAGGCCTTTGTTGTATTTTCTCCTTGTCACTTATTTTACAATAAGGACTGTTTAAAAGAAAAGCACAGTAGACAGGCTGGGAACGTGGCTCAGTGCTAGAGTGCTTACCTTGCATGCATGAGGCCTTGGGTTTGATTCCTCAGTATCACATAAACAGAAAAAGCCAGAAGTGGTACAGTGGCTTAAGTGGTAGAGCCTGGGCATGAAAGTCTGTGAGACTACAAGTAACCTGAAAAGCCTGAGATAGAACTGTGGCTCAAGTGGCAGAGTTCTAGCCTTGGGGCAGGAGGCGGAGGGGGAGGGAGGAAGGAAGCTCAGGAATAACGCCTAGGCTCTCATGCCCTAAATTTAAGCCCCAAGACCAGCACCCCCCAAAAATTTTTGTGGTCAAATTAAGTCAGGAAATCTGTGAAAGTTTCAGAGAAAAGTACAATCTTAGGAGGATTAAACAACATGTAATAGAGATGGCTTCCACCTGTACCTCATGACCACTCCATTCACGACCACTCCATTCACGACCACTCCATTCATGACCACTCCACTCATGTGCCTATTGTGTCAGTTCTAGCATAGCTGATGGCTTAGAAAGGCCACAGTCTGATATGTTAAAAATCTCTGGGGTCATTCAAAAGATGTCTTCATTTTATCTGTGAGAGTTAAGAGGTGTTTTAACCTATGTCCCAACCTTATCAGACTAGCCTCTTTTGAACTATTCATCCTAACCTAAACTTTTTCAGTGCTTCCATTGTGGGCTAAAGGTGTTTTGCGTGTATCCAAAGGCTTCTAGACTTCACAGCTGACGTTCACCCTCAGGGCTCCATACAACTTAGATGACACTTAGCAATAGACACCCAATCCTGTTGTCCTCATATCTATCTTTTCCTTCAGTCTAAAATGTCTAATACAAGCCAGGTGCTGGTGGCTCACGCCTGTAATCCTAGCTACTCAGGAGGCTGAGATCTGAAGATCGCGGTTCAAGGCCAGCCCAGGCAGGAAAGACTGTGAGATTCCTATCTCCAATAAACCACCAGAAAACCAGAAGTGGTGCTGTAGCTCAAGTGGTAGAGCGCTAGCCTTGAGCTGAAGAGCTGAGGGACAGCGCCCAGGCCTCACGACCGACCAAAAAAAAAAAAAAAGTCTAATACTTTGTGTACCTGCCATTATAACACATTCCTAATACGACTCTGAAAGATTCAACAGTTGACCATCCATTGGTGTCTGGGCTACTGGCTAGCAGGATTGGGGTCCTCATGATCTTCTTCCCAAATTTAACCTTATTGGGGGCTGGGAAGGTGGCTCAGTGGTAGAGCGCTTGCCTTGCATGCTTGAGGCCCTGGGTTCGATTCCCCAGCACCACATAAGCAAAAAGAAAAAAAGCCAGAAGTGGCACTGTGGCTCAAGTGGTAGAGCGCTAGCCTTGAGCTGAAGAGCTGAGGGACAGCACCCAGGCCCAGAGTTCAGGCCCCAAGACTAAACCTCTCCCCCCCCCCCCCCCCCCCCCCCAAACAAACCTTATTTTCTGCTTTCATGGATCATATTCAACATTAACTGTTGTAGGTTAAGGCCTTTGGAAGTATGAAGAATAGATATTTGACTAGACATCAACGTTTCAAAGAATGTGAGAAGCAGGTGAGTACTAAGGAAGAAGTTAACTACAATGTCAGTCCAGCCTTTGGCAACCGAGGAGGAAAATCCAGAACAAGCAATTCTTGTCAGTTTTCCTAGGTCAAAATGGCTTTACATTCCTCTTCTTTTAGTCACGGGCTCAGCTGGGAAGGACATGATCTCTGGGGAAGCCACTGAGCCACTTGAAGAAACTGACCACTGCAGACTGTTGACCACATTCTCTAGAGTGCTCTTCTGTGGGGGAGGATTTTATGCTAGATCTTCATTTTTGCCTCTGGTATCTTTGAGGTTACCTTCCTCAAACCCAGTTCTGCCTCAAATAGAAAAACTGAGGAGTTCACTGCAAACTGGGAGATAGTGGCTCATACCTGTAATCATAGCTACTGAGGAAGCTGAGATCTGAGGATTATTCAAAATCAACCCAGACAAGAAAGTCTGTATGATTCTTATCTCCAATCAACCACCAAAAAACCAGAAGTGGAGCTGTGGCTCAAGTGGTAGAGTGCCAGCTAGCGTGAAAAATCTACAAAATAGTAACCAGGCCCTGAGTTCAAGCCTCACAACTGGCATGTGTGTGCGCACACCCACACCCACACAATTCACCACAGCTGCATACCAATTGGAGAATACCATAAAAGTAAAAGACCAGTCTAAACAGCATAAATTTCATCTTGAGACTTTTTTTTTGGTGGATCCTGGGGCTTGAATTCAGAGCCTAGGAACTATCCCTGAGCTTGTTTTATTCAAGGCTAGTGCTCTACCACTTGAGCCACAGAGCCACTTTGTGTTTTTGTAATTTATTAGAGTCTCATGGAGTTTCCTGCCCTGGCTGGCTTTGAACCATGATCCTCAGCTCTCAGCTTCCTGAGTAGCTAGGAAGGATTATAGACATGAGCCACAGGAGCCTAGCATCTTAAGATTTTTTTTAAAGGATCATTTATTCATTCATATTAGAAAAAAACCTTTGGTATTAATTTATTACAACATGCTCATAAGAATCAGTCATTGCTATTTCCCCCTTTAAATTCTAGATGAAAATCTTAAATGATTTTTCCTTTCCAGTCTCATTGGAAATGCAAAGTCATGTAGTAAACTCTGTTAGTAATTCACAGTTAAACTGTACAAAGTTAAAACCATCTCACGTGACTGTCATGGGTTCCCTGTGAAGAGCTGAATCACATACACAAAAGAAAACTTCCTTAGAAGGAAAGCCAAGGCATGGAAAACAAGAGGAAAGTCTCACTGTAGAGACCAAGCCGGAAGGGATCTTGGAGGCAAGCCACTACCCAAATTCCTACAGGGCAGAAATAATAACCTGGTTTTACTCTCCACCTCCTCCCCAGCAAGTGTGTGCTGAACATCTATATTTCCTTTAAGGTTCCACAAGTCCTCCAGGGATGCTGAGAGTCACAGGGACTAAATGACGCCTTTAATGGTACATTGCTTATTTGGGGCAAAACTGGGACAAAAGCCCAGACTTTCTGACTCTCTTCAGACTACATACTCTTTGCATGCAACAATATGTCTGACAGACTTAAAGACAGAAAGCAAAGCCCAACAGCCTTACTTTTTTGCATGCTACTACTCCAATTTCAAGATCACATCATGTTGTATATGTTCAGGCTCTGTGTGTGCCTTCCTCTGAGCAGCCCAGTTTCTGGGGAATCTCCATGTCATCCTCTCCCATTCTCCCTGCCCAATGGCTGGTTGGCATGGGCTTATGAGTTCCTATTTCCTTTCCTGCCAGGGAACAACTTTGGGATGAGACCTATTCTGTCTCCAAGTTAACTCTGCCCCCTAGAACCTCCTTTCCCTACTTAGCCCTCTCTCCTTTTCTATGCTGATTTCTTATTCCCTCATGGTCATTCCTGGCAGCACTTTTTAATAAATCATTTTTGTCCAAGTCTTCCTTGTCTCATAATCTATATTTTATTATTTATTTATTTATTTTTGGGTCCGGTTGTGGGGTCTGAACTCTGGGCCTGGGCACTGTCCTTCAGCTCTTCAGCTCAAGGCTAGCGCTCTACCACTTGAGCCACAGTGCCACTTCCGGATTTTTTCTTTTTGCTTGTGTGGTGCTGGGGAATCGAACCCAGGGCCTCACGCATGCAAGGCAAGCGCTCTACCACTGAGCCACCTTCCCAGCCCCTCATAATCTCTTTCTAAGGAACCGAAATGAAAAAGAAAAAAAAAAGCCAAAACTTCACACTTTGTTGAGCTTCTGCTTATATGGATCTGGACCTCAGAGAACCTTGCTTCCCACTGCTGGTGTACTGTTTGCCTTTGGACATGCTATTAAGTCTCTGATATATGGTTCCTTATAAAACATGGAAAGAAATCTCTCCTCTCAAGGATAGTAAGTGCCTATTTTTATGGCAAGAGAAGTATTATTTTTCTGCATTCCTTCTGGGACTAGGCCATTGAAGAATTTTCTATGTGTTGACATACAGGTGATTGTGGCCAGGTAAGCCCCAGGAGCTTACTAGGAAACATGGGGTGTTTGAGAGCGGATTGGGGTGGGAGAAAAAGAAACTGCAGAAGCATTGGAGCAAGCCTGGTATGTGCGAGGAGAAGGCCTGACCCACTGAAGTTCTGGGGATCAGCTGAAGATTCCAGAAAAAGAAGATGACAACAGGGGTGGGGGTAGCCTGCAGGAGGTAAAACTGGATGGGGTCACGAAGCACAGATACTCAAGGCAGAGATGCTTACGAACATTTTTAATCACTTCTTGTCAGATAAAGTAGTGGGTAACAGAGAGACATAAGGCTATTTGCATAGAAAGAGACTGTAAGGCCAGCAGTAAGGCCTAGAATTCCTACCAGCAAGTAAGACAGTGATCTTTAGAGTAAGATTCTTAACCTGTGAACATCTGTGAATGTGTATTATAACCAAACTGCATTTATTTGTTTGTTTTCCAGAGATAAGGTTTTGCTATGCAGTCCAGGCTAGCCGCTAATTCCAGATCTGCCTCCTGAGTGCTGGATTGCAGTTGTATGCTACCATGTCCTGGCATCAATCTGAAATTTTAGTTATTTCAAAATATTTATGATTTCTGTATTTTGAAACTAAAAAAAATGCTCCTAGATTTTTTTTAAAAAAGATCTTGTTATATAACCTAGGCTGACTTTGAACCATTTAATCTAGACTTGCCTCCAACTTTAGATCCTCCTGCCTTAGATTCTCAATACTAGGATTATAGGTGCATACCACCACTCCCGTTTTTCTTTTGGCAGTCTTGGGGATTTGAACTCAGGACCCGTGTTTAGGCAGACACATTCCCACTTGAACCACATCCCTAGCACTTCTTCGTCTTATTTTTTAATGTATTGATGAAGAATATGTATTACCATTTTATATTTTAAAACACATTTTGATGATGTATTTCAATATTATTGGCTCCCCTTTTTAAAAAATTAACTTAAATCCATTATTTTAAAGAGAAATCATAGAAGAAAAACTTACCAGGATACTGATGGTCACAGAAAAAAGAAAGAGCTCATTTTCTTTAACTATGAGCGGAGCTTTATTTTTCATGGAGGTCTTGAAGGGTTTGAGGAGAGTGTCTTTTGATGAGGGAAAGAGAAGTAAGGAGGAGTAGAGGACAGGACAGTTGGTCAAGGCTGGGATATCTCCAGGTGGTTTGTTTGTTTTTGCCAGTCCTGGGGCTTGAACTCAAGGCCTAGGCATTGTGCCTGAGCTTTCTTTGTTCAAGGCTAGCACTCTACCACTTGAGCCACAGGGCCACTTCTGGGTTTTTCTGGTTATGTGGTACTGAGGAATCAAATCCTAGGCTTTATGCATGCTAGGCAAGCACTCTACCACTAAGCTACCTTCCCAGCCCTGGAAGGACATATTTTAAAAGAGAAAATCAGAGAACTTGCACCAGAATACAACAAAGTAATTATGGGTTGAGGACTGAGTCAACCCAAACCTTGGTGTTTATTAAAAATACAGAATCCCAGGCTTGGCTTGAGCCTAGGAATTTGTAATTTGGGGGGTGGCGGGGTGGAGAGGGGAGTTGTTGGACTTGAACACATGGTCTGGGTGCTGTCTCTGAGCTTTTTTCCACTGAGCCACAGACCCAGCCAAAGCTCCACTTTTGATTTTTAGGTAGTTTATTGCAGGTAAGAGTCTCATGGACATTCCTGCCCAGGAATATCCTTAGATCTCAGCCTCCTTAGTAGCTAGGATTTACAGGCGTGAGCCTGTAAAGGAATCTGTATTTTTGATAAGCATTCTAGGTGCCTTGGAAGTAGTGTTGCCTATATACCAATGCTAGAGATAGAAGGAAAAGTTGTAGTTTTACTGGAAGTAATTCAGCTGTCCTTGACATGTTAATATGTGTCTGGCTTACCAAAATGCTTGCTTCAATGCTTGCTGGGGCAGGTGTATCTTCAACATCACAGAATTTTATTTCCTGTCTTTCACGTGTGTATGTGGTGCTATATTTTCCAAAGCCCAATTTTGGGGCTTTCCTTGGATTAGATGAATCTGAAATAGGCCAGATTTCTAACTATAGCTCCTGTCCTGATTTGTAAAGAGTGAAATATTTACTTATTAGGTGATTCTTATTATGTTAATCACAACATTCTAACCATGTCTGAATGCTGTCAAAATCAAATGCTGTAGGGAGTAAATTTGTGGCTCAGTTCAAAGAGAGATTTAAATTGCTAATCCTGTCTCCTCCCTCCCCCCCAATGTGAGGAAATTTAGCTGGAAAGACACATATTTAACATTCCTATCTAAGAACCCTCCCTTCACTTGCCTTTGGGTTTGACAAAACAGCAAGAACCAATTCAGCACTGGGGGAACTGTTGTTTCTTTAACAGAATATGAAGCTTGATGCCCATCAGGAAAAAGATTTCACTCACATGCCCCATCTTCACCACAGTTCTGTGCCATAGATTACCTCTGAGAGAACTACTGCTGTCTGCATACTGCTGAGTTCAGTTTTGGTCCCCAGAATAAGGAAGTAGAGGGATCTGTGAGACACACACACATCATGGAATGTAAAGAACAAGCATATCACCAGACAAATGTCATCTGGAACAAAGACATTTTTATTTGCCTAAGGCTCATAAAGTCATGCTAGCAGATACTGGGACAAACTGGCTGGGTCTTGCCCTTTGCAACCCCCTTCCTTCTCTGTTTCAACTGGCCAAGGAGTATTCTGACTACTAGCACAATGTCATTGGGATGTTTCAACAGCATAATTAGTGACAATTCAACCATGTTTTTTGTTGTTGTTGTTGTTGATCATGGGGCTTGAACTCTGGGCCTGGGCACTGTCCCTTAGCTCTTCAGCTCAAGGCTAGCACTCTACCACTTGTGCCACAGCGCCACTTCCAGTTTTCTAATGGTTTATTGGAGAAAAGTGTCTCACAGACTTTCCTGCCTGGGCTGGCTTTGAACTATGATCCTCAGATCTCAGCCTCCTGCTGAGCCACCAGCGCCCAGCTTTCAACCAGGTTTTTGTTGTTGTTGTTGTTGGTTGTGGGGCCTGAACTCTGGGCCTAGGCGCTGTCCCGCAGCTCTTCAGCTGTAGACTAGTGCTCTACCACTTGAGCCTCAGGCCCATTTCCAGCTTTTTCTGCTTATGTGGTGCTGAGGAATCGAACCCAGGGCCTCATGCATGCAAGCAAGCACTCTACCACTGAACCACCTTCCCAGCCCCTCAACCAGTTTTTATTGAGCATCTTCCACATACCCCAAAAACTGGACTCAGCCCTTTATGAACTTTGGCTTTACCACCTGAGCCATGCCTCCAACCCATACATAGCTCTTTAGATACTACTTGTGTCCAGCTTTTGCAAACAGACTTTTCTCCTGGATATTAAGGGCTTGCCAAAGCAGAGAAATGAGGTGATGATTTTTATGATTATTATTGGACCTGCCTAGCTGAGTACCTCTGTACCTGTAACTTGGCTACTATCTTTTTATTTATTGTCTCCCCTCCCATCTGTATTGCAGCTTGGAACAGAGCTTCAGGCTCTCAAGGCAAGTGCTTTACCACTAGAGCCACCTTCTCAGTCCCTTTTGCTTTAATTTTTCAGATAGGGTCTTATACTTTTGCCTACAGGCTGGCCAGGATCAAGATCCCCCTATCTATGCCTTCTGTGTTGTTAAGATTACAGGCCTGTACCACCATATTTGGCCCTTGGGTAGTATCCTTTCATATACCAATTTCTTTTCTTGTATTCCAATTCTATTCATAAAAATGATAATGATCATTATAACTAGCACTTTGAGGGGAGTCATTTGGTGCCAGGTACCTGCTTAAATGCATTATTACATTATTTTACTGACTTCTCCCAATAAGCCTGTTGGGGAATTTATAGATGAGACAATTGAGCTGCACATAAATTAGCACACTGGCAGAGCCAGGCCCACCTGAGTCATTACAGAGTCCATGCCACTCTCCAGTCCCTTTAACATAGTGTCTACAGTCCTATCTTTTGTTGAGCCATGCTCCCTCCTTTTCCACATACCCCAGGAACTGGACTCAGCCCTTTATGAACATCCTTCTGGCTTTACCACCTGAGCCATGCCTCCATGGCTTTGAAGACTCTCATGTCCTATTTCAAAGAATCAGTTATTCCAAGGATTTCTCTTCCTGCCCCGAGTATTGGTCATTGAACTCAGGGCCTCAAGCTAGGTAGGCAGGCACTCTACCACTTGCGCCACACTTTCAGTCCTTTTTCTTTTTGTTGTTGGCTGTGGGGCTTGAACTCAGGGCCTGGGCGCTATCCCTCAGTTCTTCTGCCCAAGGCTAACACTACCACTTTGAGCCACAGCTCCAAATCCAGTTTTCTGGTTATTAATTGGAGGTAAGAGTCTTATGGACTTTCCTGCCTGGACTGGCTTTGAAACTGTGATCCTCAGATCTGTCTTATGAGTAGCTGGGATTACAGGCAGGAGCTACCAGCACCCAGCTCCTTTTATTCTAGGTCATCTTTGAGGTATGGTTTCATGTAATTTTTGCTTGGGCTGGTTGAAAATTGTGATCTTCTTACTTCCATTGCCCAAGTACCTGGGACTACAGGAGTACACCAAAATACCTGGCCCTTATGCTAAGAATGTTGGACAGAGGTTAGTTCCTATAATTTGTATTAAACATGTATCTACCTAACCCTCCTATCCAAAGTGATAATGTAATATTAATTGTGCTTTTCAGATTATATTCCACCTCTTCTGTTTGAGGATCGTACTCCAGTTCTCATATCCTGTATGCCTTTTGCTGCTGATCAGCCTAGGACAAGAACACTACTGGTGAATGCCAGACCTGGAGTGACCTATTTCCACTTTCAGCTCTCTGCCTATACTCTCATGTGATACCTGAGGTCTATTCCTTTCATCCTTGGATATTTTATTAATCAGTCTATATGGCTCTTATATCCTATAGATAGTGCTTACCTATCCAACCCCCACAACACTCTATCTCTTATCTTCACCCCTGCAATGATGGTTTTACTTCCATGGACCCAGATAACATGTTCCCATTCTCTTTCAACTAACAGGCAAAAACTGGTTGATATGATAAAGTTTTACGCCAAAATCACCCTGATCTCTGGCCTCAAAGTCATTATATGTAATTTTCATGGTACTGAGGCTTGAACTCAGAGCTTAGGTGCTATACCTTAGCTTTCTCACTCAAGGCTGATACTCTGCAACTTGAGTCACACTTCTACTTTCAGCTTTTGATAGTTATAGATAACAGTCTTACAGACTTTCCTGTCCTGGCTAGCTTCAAATAATCATCCTCAGATCTCAGCCTCCTGAGCAGCTAGGATAACAGATGTGAGCCACTGATGCCCAGTTATAATTATTAAATTATTTGTCCATTTTAATCCAATCGAATATGTATAATCAAATAGGAATGTTTCCCTTGTGTTCAAATTGCTTGCAGTCATCTGATGATGGTGATGGGGCAACTGTCAACAAATGTTTAGGGTTTACGATTTTACCTGGCTTATAAGCTAGTTTTTTCAGACTTAATGGGTGCTAGTGTACTACACAAGTCTCTTGGGTCAGTAGCTTGAGCATCAGATTTCCATCAGCTCCCTTGGCCCTTATTCCTTAAAGGTTAATGTGGTGGTTTTGGTGGATGCCTGGACAGGGAGTGGGGCACATTACAGAAGAGGAACCCTAAACTTAGCCAACCTCAATCTTTCAGGCTGGACATTATAATATAAAGCTTAGCCAAACAAATATACCATACAGGAACTCTCTGCTGTCTTCAACTTTCTTATTTGTATTTTTTGTAAATATATTTTTTGAGCACTATAAAGTATAAACATTTTCCCACATACTTTAGCTAGTGGTATATTTTTTTCCTTTACTCAATTGATTTTTTTTTTTCTTTTTGCTTCTTTGGTGTGGTCTCAGTACTGTCTTTTGTCAGAAGAACTCTTTATGTGATGTAACTTGGATATCACAAATTTACACTAAAAAAAAGTTTACTTAAAGCAGTTGAGGTAGATTTCATTAAAGGATTGTGCAGACAGCAAAGATTTACAATATTGCACTTAAAATAATCTCAGGTGAAGTTCTAAATGTTTGTCTTTTACTAGAATTGTTGTTTTAAACCAATAAGCATTTATTTGTCTGAATTTGAAGTCTGGGAAGTTCAAGATCAATGCACTGGGAGTATCTCATGAAGAGCCATTCCTCAGAAACACCACTGCCTTATCCTGCACCAAATCCGCTTTTCTTTTTGTTGTTGTTTTTTAATTTTGTTGTTGTTGTTGGTTGTGGGCTTGAACTCTGGGCCTGGGCACTGTCCCTCAGCTCTTCAGCTCAAGGGGGCCTGGGCACTGTCCCTCAGCTCTTCAGCTCAAGGCTAGCACTCTACTACTTGAGCCACAGTGCCACTTCTGGCCTTTTCTGCTTATGTGGTGCTGGGGAATTGAACCCAGGGCCTCATGCATGCAAGGCAAGCACTCTACCACTGAGCCACCTTCCCAGCTCCATTTTTTAATTTTTGTATAAGGCTTTGGATGTTTTTGTTTTTCTCATCTCTTTCCATCATTTCTCCTTGCCTTTCTCTACCCATCCACACACCAATTCCTGCTCCTTTTCACTAAGTCTAGTTTAGTTGTTTTGCCTTTTTTGTCTCATTTATCCCAGCTGAGTTAATCTTCTCCGCCCTATTAGTTTACCAAAGTTATTTCCCTAAACAAGTACACTTTCTTTCCTGGGAGGGATTACCTTTACCAATTTTCAAGATAGCTTTAATATTATAAGAGAGTGAATAAAATAAATACTGTTTGAAACACTTTCCCATTTTCTTTCATTTGAATTTTATTGTTGGTGTGACTCCATTCTGTGAGGCTCCTCTCTAGAACATGGACTTTCATTTCCATACTCTTTTCTCCTATTTAAATATCTCTCCTGAGGTCCTAGAACTTTTTTTTTGTTGTTGTTAACTGATGACCAACTAAGTTTTTACCTTACTGTGGAAAATGATGGGAATGAATGTATTATCAAGAGTGATCAATTTAAACTGGTGGCTCCTACCTGTAATCTTAAGTATGTGGGAGGCTGGACAGCCTGGGTAGAAAAACTCCAAGACTGGATCTTAATGGAAAAACTTGGGTGTGGTGGTGTATGTCTGTCAGTCTAGCTACAAAGGGAAGAAAAAAAAATAGGATTGTGACTCAGGCACAAGGCTGGAAAGGAATCAAGACTCTTAATGTCAAAAATTGCCAGTGCATGCTGGACACTGGTGGCTCATGCCTGTAATCCTAGCTACTCAGGAGGCTGGAATCTGAAATTATGATTTGTAGCCAGCCCCAGCAGGAAAGTCCAAGAGATTCTAATCACCAATAAACTACTCAGAAAAAACAAAAACAAACAAAAAAAATCGTATAGCACCCTGTCTCCAGAGATAGAACCCTAGCTTTGAGCAAAAGCAGCTCAGGATCAGCACTCAGGCCCAGAGTTCAAGCCCCAGGAACTACACACCTACACACACACACACAAATTACCAGTGTAAACCTAAAAGGTTTAATGAGAAAAATCTCAAGATCTTTTGTTCTAAGAACAGTGGCACCTATATTATCCACCTTACACCATAAGGATATTTTAGAACAGCTACTTGCTACTCTATCTTTCCCCTTCCCTGAAGGACAACGCTTTCCCTTGTCCATGCCTGTCCTGAAGCCTTCCGTGGTTTCCCAAATGGGATGTGGCTTGCGCTCGGTGTGTTTACCACATGCTCTGCACACTCGGGAAGCGGACAAGGAAGGGCTCGTGGCAAAGGGCAACTTGCTCCGGTAGGTAATTCTTAAAAACAAACTCAATGCTGCCCGGTCAGCCATCCAGGGGCAATTAGGAAAGTAGGCAGAACTAGGTGAAGCTCACTCCCAGGTAAATTACCCCCCCCCAAATTCCGCTGGACAGGCCCGGGCAGAGGGCCGGAGAGAAGTTCTTACCTGCAGAAAGCCCAAAGGGGACAGGGATAGGGGTGAGGGGAGTGACGTTTCTGGAAGGCGACCCACACGCACACACGCACGCACGCACGTGGAGACGCTGAGAGGCGGGGAGCTCCTGAGCCCCGCCCACCCCAGAACCGCCAAGCCTCCGGCACTCTCTTATCCCCGCCCTTCAGAGCCGCGCCTGCGCAATAGCGCGCACGTAGGCGGAGAGCTGCACACCGCGGTCAGCTGACTGCTTCCTCCCGCACGTGACTTGCTCTGTGGGCGCCCGGGGTCGAGGAAGTCGAGAGGCCGGAGCTTAGGTCCAAGAGGGATGGAGCGCTGAGCCGTTAACGTCTGTCAGGCTGCTTGCCTTTACACCTGCTGCTGCGGCTGCTTCTTCCTTTGACACCTTCCTGGGTCAGTGAGCGATGGCCGCCCCGCGAGGGGAGCCCTGGCCAGGCCGGAGCTGGTGCCGCTCCCGTCGCCTGGACGGGAGCTGGGGGCCGGCGGTGGGGTGGGGGGTGGGGAGGTGTGAGCGGGACTGGCGGCTGCCGCTGGAGCCGGCCAGATGGCTGTGTGTGCTTTAACAGTGCCGTGCTCCTTGCCTGCAATCCTGGCCTAGGGTTCCGCTCTAGGGAAGAGGAAGGAGGGAAAAAAGGAAAGGGCACTGGGGATCACTCAGTAGCCGGGGCCAAATGAAGCTCAGAGGTTTGGGACGTTTCTTCTTGGGAAGGGGAGATCATAACGAATCCACGCCGCCTGATGAGGGGTTGCAAAGTGACAGTGGCCCAGGGAGGATCTGGGGGGTGTATGAGAGGTCACAGCTAGCTCAGTGGTCTTCCTTGGGTGTATGCGCGCGCGTGAGTTGGGGTGGTGGTGGCAGTTTTAAAGGCTTAAAAGCCCCACACTACAGACAGAGGACCAACCATCACTGAGGCAGGGAACTCATATTACTTTGTGTTAGAGTGGGGTAAAGGGGAGACAAAAAAAAAAAGCCCAGAGAAGGAACTTACTGGGAGAGGCTCATAGGCAAATTGAATCACCTGTTGGGCAAAGGCGTAAGAAGGAAGCAGTGTTCTTTTCAGAGGAAAAAATTGGTATGCTAGGGAAAAATCAAGTGTCTCAGTGAGAACTCAGTCCTCGGCACTGCTTTGGGAGTTGTGGAGTAGGGTACATGTATCCAGACATTCGGAGTTCACATGTTTAGAAGAAAAGTTTCACACAAAACTCTTGAAAGTATAGGCTAGGAAGGTGGCTCAGTGGTAGAGTGCTTGCCTTGTATGCATGAGGCCCTGAGTTCGATGCCTCAGCACCATATAAGCAGAGAAAGCCGGAAGTGGCGCTGTGGCTCAAAGTGGTAGAGCGCTAGCCTTGAGCTGAAGAGCTGAGAGACAGCGCCCAAGCCCAGAGTTCAGGCCCCTCGACCAACAAAAAACAAACAAAAAAAAAACTTGAAAGTAGTGTGAAGTTATAATTATTTTTTAAAAAAAGTACAAAGCTCTTTGAAAGCACAAATGGGGTGGGGGATATGTGAACTGGCACAGGAGAAAATATCCTGTAGGAAAGAAAATGTGAGCTGGGTCCTAGTTAAGCCAGTGGAATTTGAACCCTTTTAAAGAAATGGGGAGAACTTTCTAAGCAGTGAAAGTCACAGGATTTGAAGGTCTGAAGATGAGGGATGAAAGTTTGTAGTGGGTGGCATTGTGCTTAGGTGGGAGATAAAGCTGAGGTCTAGTGATAAGGACTTTTTTGAGTTATACTCATTTACTTATTAATTCAACTAATATTGAGTGCATACCATATACCTGTATTGCAATTCTTAGGTTTAGAAAACAGGCAGAGTCTCTTATAGTCTGAAGCTTATAGTCAAATGGAGAAGATAATTTTTTTCATAATCATCATGCACATGTGAAATGTGATTTGAAGGAATAACAGTTGTTCAAGAGTTCACTGGGAATATGACCCTTATGGAAGACTCAAAGAAGTCTTTATTGAGTATATAACTTGACCCAAGAAATGAGAAGGAGCTGGACAAGGGTCTGTGACGGTATACAATGAAAAGAACATTTCCAGGCTGAGAGAACTCCCAATGTCAGGTCTACAATTTTGAGGGATTGTAGGGAGGCTGCTGTGGTTGAAAAGTTGGGAGGTGATGTGAGACTGGGGTCAGTCTCAGACAGACTTTTCTCCAAAGGCAGAGGGAAGACAGTTAAGATTATAGGCAGTGTAGTGAGTCAGACTGTGGCTTTAGAAAAGATAATTTTGTGAAGAATGTGGAGGCGTGGAAGAAGTGAATGAGGGAGACTAGTTTAAGAGGACATTGTTGGAAACCACAGGACTTGAAGGCACCCTTCTTTTTCCACTAAGGAGTTAAGAAAAATGTTTAACTCTACTTATGTTTCCAGGGATTAGGGGATTGGAAAAGGAAAGTATAATTAAATTCTGTATCCCCCCCTTCCTAAGAATGGTGCCAAGCAGTTGTGAAATATGCAGGGGAGGCTGGATCATTTTGGAGTCAATGGGAGATTCTTTTGCAGAAATTTGGCCTTTCATATTTATCCCTTTGTATGGTAACCTATTTCAGAATAGTATTTTTTAATTAAAGTATAGTTGATTACAGGAAGTAATCAACTCCTTTCATGCTTGTTTGGTTCTCAAAAATCCTTGAAAGACAATAGGTGAAAAGTGCTATTCCTTGTATAGATAGGAACCCACCTAAATCCTTGGAACTGGAAACAGGTTAGTAAAATAATTTGCCTAAGTCTATCTAGCATGACTTCTGTGGTCTTCTGACTGCTAATAGTTCCTGCTGATTAGCTATCCAGTACTTACCATAAACACATCTGGCGAGAGTGTGTGTGTGTGTGTGTGTGTGTGTGTGTGTGTGTGTGTGTGTGTGTGTGTGTGTGTGTGTGTGTTTGCGTTTGCCAGTCCTGGGCTTGAACTCAGGGCCTGGCGAGATTGTGTGTGTGTGTGTGTGTGTGTGTGTGTGTGTGTGTGTGTGTTTGCATTGGCCTGGCGAGATTGTGTGTGTGTGTGTGTGTGTGTGTGTGTGTTTGCGTTTGCCAGTCCTGGGCTTGAACTCAGGGCCTGGGCACTGTCACCAAGCTTCTTTTGCTCAAGGCTAGTACTTTACCACTTGAACCACTGGGCCACTTCTGGCTTTTTTTGTTTATGTGGTACTGAGGAATCAAACCCAGGGCTTCATGCGTGCTAGGCAAGCGCTCTACCACTAAGCCACATACCCAGCCCTGAGATGAGTTTTTTGAAGTACGTAATTATCTATGATTTGGTTCCTCTGGTGGAATTTGTCTAGTAGGGACAGCTTTAAGAGTTTTGGCAATGATGGTCTGTGCTTAGGAACTATCTTTCTATGAGTTTGGGTAAAGTACTGCCATTTACAGACTAGCAAATGGGTGAGCAGAAAGTGCTCAAGGGTCAATCACGGTTCTTTGGCAACAAGTGAGTCTTAAATTGTGCTGACCAAGTCTCAGGATTGTGTCTTAGAATTTTAGGATTCTTTTCTTTTTTGGTATACCTTGCACATACTAGATTTAAAAATTTCAAGAAATAGTACTTGGGAACTAGCAAAATGCTGAGAACTAGGGGGCTAATTTAATCCTACTTTAAAATGGAACAGTAAATCATGAATGTTGTCCTTCTCTCTCTCTCTCTCTCTCTCCTTTCTTTTTTCACTCTTTTTTCTGTCTAGGGCTTGAATTTAGGGCGTGGGCACTGCCCCTGAACCTGTTAATGCTCAAGGCAAGCGCTCTACCACTTGAGCCACAGCACCACTTCTGGCTATTTTTGAATAGTTTATTGGAGATAAGAATCTTGGGGACTTTCCTGCCCGGGCTGGTTTTGAACTGCAATTCTCATATCTCAGCCTCCAGTGACTAGGATTGCAGGTATAAGCCACCAGTACCTGACTCAATTGCTAATCTTGATAATGAAACAATTCTTTTTTCTTTTGGTGCCAGTCCTGGGGATTCAACATAGGTCCTGGGTGCTGTCCCTTAGCATTTCTGCCCAAGGCTGACATTCTTCCATTGGAGCCAGAGTTCCACATCTAGTATTTTTGGTAGTTAATTTGAGATAAGAGTCTCATAGATTATTCCTGTCTGGGCTGGCTTTGCACTGTAGTCCTCAGTTCTGAGCCCCCTAAGTAGCTAGGATTACAGATGTGAGCAACCACATCTAGTGTTTGAAACAAAGTTCTTTTCCATTGGGAAATGTTATATACTACTGTTCAAACGTGTAATATACACTTACTGAGTTTAAATAAAGCTGGTTAGCGTTGGAGCAGAAGTGCTTTGTTTATATTGGGATAGTGGTAGACTAAAATGGGGGAAGGGAAGAAAATGGAAAAAAAAAGAAATAATTTGAAAATAGCATTGAGGTTAAACAGGTTAAACTGAGGTTAATATGAGGTTAAAATGATATGTTTTCTAAGTATTTTTATTTTGTGCTGGTCCTTTGGCTTGAACTCAGGGCCTAGGCGTTGTCCCTGAGCTTTTTTTGTTCAAGGCTAACACTCTACCACTTGAACCACAGCTCCACTTCTCAGTGTTTTTGGTGGTTAATTGAAGACAAGAGTCTCACAGACTTTTCATGTCTGGCCTGACTTAGAACCATGATACTCAGTCTATAGCCTTCTCAGTAGTTAGAATTATAGGTATGAGCCACCTGCCCCCAAATCTAAGCATTTTATACAGTCTGCTAATGAACAGGAAGTTATTTGTAATTTAAGCTAATTAACATGTGCATTAACTCCACCATGAAAGGTTTTCAGTGTGTACTAGTTCAGTGTTTCTGAATGGGTAGTACAGACATTTTGGGCAGAACAGGACTATCCCATATTTATTGTAGTCTTTACCTACCAAATTCTCTCTCTCTCTCTCTCTCTCTCTCTCTCTCTCCTCCCCTCTCTTTCTCTCTGTCGTGGGGCTTGAACTTGGCCTAGACGCTGTCCCTCAGCTCTTCAGCTCAAGATAGCGCTCTACCACTTGAGCCACAGGGCCACTTCCGGTTTTCTGGTGGCTTATTGGAAATTAATGTCTCACAGACTTTCTTGCCTGGGCTTTGAACCTTGATCCTCAGATCTCAGCCTCCTGGGTAGCTAGGATTACTGGTGTGAGCCACTGGTGCCCGGTCCAAATTCTTATTAATGATCCTCATATTGGGACAGCCCAAAATGCTCCAATATATATATATTTTTTGGGTCCGGTCATGGGGCCTGAACTCTGGGCCTGGGCGCTGTCCCTCAGATCTTCAGCTCAAAGCTAGCTAGCACTCTACCACTTGAGCCACAGCGCCACTTCCGGCTTTTTTCTTTTTGCTTATGTGGTGCTGAGGAATCGAACCCAGGGCCTTAGACATGCAAGGCAAGCGCCCTACCACTGAGCCACCTTCCCAGCCCTCCAATATATTTCTAGACTTCTTTTTTTTTTGGGGGGGGGAGGTCGGTTGTGGGGCTTGAACTCGGCCTAGGCGCTGTCCCTCAGCTCTTCAGCTCAAGGCTAGCGCTCTATCACTTGAGCCACACAATGCCACTTCCGGTTTTCTGGTGGCTTATTGGAGATTAATGTCTCACGGACTTTCTTGCCTGGGCTTTGAACCTTGATCCTCAGATCTCAGCCTCCTGGGTAGCTAGGATTACAGGCCTGAGCCACCAGTGCCCAGCTTAGATTTCTAGACTTGTGTTTTTTTTTTTGCTGATCATGGGGCCTGAACTCTGGGCCTGGGCACTGTCCCTCAGCTCTTCAGCTCAAGGCTAGTGCTCTACCACTTTGAGCCACAGCGCCACTTCCCGCTTTTTCTGCTTATGTGGTGCTGAGGAATCGAACCCAGGGCCTCATGCATGCAAGGCAAGCACTCTACCACTGAGCCACTTTCCCAGCCCCAGATTTCTAGACTTCTTAAAGAGAGGTGTACTATTTGGTTTCAACACGTGCTTCATGTACTTGGACTGATACTAAATGTTGCCCATACAGAGTCTGAAAGTAATGTTTTCATAATTTCATTTTTTGATGTCTTAATGTAATTTTTAGCATAAAACTGCAAAAATTTGTTATAATATTTCTGGGAAGAATTTGTCTACTATAAAAACTTCATGAATAACTCAAGTAGGTTTCCTTCAGTCCCAATTAAATGTAGTCATTAGTTGTGGGCAAGTAATTTCATTAGCTGTTCCCATGACTACAAGTGGAAATGGTAATAATACCTACTATGAAATAAGTACAGAATTGATTAGCATATTAAATTGCTTATCACTGGGCACTAACTACATAGTGGTATGTATTCAATAAGTGGTTACTGACCAGTTAATAAAATTTCATACTTCCTAGACTCATTAATTAGGAAAAGCCACCTTACTTGAAGTCTTTACTTTGAAGAATTTCAGGCTTGAATACATTGTATCAGAGATATCAGCAACTTTAACAGAGAGTAGTGTTGTGGTCCAGTGCCAATTATGAATGACCATGTAAGTGACCAACCCTAAAGAAAAGGAAGTAACATTAATGGAAGAACTGAGTGTGGATTTAGGGAATCCCCTGGAAGGAATTGTTTTCTCCCTTGAGTTACTGCTTGGTTGTATGTGAAGAGGAGTCTGTGGGAGCTGAAAATATTCTGATGATGACTTTCAGACTCTTCAACTCTTCATACTTTTTGCCAGAAATTACTAGAAACTTTCCACCATTGAATTTTCTGTTACTACTTTCCTCCTCCCTGACCCTTCACCATATTTTTAGTCTTTATGATGGGTTCTGTGTGAAAGTAAAGCTCTCCTGCTGCAGATTTTTTTTCTTATGATCTGTGGCATGGAAGGATGGTACTTGTTTATAAAGATTAAATTTCCTTTCATATTTAAGTGTATTATATGAAATTTAGTGTTGATAGGATATGGAGTATTTTTGAGGGGAGGTTAATAATTATTTATATTATAATTTTATTATAATTTATGTGGCACTGAGGAATCAAACCCAGGGCCTCATGCACGCTAGGCAAGCATGCTACCACTAAGCCACATTCCCAGCCCTCAATGTGGAGTATTTGTAAGTATTATTTTAGTTGAAAGTAAAACATGCATAGCTAATATTTATCAAAGATGTATATTTAACAGTTTTGAAATTTTATTGTAAATTTTAGAAATATCTTTGAAAAAGAATCCCCTTTTACTAGAAACATCAACACAAGTTATGTTAGGAAACCCCTCTTAAAGTCCCACTCAAATTGTTTGCTTTAGAAAGGATAACAGGTTTACATTCAAGAGAGATGTTATACTTCTCTCTCTCTCTTTCTTTCTTTCTCCCTCCCTCCTCCTCTCCCTCCCTCCCCCTCTCTCTTTCCCTTTCTTTCTTTCCTTCCTTCCTTCCTTCTTTCTTTCTTTCTTTTTTTCTTTCTTTTGTTTCTTTCTCGTGAGGCTTGAACTCTGGGCTTGGGTGCTGACCCTCAGCTCTTTAGCTCAAACCAAGTGCTCTCCCACTTGAGCCACAGTGCCACTTCTGGTTTTCCGGTGGTTAGTTGGAGATAAGAGTTTCACAGACTTTTCACGATCCTCAGATCTTAGCCTCTTAAGTAGCTAGGAGTACAGGCATGAGCCACCAGCACCCGCCATGTTATACTTTTTCTTTGTAGAATATTGGTGATAGCTAGGGTAGGATATGGCAGCTTTTAAAATGAATTGTTTGTGGAAAGTGTTTAATGATCAACCCATTTAAAAGTTGAAATGCAACTGGCTACTGATCCCTTGTAATCACAGCTATTTAGGTGGTTGAGATCTGAGAACTGGGGTTCAGAGCCAGCTTGAGCAGACAAATCTGAGAGATTGTTATCCCCAATTAACCAGTAAAAAGCCAGAAGTGAAAGTATTGTTCAAGTGATATAGTACCAGCATTGAAAGAAAAACCTAAGCAAGAGTGTGAGGCCCTGAGTTCAAGTCTCAGTATCTTTACCTATAAACTCATATGCGTGTGCACACAGAGTTGAAGTGCATATTTGGAAGACTCTGGAATTTTACTATTATCTGATGTATGCCTTTTGCTTGTTAAAATAAGCTTCTTTAGTAAAGTTGGTACAGTTATTATTTGTTGCTTCCAGGAACTTGGTTTCAATACCCCTCCTTGGTGGGGCTGTTCCAGTGTCTCATATAAAATGACATAGTATTTCCATGTAACTTGCGTACATTTTCCCATATACTTTAAAATCATCTCTATAGTACCTGTATTACTTAATACAGTGAAAATGCTATGTAAATAGTTCTAGCTGGGCACTGTGGGTGGCTCAAGCCTCTACTCCTAGCTACTCAGGAGGCTGAAATCTGAGGATTGCAGTAAAAGCCAGCCTTGACTACAAAGTCTGTGGAACTCTTATCTCCAGTTAACTATCAAAAATGCCAGGAGTCAGGGTTGGGAAGATGGCTTAGTGATAGAGTGCTTGCCTTGCAGGCATGATGCCCTGGGTTTGATTTCTCAGCACCACATAAACAGAAAAAAGCCGGAAGTGGCGCTGTGGCTCAAGTGGTAGAGTGCTAGCCTTGAGCTGAAGAGCTGAGGGATAGAGCCCAGACCCAGAGTTCAAGCCCCACGACTGACAAAAAAAAAAGCCGGAAGTGGAGCTGTGGCTCTAGTGGTAGAGTGCTGGCCTTGAGCAGAAAAAGAAAAAAGGTCAGTGACAGCACCCAGACCCTCAGTTCAAGCCTCAGGACTAGCACACACAGCACAAAAAGTAGTTCTATAATGTTTAGGGAATAATGATAAGGACGAGTCTGCATATTCAGCGCAGGCATGTTTCCCCCAGATTTTTGATCTGTGGTTGGCTGAATTCTCAGATGTGAAATGTGTGAATATGGAAGATTTTTCTTTTTTGGGGGGGGGGGGTCAGTCGTGGGGCCTGAACTCTGGGCCTGGGCACTGTTCCTCAGCTCTTCAGCTCAAGGCTAGCACTCTACCACTTGAGCCACAGCACCACTTCCAACTTTTTCTGCTTATGTGATGCTGAGGAATTGAACCCAGGGCCTCATGTATGCAAAGTAAGCACTCTACCACTGAGCCACCTTCCTAGCCCAGGTTGACTATATTAAAGGTAATTTTTTTTTGCCTCTAGACTATCTTCTAGGCTTAATTTGTTGTGCAGTTTAATTTACTGTGAGAAATAACTGCATTTCAGAGATTACAGTATTGGTTTCAGGAAAGCATTAATGTTGGAGCAATTACTGAAGGTCACTGTCTTATTTTCTTTCTTTCTTTTTTTTTAATTTTTGGGTCCGGTTGTGGGGCCTGAACTCTGGGCCTGGGTGCTGTCCCTCAGCTCTTCAGCTCAAGGCTAGCACGCTACCACTTGAGCCATAGCACCACTTCTGGCTTTTTTTTTTTTTTTCTGCTTATGAGGAATCGAACCCAGGGCCTCATGTATTCAAGGCAAGTGCTCCACCACTGAGCCACCTTCCCAGCCCCCACTGTCTTATTTTCTGTGGTTACCCCTCTTTTGAGTCCTACTCTACTCATACATAGAATCTGTGCTAGCAGATATCCTGTGCAAGTCCAGCATCCCACCATTTGGCTGATGTGTAACTTATTGCATTGTCTTTATTTTGTGTTTATATCAGTTATAGAAAAATAATACACAGGCTTTCTAACTTGCACAAATGAGAGGTATAGTAAGTAATATAATAGTTGCAGAGATGTAGGCCAGGCCTACCTTTTTTCTCTCCCATTTTTCTTCCTTTTGTTTTGAAAAGCAGTATAATTATTGCAGAAAATATGGAAGTGTTTAATATGACTAGTGTTTTCCCTGTGCCTCTGCTTCTAGTTGGCATCTACATGGCAATTCCCCTCCCTGTCTACACATTGTACCTTCTCATATTGGTCAATACGTATGTAGATAGACTTGTACCACCACCCCACCACTGTAGTCTCCTTGAAGACAGGGACTGCAGTTTTAAATCTTGCTTTCAGAGCCAAGCCACAATTCTGGGTACTTAAGCACCCTGTACAAAATGAATGATACAACCTTAAATTGAAAATGATTAGCACAGCTAAGTAAGAGATGTGTGGCAAAACACAAAATAGATAACTTGTCTTATTGTAGTGAATTACTTGGGTTAAATGGATATGTGGGCTCAGAGAGGAGTTGGGAGTATAAAAATGGGTTTAGTGCTGCATAAACTTAGTTGGGAAAAGGATTTTGTTAAAGGAAGCATGAGTTGATTTAAACAGGTAGAGAAAAGTTGTTTTGTGCGAAATTGAGGCAGAGGTAGACAGAGTAGGGAAGAGAACTAAAGGCAGGCCTGAAGTTATGAGGATAAAGCAGAGCTCAGAGTGAAGAGAAAAGGAAAGGGAATGTAACCAAATTCATTAGACCCCAATGTTCTCTGAACCTGGGTCTATAGAGGTAGGGTCACAGGGTTCAGCCAGACAAGGTAGAAGTATTTTAAAATTTGACTAGTGTTTCCAAGTATAGTGTGTATCTCTTCAAATGGGAGAGCTCAAATGCTCTTAGATGCGAGCATTCATTCTTCTCTGTTAGCATGGTGCAATAAAGAAAACATGGTCTTTGGAGTCAGACATCTACCAGTTGTGTGACAGGGGATAGATTACCAACCTCAAGTATTCATAGGGTATTGTATGCATCAAGTAAGAACCAAAGGTAAAGGGTCCTCTTTTCTTTCCTCCTTATCCTTTAAAAGAGGGCTTCAGTTAAAAATTAGAGAAGTTTCTGTGATTTTCTTAGACATTTCTCAACTATTGTTTAGATTATTCACAATATTGTTTCCTTTGATCCCCATGAAAGCCCAGTGAAGTAGATAGAGCAGGTACTTGTGTGTGTGTGTGTGTGTGCGCGTGCGTGCGTGTGCACATATGCATGTGAGCACATGTGCACAAGCACTCATGCCAGTCCTGGGACTTGAACTCAGGGCCTGCGCACTGTCCTCAAGGAACTTGAGCAAAAAAGTGACTGTGACTCACTTGAGTCACAGCTCTACTTCTAGCCTTTTTGGAAGTTAATTGGAAATGAGAATCCCATAGACTTTCCTGCCCAGGCTGGCTTCAAAGGTGATCCTCAGATCTCAGCCTCCTGAGTAGCTAGGATTACAGGTGTGAGCCACTGGCACTTGGCAGTTTAGGTAATTTAACACTATCAGGAAGTATAAAAAATATATTATCAAATATATTTTAACGGAGATAGGAAACAGCCAAGGCCAGGGTGGCCCATGGGAAGTAAAAAGTGTCGATGATTCCCATGTGCAGTGGAAAATAGAAAAAGAGGATGACAGGCCTTTATTATAAAAGGCAACTTCCTGAGAGAAGTTCTGGAATTAGTACAGGTATAGTCCAAATCATGCTCTGTACTGTTCATACAGTTGGAATTATTGAAACTATTGACCCAATGGGAGGATTATAGTGACCCAAGAGGAGCATCACTTCTGGCTTTTTCTGTTTATGTGGTACTGAAGAATCGAACCCAGGACTTCATGAATGCTACTCAAGCACTATACTACTAAGCCACACTCCCAGCCCAGAAAAGTTAATTTCAAAGTTAGATTATTCTGTTCTCCAAATACACCATTTGAAAGTTCACTAAAATTTTACTTTATTATCTGTATTAATATCGTCATCATTATTATTCATTTTGCGCTGGTTCTGGGGCTTGAACTCAGGGCTTGGGTATAGTCCCTGTGTTGTTTTTGCTCAAGGCTACCACTCTACCTCTTGAATAACAACTCCATATCCAGCCTCTTTTTTAGGTGGTTAATTTGAGATAACAGTCTCATGGACTTTCCTGTGTGGGCGGCTTTGAATGTTGATCCTCACATCTCAGCCTTGAGTGGCTAGGATTATTACATTTTAATGTATGCAATTTATTTCAGATAAATAATAGATATTACAGATTAACAAACATCCATACACCTATTACCCAGATTTAACACACATGAACATTTTACCATTTTTTTACGCTAGCTATTTTTCTTAAAGTCTGGGGATATGACTCATTAGTATTGTGCTTGCCTGGTGTGCCTGAGGAACCAACTCTGATCCCCCTAGTGTGGGGACTTGCTCAATACCCTAGCACTGTGAAAACAAAGCAAAACAAAACAGAAACAAAAAAATCACTGTCAAAAAATAAAACCTTAGCTGGGTGTGGTGGCTCAAGTTTGTACTCTTAGCTACATGGGAGATAGAGATGAGAGATGAGAATTCTTAGTTGTAAGTCAGCTTGGGCAAAAAGAAGAGAAGAAAACTATCTCAACCAATGGCTCAGTGTGGTGGCTGGCGCCTGTCACTCCCAGCAATGTAAGGAAACACAAGTAAGAGGATTTCAGTCTAACCCTGTCTGGCATAAAGTAAGACCCCCTATTCCAAATAAACAACAAAATAAGGGATTCGGTATGTGGCTTAATCGTAGAGAGAAGCAAAATCTTAGTCTTCTCTATGTGTATTTTTATACCTTTTGTAAGTATATAACTCTGTATAGAGTACACCATGTATATTTTAAAGTTGTGGATATGGACACTTTTTTCTTGCTGGTTAGAAGTTGATAACAGCTGTGGTGAACAATTTGACAATACCCAAGAGAACTGGCAATGATTTATTTCAGTTATGATGAAGAAATCTCTTCATCCCGGCCCTAGTGGCTCACTCCTGTAATCCTAGCTACTCAGGAGATCTAAGATCTGAGTATCATGATTGAAAGCCAGCTTGGTGAAGAAAGCCTGTGAGACTCTCATCTCCAATTAAGTTCAAACCCAGCACCCCCCACCCCCAAATCACCTAAAAAAAAAAATTTAGTGGCTGTTCTAGTTTCACCTGGGCTACTAATGTGGCTGCATTCAGGTGGGAGATTGGCTGGGCAGGTCTCCTTCAGTGGTTGGCAGTTTTCTGCCATGAGAACCCCTTATCCTCCAGTATACTAGCTTGGTTACTTTCCATGGTTCTCTGAGAGCAGTAGTTGAAGGAACAGAAGTTAGAAGTTGCCAAGTCCTTGAGAGCTGGCTGCTGACCTTGCATAATGTGGCTCCCATGTGTTTTGTTGGTCAAGTGAGTCAGAAGTCTGACTCTTGAAAGATTGGTAAGTCACACTGATTGTATAGCAGCATGTAAAGACCTGTTTCTTCCATCATTGAAGAAGACAATCTACCACAAGATTATGCAGTTCATCTGTTTTACTCCTATCTGTCCTGAACTTTTTTCAAAATAGCAGACACATACACATGTACAAAGTTATTCACTACAGAATTGTTTATAATAAAGAACTTAACACTTTCAGAAGGCAAAAAGGTACTCAATTTTAGTTCATTCATATAGCAGAATTCCATGTAGTAATTAAAATGGATGAATTCTATCTTCATGGATCACTATGGATAATTGTAAAAAGTAGGTTGAACAAAAAAAAATGAATATAGGTGTTATGATTTAAAATACCCCAGTGATGAACATTTTAACATTTGAAATACTTCCTGTAGGCTGTAGATTTTTACCCCTTTCTTTTTCACTTTATATTGATGTCACAGTTTTTCTTTGAAAGACTTCATTAGAACTTTGGACTGGACCAGCCACCATCCTTGTGTGGGCCACTTAAGCTGTACTGGCCAGATTAAGTACTTTGTTTGGGCTTGCCATAACTATCAAGTCTGTGGTTAGCCTGTGAGCCATTTGGGAAAATACAGCTCTTTGGCTTGAGAAATATAACTTGTCATCACTAAGAGCTAATAGAGAAGCAGCTTTGGGCCAGTGGTGTGGCAGCACGTCATGAGCAAAGTATATGTCAGAGGAGGCCTATTCATTTCATCGTAGTAGGGAACAAAAAGAGAAGCTAGCATGGTGGCATGTGCCTGTATTTACAGCTTCTTGGGAGATTGAGGTAGGAAGATAGTGAGAGTCCAGAAGTTTGAGGCCAATATAGACAATATTTGAGATGCTGGCAAAAAAAAGGTGGGGGGGGCGCTGGGAAGGTGGCTCAGTGGTAGAGCGCTTGCCTTGCATGCATGAGGCCCTGGGTTTGATTTCTCAGCACCACATAAGCAAAAAGGAAAAAGCCGGAAGTGCCGCTTTGGCTCAAGTGGTAGAGCGCTAACCTTGAGCTGAAGAGCTGAGGGACAGCGCCCAGGCCCAGAATTCAGGCCCCACGACCGGACCCAAAAAAAAAAAAAAGAGTGGGGGACAGAAAAGAAACGGAGAGAAGGGGACATGGTCCTAATGCTCTCTTCAGGGGCACATCGACAGTGTTCTGAGTTCCTCCCACTAGGTCCTATCTCAGAAAGCTTTTACCATTTCTCAGCCACAGGCTGGGGACACAGCCTTTAACAATTTCTGCTAATGTCTATAGGAGACATTTTAGATCCAACTAAAGAGCTTATACTTTAGCACTTGTCTGAGACTTTGAAACAGTAGAAACAAATTATATTAAATGTGTTTTTTTGTTCCTTTCACATTATAGCCTTTCTCCATTTCCTAAGAAGTGGTAGGAAACATGACTGAATTCTGGCTTATATCTGCTCCTGGGGAGAAAACTTGTCAGCAAACATGGGAGAAACTGCATGCTGCAACTACGAAGAACAATAATCTTGCTGTCACTTCCAAGTTCAACATTCCTGATTTAAAGGTGAAGCTGCAATGAGCAAAAGCCTATGAGTTCCTTATTGGAGGAAGGGGGCAGTTCTCTTTTGGCAGAAGTGAGATCCCAGGTTCCTTTAGAGAAAAAGCTGCTCAGCTCTCACCATTGGCATAACTTGAAATGTGTTCTTTTTTGTTGTTGTTGTTGATTGTAGATCTTGAACTCTAGGCCTGGGCACTGTCCCTGAGCTCTTCTACCACTTGAGCCACAGAGCCACTTCTGGCTTTTGCTGTTTATGTGGTGCTCAGGAATTGAACCCAGGGCCTCATGCATTCAAGGCAAGCACTCTACCACTGAGCCATCTTCCCAGCTCCTTAAAATGTATTCTTGTTCTAAGAGAAGCTACAAGTAAACTACCAAAGGAAAAATCTTTCTTAAACTTTTATGTGCTTTTCTAAATTATAATGAAAAACTGTATGAAAATAAATACGCTTGCAAAATAGGATTTTTCAAAAGTCAAAATGATAGAAATATTTAAATATCACAGTGCCAATTTTGTTATTAAATTAATATTTTGCTAATACTTTAAATGTGTTATCATAGCACCAACTCACTCATACTTGAAAAATCTAACATTATTTAACCCAGTTAATCTCTTTAACAGGATTAGTAATCAAGTAGCCTTTTTGGGGGAGACTATATCAGGATTTGAATTCAGGGCTCTATGTTTGCAAGGTAGGCACTCTACCACTGAGCCATTCCTCCAGCTCCTAATCTGTCCTTAACAGGTTGCCAGGAATCAGTTGATATGCTTTTGTAAAGAATGGGAAAGATGGTGGTGTTTACATTTGCTAGTTTTCTAGCTCTTTTTTTTTCCAGGGCTGAGGACCGAACCCAAGGCCTTGCATGTGCCGGGTGGGCGCCCTTCCGCTGGGCTAAACCCCCAGCCCCCATTTGCTATTTTTGAAACAGTCATATGTAGCATATATAAAATTAAAGAATACTTGAAATTACTTATTTTTGGTATAGTTTGGCATCGTGAACTCTTTGGGGACAGAATTTTTCTCCAAAACACAATTATTTGCATACAGTTCAGCTACAGATCCTCTGATATATACCCACAGACCTGCTCAAGAACCAATGTTGTAAAGCAGGATTCAAATGACCCATTATCACTGGACATTATAAACACAGACCTCCCTAGACAAGTCCTTAGTGGTACTTACCCATGAATAGAGAATTACCTCATATATTTAAAAAGATTGAAATATTTAGCAAACATCTTTTGCTACACTGTTACTTTAGGAAGTAAAATGCGGAGAATGATTTGTGAACATTTCAAATGAAGATGTATCATCTTTTTTAAAAAATAAAATGAACCAGACATGATGACAGGATGTGGAGGTAGGAAGAGCTTGAGGTTAAAGCCAGTCTGGGCTACATAATTAGACCCTGTCTCAAAAATAGGAAGAAGGAAAGAGAGATGGAGGTTTAATAAAATTCTCTATTTCCCTTCTAGGTTGGCACTCTGGATGTTTTGGTTGGCTTGTCGGATGAACTGGCTAAACTGGATGCATTTGTAGAAGGGTAATTACTTACATGCATGGAGTAGAGCAAAATGAGACACTATTATCAGGCCACCTGAGCATTGGTTTTATTATCAATGTATACTTTGTTTATTGGAATGGTTTTAGAAAATGATTACTATGTTCTTTGTAAGACAGTTTTGTGAAGGTACAATTTTTATATACTTAAATCTACCAGTTTGAAGTGTGAAAATAGTGGTATTCTTTTTTAATACTTTTTTTGATGCTAGTCCTGGGGCTTGATTTTAGGGCCTGAACACTGTCTTTGAACTTTTTCGTTCAGGGTTAGCACTCTACCTCTTAAGCTGTAGCTATACTTTCAGCTTTTTTGTTGTTTAACTTGAGATCAGAGTCTCGTGGCCTTTCCTGCCTCAGCTGGCTTTGAACTGCAATCCTCAGATGTCAGCCTCCTGAGTAGCTAGGATTACAGGTATGAGCCACTGGTGCTCAGTTATTGTTATTTTTAGTATATTCACAGCAATGTGCAAACGGAACTATGGCTTTAGAACATTTTTATCAATTTTCCCCTCAAAAATTGTTTCTGATAAGTAGACACTTATCCCCCAACACCCACTATCCACTTTCTGACACTACAGATTTCCCTATCCTGCTGCTGCTTTCATATAAGTGGAGATAATACATGGTCTCATTTGACTGGTTCTTTTATTTAGCACATAGTATTTTCAAATTTTACCCATGCTGTATATCAACATCTCATTTCTTTTCCCTTTTTTTTTTGTCCTGGACATGATCTTACCAGGTAAGCCAGGCTGGCTTTAAACCTTCCTCCTTACTCCTGCTTTAGCCTCCCATGTGCTAAATGCTGGGATTACAGTTCTGTGCTACCACACTTACTCATATTTTATTTATTTATTATTTGTCAGTCATAGGGCTTGAACTCTGGGCTTGCGTGCTGTCCCTGCGCTCTTCAGCTCAAGACAAGCACTCTACCACTTGAGCCACAGCTCCACTTCCAGTTTTCTGGTGGTTAATTGGCGATAAGAGTCTCACGGACTTTCCTGCCTGGGCTGGCTTTAAACCGTGATCCTCAGATCTCAGCCTCCTGAATAGCTAGGATTACAGGCATGAGCCACTAGCATCTGTCCTTACTCATTTTTTTTTTAACACAACCAAATAAAATTCTGTTAAATTTCACTATTACCAAGTATTAATCCATTGCATAGATTTATCACATTTATGAATCCATTCATCAGTCGATGGACATTTATTTATTTTTGCTCCTTGACTAATATGAATAATGCTGCTATGAACATTGTATACATGGGTTTTTTTTTTGGGGGGGGGTGCTTCTAAGGTTTTCTTTGTTTTTAATATGTGTCTGAGAGTGGAATTTCTAGATCATTTGGTTGCTTTGAAGAATTGCAGAACTGCTCTTCAAATGGTTATACTACTTAATATTTTCACCATTAATGTTTAAGTGTTCTAACTTTTCTACTTCTTAGAAACACTTAGTTACTATTGGTATTTTTTGTTCTTTGTTTTTTGTTTATTTTTTTTTTAGCCAGGCTCACGTGAATGAGGTAGTATCCCATTGTATATTTGATTTCTATTTCAGAATGTTGGGATTATAGTTATAGGTGTGTGCCACAACATCTGGCCCAACTTCATTCTTTTGCTTTTGGATATCTTGTCCCAGCACCATGTGATGTGATTTTGCCACTGAATTGTTTTGACCCCCCTGCTGAAAATTAGTTGAATATAATGTGATGGTTTATTTTTATACTTATAGCTGTTTTATTTGTATGTTTATACTTTTGCCTATATATTATCTTGATTTTTCTTTTGTTGTTGTTGTTGGTCATGGGGCTTGAACTCAGGGCCTGGGGGATGTCCCTGAGCTCTTTCACTCAAGGCCAACACTCTACCACTTTGAGCCACAACTCCACTTCCGGTTTTCTGGTGGTTAATTGGAGATAAGAATCTCATAGACTTTTCTGCCTGAGCTGGCTTTCAACCAGGATCCCCAGATCTCTACCGTCTGAGTAGCTAGGATTTCAGGCATCAGCCACCAGCTGGCTTCATTATCTTGGTTATTGTGGCTTTTTAGCAAGTTTTAGAATCAGAGTGTGAGTTCTCCAACTTCATTGTTTCTTCACTGTTTACTTGGCCACTGTGGAGTCCTTGCATTGCCATATGAATTTTAGAATCACAGTATGTGAATTTTATGAGGATTATGTTCAGTCTGTGGATCAACAAAGAAGCATTGCCAATCTAACAGTATTGTCTTGATTCATTCCATTTGTTTGAAGATGTGATGGTTTTGTCTTGAAAATTCAGTTAGCAAAGTTTTTTGTTGTTTTTTTTTTGGTCCGGTCGTGGGGCCAGAACTCTGGGCCTGGGCGCTGTCCCTTAGCTCTTCAGCTCAAGGCTAGCACTCTACCACTTGAGCCACAGCGCCACTTCCGGCTTTTTTCTTTTTGCTTATGTGGTGCTGAGGAATCGAACCCAGAGCCTTGAACATGCAAGGCAAGGGCTCTACCACTGAGCCACCTTCCCAGCCCAGCAAAGTTTTTTTAAACTATGGGTTCTGTCACTTTTATTGTGCTGTGTATAGGCATAAAATTCTGAAGTTTGATACATTGGTGGAATCAGTTTAGAATCTCATTGATTTTTGGAATACAGAGCTTTAAAGTATGACCTATGTAAATAAGTGTGGTTTATAAAATGCAGAATTTTGGAGGATTTAGAAATTACTTGAAGTTTGCTTAAAGTTTAAAAACAATAGCCTTGATTACAGGGGAATGTTTTCTGGAAACATGCCTGTGTATGTTGTTAAACACATCTGAATTTATAGAGCTACCACAAAGCAACTGATCTGGCAGAGGCAGCTGAGATCAGGATTGCAGAGAGAGATCTTTCAAAATAACATGGAGTGAAAAAGCAAACAGACTTAAAATGTTACATTGATGGCCTTTAATAATGGAGGTGAGTAGGCCTTGTAGGAGACAGTTTTAGTAGTCAACTGATATTGAAACCTTCAAATAAGTCTAGGTATTTGGCCAAATAGAATGGAAAAGAAAGAATGAAGGATATAGAACAAATTACTTTTAGGGTTATAATTCTATGTATTCAATTGGAGCAAATAATTATGAATTATTATAAATATAGTGAAATGTATTCAAGATATACTCAAAGACTAATTGATGGAAAGAGTAGTCTCGTTTTTTGTTTTTTGTTTATTATAAGTTTTAAGGTTTATTTACTCCTGGGGATCGAACCCAGGACTTTGAGCCTGCTAATAAGTATGTGCTCTACCATTGAGTTACAACTGCAACATGATTATAGGCTTTTGGTTACTGGCTTTTAGTTACCAGTCCTGAGGTGATTATCCTCTCTGAGATCCCTTCTGTGTCATTCTTCATAGTTTCAGGTCATGACAACCAAAGAGACACTTAAGAAAGGAAGTTCCAGCCAGGCGCCGGTGGCTCACACCTGTAATCCTAGCTACTCAGGAGGCTGAGATCTGAGGATCATGGTTCAAAGCCAGCCTGGGCAGGAAAACTGTGAAACTCTTATCTCCAATAAACCACCAGAAAACTGGAAGTGGCGCTGTGGCTCAAGTGGCAGAGCACTTGCCTTGAGCTCAGGCCCAGAGTTCAAGCCCCACAACCGACCAAAAAAAAAAAAAAACCATCAACCAGAAAGGAAGTTCCTGAGAATGTAATTATCAGCATTATATATGGCCTTTGTTAATCATCCTGTTGGCTGTCTGCTGGTCTTCAACTTTTCAGTGGGATGTTCTGAGTATAGTTTATGTTAGCTAAAGGGTTTTAGAGAGGAATCTGAAAAGTATTTAGGGCAAATGTAGAGAGCATGGTGAATAGAGAGAGTTACCTGTGCAGTTTGTTGGCTTATCTGTGTTGCTCTATAAGCTTGTCTTTATTCTACCTGAGATGGGAAACTTGAAAATCTGTGGTTAGACCTGGGTAGAATTGACAGATGGTAGCTTAGTGATTTAAATGTTTCATCTTTTAAAGACTGATCAAGTGGTATGTAGAGTAAATCATAGTATATAGTTTCTTTTTTTTTCTTTCTTTCTTTTTTTTTTTTGTTTTTTGTTTTTGGGGGTCAGGTCGTGGGGCCTGAACTCTGGGCCTGGGCGCTGTCCCTCAGCTCTTCAGCTCAAGGCTAGCTCTCTACCACTTGATCCACAGCGCCACTTCCGGCTTTTTTTTTCTTTTTGCTTATGTGGTGCTGGGGAATCGAACCCAGGGCCTCAGGCATGCAAGGCAAGTGCTCTACCACTGAGCCACCTTCCCAGCCCCCAATAGTTTCTTTTTTTAACTGTCTTTTCTTTTTTGGTACTGGGGGATCGAACCCAGGACGTTGCACTTGCTAGGCAAGCGCTTTGCCACTGAGCTACATCCCAGCCCTAGTGTATAGTTTCTAAACACTTTAAGCATTAGAGCAGATTTTTGAGGTGATATGACATTAATATTTTTAGAGCAATGCATAGGGAGACTGTGTGGCTACAAATCTCAGGTTAAATGTATTTAAGACTTAGGGTTTATGTCATTGGTTCTTACATTATTCTACTTTCTTCATTTGGAATCACTCAACCTAAGACTGTCATTTAAGTTTGCTCCTTCTAACATTTTCTGGCCCTTTCTGATTCGGTTTATACTTTTACAGGTTTTCTGGTTTTTTTCCCTTTGAGTCATTGAACATATTATTCCTATAGCATGTTTTCCATCCTGCATTTTTGTCTAGCGTTAACATAGAGGCTAGCTATGTGCAGTCAGCCTTGCACAGTTTCTAACAGAGTCCCAACCTCCTCCATCTTCTGAATGCCCAGGCATTTCTGTATCTCCTTATCTTGACTCAGATGATGTTTTTTGGCAAGAGTGTACTTTCTTCCCATGATTGTATGGGAAAAATAAACTCTTGCCATCCTTCCTTGCCCTTGCTCCTGAACTGCTATACTAAGTTTTCTTGATTATAGCAGCAGGAAATGATTGCTTTTCTCTGTGTGCTTCTTTGTAACCTGATAGTCTCAACTGACACTTACCTCAGATTTCTTTGTAGTTACTCATTTGTGTATCTTGGTACCTCTCCAGTTAGATTGCAAGCAATGTGAAGGTAGTGATTTTGTTTTGTATAATTTTGAATTCCACCAGGCCTACAGGCAGGCATGGGATGGGGAAAATGGCACTGAACTCCAGAGTCAGGATACCATGTTTCTTCTCAGAGGTCTGCCTTTAATTGTTGTGACATTGGATAAGTCACGAATCCTCTTTATCTTAGTATCTTAACTTACAAAGTGAAAGGATTGACAAGGTCAGACCCAGGTAATTTCTGCACTAAGCTTTCTTCTATAGCATAGCTTCTGTAGTTACTCATGAATAAATTGAATAAATAATGTAGGACTGTGATCTTCATGACAATTGCTGATGTCTGTTGCTGGTCTGATCCCATCTATCCTAAGTGAAGGCATGGTTCTGCTGCAAAAGCTAGCTCCCTACCTCCTCCTCTGTCCTTGACCCTTGCATTAGCCAGTTTCTTGGTATGTAATATACAAACTGTTTCATGAAATATTCTGATCATTTCCCCTTAGCATCCTACCCCTTCCTTTCTAGGCTAATAAACACATTACATGTATCTTTTTTTAAGCAATTTTTTAATTGTGATTGGTTACATAAATTTTTCATTATTGTGGGATAGTGATAGTTAAAGTCACAAACACACTCATTATGCATTTTTAAAACTACCATTAGACATTTGATTTTTGTGTATAACAAAATTTTGGTCCATTTTGTCTTTAACATGTTATATAAGGTAGGACCCATGTCTTCTACTTATAATATTTGTGTGGAAATATAGTATGTGTGTCTGCATATAGGTATATATATTCAAATTTATGTTTGTCTGCCATGTTCATTGCATAACATGGAATATAGGTCTTTTTCTTGAAAATGATGATTTGTTCTTTTGCTCCCCAGCGTGGTTAAGAAAGTGGCTCAATACATGGCTGATGTATTAGAGGATAGTAAAGATAAAGTTCAGGAGAATCTGTTGGCCAATGGAGGTAAGCTAATGTTTCATGATTTTATTATTTTTAACTTGTATAAAGTAAATGACTTAGCTATAAGAATAAAAGATGTGAAAATAATCTGTATGTAAAGATTTTGTTAAATACAACAGAAAGCCATTAATAGTTATTGATATTATTGAGTTTGGTGATACTATAACCATTCCCAGTCCGCCCCTAAAACATAATTTCACATAAGATAATCTTACATTATGGTTTTTGTGGGTTTTTTTTTTTTTGTCGGTCGTGGGGCTTGAACTCTGGGCCTGGACGCTGGCCCTCAGCTCTTCAGCTCAAGGCTGGCTAGCTAGCGCTCTACCACTTGAGGCACAGCGCTACTTCCGGCTTTTTCTGGTTATGAGGTGCTGAGGAATCGAACCCAAGGCCTCATGCCTACAAGGCAAGTACTCTACCACTGAGCTACCTTCCCATCCCTTACATTATGTTTAATGTTGCTTATGAGATGAAGTCAGGTCTTCCATAAGAGCAGTATTAGGGCTTTACCTCTGTCTAGATTCTGTTTGCTAACTTTTATGTAAGTTTCTAAGTTGCATATCTGAGCATTAATCCAGATATATATCAGCTATCATCTCTAGCTTTTCTGTTTAACAGCATCTGACTACTAAAGTCTTAGAATTGAATTACTGATTTTATTTCAGAGTTATGGTTCTTTCCCCTCAAACTCAAATAATGGCTTTTCTTAATACTTATAAAAATGGACTTCTGACATTTCTGTTTCTTCGGCTAGAAGCTAATAGTTACTAGAATTTGATCCATGTATTAATAGCTTTATAAAGATGGCTTTGACCTCATTGTGAGTTTTACTTAGATTTCTTTTCTTCTGAAATATCACTTTAGCATTTGCTTCATTTTAAATTAGGTCTTTTTTCTTTCTTTCTTTCTTTTTTTTTTTTTTGGTTAAGTCCTCAGCTTGAACTCTGGACCTGGGCACAGTCTCTGAACTCCTTTCTGCTCAAAGCTAGCACTTTACCATTTGAGCCACAGTGCCACTTCTGGCTTTTTCTGTGATTAATTGGAAATAAGAGTCTCAGGGACTTTCCTGCCTGGGATGGCTTCAAACTGGGATCCTCAGATGTTCTAGAATCCAGGTGTGAGCCACCGGCACCCAGCCAACCCTTGGTATTTTGAGACAAGGTCTCACTATATAGCAGCTATGTATATGTCACAGATAGAAATCAGAAGTAATCTTTACTATATCTTTAAATGTGAAAAATGTTATAAAGTATAGCATTTTCACGTATAGATTATCAAAATTGTATAGGTTGACTTTGCATTCACTGTATAGCTTAGAGGCTTCATACTTTTGATCTTCTTGCCTCAGCCTCCTGAGTTGTGGGAGTACAGGTAAAGTTGTCAAGGAAAGAACAAATTAAATATATGGAAAAGACACTTTGAAGTAATTTCTTAATATTTATATTTTTGTCCTACATATGAGGCTTATCATAGATGTGAACATATTCTATTTATTCAATCATCAAACCAGAAGGAACATTGTCTACATAAAATTTTGAGTTGAGGAGAGATTATAAGATTAAAATTTTGGGGGCTGGGAAGGTGGCTTAGTGGTAGAACGCTTGCCTTGCATGCATGAGGCCCTGGGGTGCGATTCCTCAGCACCACATAAGCAAAAAGGAAAAAGCCGGAAGTGGCGCTGTGGCTCAAGTGGTAGACGCTAGCCTTGAGCTGAAGAGCTGAGGGACAGTGCCCAGGCCCAGAGTTCAGGCCCCACGACTGGACCCAAAAAAAAAATATTAAAAATTTTGATAAATCCATGTTATTTAATGTAACTTCCCTAACAATCTTGAGAACTGATATCTTTACTAATTTTTTTCATTACCAATTTGAACATTAAAGCGTATTACTCTGCTAGAAAAAATAACTCTTAACAATGCTACTGCTTCTATTCAATAATTAATTTATTTCCTTATTTCAGTTGACTTGGTTACTTACATAACAAGATTCCAGTGGGATATGGCCAAATATCCAATCAAGCAGTCTCTGAAAAATATTTCTGAAATAATTGGCAAGGTAAGACAAAAATTGAGATGGATGGGACACATTAATTTATACTGGCTTTATTTTATTTTATTTTGTCGGTCATGGGGCTTGAACTGTGGGCCTGGGCGCTGTCCCTGGGCTCTTCAGCCCAAGGTGAGCACTCTACCACTTAAGCCATAGTGCCACTTCCGGTTTTCTAGTGGTTTATTGGAGATAAGAGTCTCACAGACTTTTCTGCCCAGGCTGGCTTTGAACCGCAATCCTCAGATCTCAGCCTCCTGAGTAGCTAGGATTACAGGTGTGAGCCACTGGCACCTGGCTTTTCTGGTTTTCTTGTGGTTAATTGGAGGTAAAAGTCTCACTGACTTTTCTGCCCAGATTGGCTTCCAACCATCATCCTCATATCTCACCCCTAGGGATTACAGGTATGAGCCATCAGCATCTGGTACTTTTTAGGTTTTTGACAAGCAGCTTAAGTATGTGTCACAGATAGAAATCAGAAGTATCTCGACTGTAACTTTAGATAGGGAAAAATGTTATAATCACATATAGATGATCAAAATTGTATGGTTTGCTTGCTTACATGGCTAATTTCAATATTACATCAAGCTTTTTTGTTTTTGTGTCAGTCCTGAGGCTTGAACTCATGGCCTGGGTACTTCTCTTGAGCTTTTTTGCTCAAGACTAGATCTCTACTCTTTGAGCCGTAGCTCTACTTGCAGCTTTTTTGGGTAGTAAACTGGAGATAAGAGTCTCAAGAGCTTTCCTGCTCCAGCTGTCTTTAAACCATGGCCCTTTGGTCTCAAGCCAGGATTACAGGTGTGAGCCCCCGACACCTGGCTTAGATCAACAATTTTTCAAGAAGAGATTTTCAAATTCTATTATTATTTATGTAAATTTTAAGGTTAAGTTAGATTTTATAGGACAGGAAATTAGAATCTAGTAAAGATTTATTAGCTATCCAAAGAGATAACTGGTACTTAGGTATATATGGATACAGTACTTGTGTAGACACTACATGTGTTTCTGATTCTTCTCTTATTGTTATATTGATCTTCTGTACCAATTGCAGAAAATTCTCACATCAGGAAGTATTGGCATTTTTTGTGCAAATTAAAGTTTGGTATCTATTTTAATTGTGTTAATAGAAGCAGACTTAGACCTGTTTTTCTTTTTCTTTTCTGAAGGGCGTAACTCAGATTGATAATGACCTAAAGTCTCGAGCATCTGCATACAATAACCTGAAAGGGAATCTTCAGAATTTGGAGCGAAAGAATGCGTAAGCATCTCAAGTATATATGACTATTAAGTATAACAAAGTATACAATAACATGTACTGGATGAAGTCGTGTTGGTGTTTTGTAAGTTCTAAATTATGCTGTTTCCCTAACCAAAATGAAGTTTTTATTTCATAAAGGAAGCTTACTAATATAAGTTTATAGAATTCAGATAAAACATTTTGAGATTGATTTATTGTTCTTGTTTCTTAAGTAATTGTGAACTGAGTTCTGGCTTACCATTTTCTATATTTGATATTTTTCTGAAAACTTATAAAATTATTCATTTTATTTTTATTATTATTAAGTAGTTTACAAAGTAGTTTGATTTCAACATGTCAGTCTATGAGCACAATGTATCTTGATGAGTGTCACCCCTTTCATAATTCTCCCCCATGTCTCAACCTCATTCATCTCCATACATTTCCAAGTTCCATTTTCACACATATACATTGACTGTTAGGATTTCATTTGCCCGTCCTTCCTCTCTCATTCGTCTCTCACCCCTCTTCTGGACCCCTCCTCTTGAAAGTTAATAATTTTAGATTCAGTCAGAATATTAACTATACAACAATTACCTGCTGCTAAGAATTCTGTAAAAATATCCTTTTATGATATAAAATTATTCTTTCTGTTTTCCAGGTTTAGATTTTTCACATTAGGTATTATTAAAATAGGATACCCTTGTTTTAGCTGATCTCCTTGTATGACTATTACCAATGTTTGAAGTATATACCTATTCAACTTGTATTTGCATAGCCTAGAGGGGAACTTGATTGCAGATTATCAGTATACAAACAGAACAAGTCATTTTTACTAGGGGCATATCATTACTGGAGGACCAAATGAAGACTGGTTTGAAAGAGCTGATTACTAGGTTAAAAAATGGAAAATTGCCCAGAATCAAATGATAGCCAGAGAGAGGGAAGAAAACTAAAAGGTTATGCTTAGATGACATAATACATTGAAATAGACTTTGATCTAATAAATAGCACTTTCCTAGTCAATACTACATGTAATCAGGAAAACTGAGTTATAATAAAGCAAACACAAAGGTAGACACTGGATCTTGATAAATGTTGACATCTCTGTGGTTACAGAGATGGAATATATTTGGCAAAGTGTTAACCAAGGCTAACCATTGCCTTGAGATATATATGTAGCATGCATAAATAGGATTAGTCTAACACAAGTGAAGACTTGTGTTATAGAAAAGCATAACTATTCACCAAATGATTTTTTTTTCTTACTCTTCAGAGGAAGTTTGCTAACGAGAAGTCTGGCAGAAATTGTGAAGAAGGATGACTTTGTTCTTGATTCAGAGTATCTTGTCACATTACTGGTAGTAGTTCCCAAGTAAGTCTTTCTATTAAAAAAGATTTATTTGTTAAAATAGAAGAAAAATGTTAGTGTCTGTTTTACTATAAAACTGAAGTATAGAGAGTATAACCTTGTCATTTATCTGTCAACCAACATTAACTCATGTGGCACACACAATAGAATTTAGTTCATAATCTGGTAATAGAGACACTGGTTTTAAATTGAGATTGGTAGAGTTGACTCATTAAAAAATTAAATACTGGGCTGGGAAGGTGGCTCAGTGGTAGAGTGCTTGCCTTGCATGCCTGAGGCCCTGGGTTCGATTCCTCAGCACCACATAAGCAAAGAGAAAAAAGCTGGAAGTGGCGCTGTGGCTCAAGTGGTAGAGCGCTAGCCTTGAGCTGAAGGCCCCATGACCGGACCCAAAAAAAAACCGAAAACAAAAAATTAAGTACTGAAAGTGGCACTGTAGCTCAAGTGGTAGAGCGCTAGCCTTGAGCTGAAGAGCTGAGGGACAGCGTTCAAGACAGAGTTCAAGGCCCACAACCGACCAAAAAAAAAAAAATTAAATATTAAGTTACTATTTTATTTTCTTAGAGTCAGGTTTTGGATTTCTTGAAATAGAAAAGTACTTGGGGTTTGCTTTTCTAAAAAAACCTTTCTGACTAGTTAGATGGATTTAAGCCCTGTAAAAAACAAAGAATAGATTGGATTAGGGACACTTATCTTCCCCTCACCCCCCTCCTCCTATCCCCCCAAAAAGGGCCAGATAGTAGTTTAGGCTTTGCTAGCTATCTGAACTCTATCACAACTACTCAACTCTATTATGTCAAATTTGTTGTTAGAGTTGAAGCAGCCCAGACAAGCAAGAATATATGGCTTTGTTTCGGTAAAACTATTTGCCAAACAGGTTCTATTATGGGAATAATTTGCTGACCCCTGGATTAGATAACTCTTTTAAATCTCATTTTGAATAGGCTTTCCATATTAATTACTACTTGATCATAGCTAGTGGTAAAATGAAATCTTTGGCTAATAGGAGGAAGATCAGAATTATGTGTAGCACTGTTAATGATTTCACTTCTTACACTGAAGTCTTGGTATTGGAATCCTTGGGGAATCCCAGCTGAGATGAGAAACTTGGAATCTTTTCAGAGTGATATTGCATGGAGCTTTTCTTACCTTGCTCTGCATGTTTATCTAGTTAGATTGGGAATACTCGAAAACAGTGGTTCCTAGAGAAGGGAGGGAATGTACCTCCGTGGAATTCCCAATGGCTGTAATGTTATCTGATTTGTTGTAGTATGCAGGCTTTTCTATTTTTTTTTGGTCTGGTCGTGGGGCCTGAACTCTGGGCCTGGGCGCTGTCCCTCAGCTCTTCAGCTCAAGGCAAGCACTCTACCACTTGAGCCACAGTGCCACTTCTGGCATTTTTTTTTTCTGCTTATGTGGTGCTGAGGAATCAAACCCAGGGCCTCAAGGCATGCAAGGCAAGAGCTCTACCACTGAGCCAACATCCCAGCCCGTGGCTTTTCTGTTTTTCTTTGCACATAGAGAAAGACTTGAAACTCAGGGTATGGCTCTGAAAGTTTAGTTTTATATTTAAATATAAAACTCTTCCCTGCTGTATTGGAGCATTGGTTCTTAATGAGGAATTTCCGCATACCTGTGCTTTAATATCTTGTCAGAAAATAATATTTGCCCATATTTTTGTCTAGTTCAATTTTGTTTAAAACCAGAACATTTCTGTATCTTGGAATTGACTTATGTAGCTTACCTTACATAATAAATTATTCTTTATTATGGTCCACAAAGACTATATTAGTCTTTATGTTTACACTCAAACACACCTTATTTTGCATCCCAAACATAGTTACCTCGCCACACCTCCAGAAACCAGTGTCCTGTGAACAGGTTGTAGTGTTTCAGGTGTAGTACTTATCAGCCATAGAATAGAAAGTATAAAATATATACTGAGTTTTGTTTCCTTTCCATTTCAATTCTAGGATTTGTCTCTTTTGAGACAATGGCCATACGAGTGGTGATTTGTACTTCCTATCTTACTCTGTTTTTGAAATTTATTCTCATTAGAAAGTTTGAAGTTTTTACTCCATATATGGGGTGTATTTTACTCTATCTAAATTTCTTATTTGTCCTGTATTTTTTTCTCTTCCTGGATGGGGCTAGAAATAGTAATTGTTTTTCTTTTCCAGTGCTTACTATTCCTTCTCTGCAGGTTAAACCACAATGACTGGATTAAGCAGTATGAAACATTAGCTGAAATGGTCGTTCCAAGATCTAGCAAGTAAGTAGTAGTTTTTGTAAAACCATTTGTTTCTGGGCCATGGATGTAGTGAAAAACATTTGCCTAGAATGCACAAGGCTCTGGGTTTGATCCCCAGTACTACCAGAAAGAAAAAGAGGAATTGCTATCATTTTTCTTTACAGGTTGGACGTTGGGTCAGGAAATGATTTTGCTGTCTTTCCTTTGTGGCAAACCTATAATTTTAGAGTATAATTTTTATGCTGTAAGATAAATTCAGTAATCATAGTTTTAGATGTGGAAGAGACTTGACACAGACTTGGCATGTTTATAGACAGAAGATTGTGGTCAGTGAGGAAGAATTGTTTGCCCAGAGTCATTGTGACAGCCTTAGAACTGGAACCCTAGTCTGTAGTATGGCACTTTTTTTTGCTGTGTCATGCTACCTTCTGAGAAATCTTCACTTCCTGTGTCCTGCATCCCCACTGTGTCACTAATTCCTCATTTTGTCTTGGAAGAACTTTCACTAGGTGGCTGCAGATAATCTCAATTGATCTTCAGATATTCATCATTGCTTTGAGTATTGACTTTGCCGAATCTATACATTTCTTAAAAATAGCAACACCACCATTTCTGTGAAACAGTTGTTCAATTTATGAACTTACCATAGATTATGCAGTTTGATATTTACAGCAATTCATGAAGCAATTTAGGTTGTTATCTTTTCACTCATAGGTGAGGAAGTCAGATTCTTATGTGGTATCCAGTGGCAAAGTTAGCAAGCTCAGATCTTTTTTTTGTGCTGGTACCAGGGTTTGAACTCAAAGCCTAAGCACTGCCCCTTTGCTTTTTGGCTTGAGGCTAGTGCTCTACCACTTGAGCCATATCTCTGTTTTCAGCTTTTTACTGGATAATGGGAGATGAGAGTCTCATGGAGTTTTCTTCCTATTCTAGCTTTGAACCATACTATGCTCCTCAAATCTTCAACCTTTTGATTAGCTAGGATTACAAGTGTAAACCATTGGCACCTCACTCAGGCTCAGATCTTTAACTTCAGATCTTGTATTTAACCCTGTTCTGTGTCATCTTCCCTTGTATTTTGCCTTTGTCACATAAGATGTTCTTTGAGAAAATACTAGTATAGTATATGCATACCAAAAGAATGCTTTTGTATGGAAAATACCTGGAGGAGACAACCCTGTGAAAGAAAGGTATTAGGAGCTAGAAAAGTAGTGGAATTAGTCAGGTCAGGCCCATGAAATATTTTCTTTTCCAGTTTCATTGTGTCATATGGGAGGTAGCTTAGTATAATGGAAAGAGTCCTGGACCCAGGGATCTGAGTTCTATTGCGTTCTGCTACCAGCTTGCTGTGTGACCTGGGGTAAGTCTTTTAACTTCTCTGGGCCTCATTTTCTTTGTAGAGTGAGCATAGGACTTTCCTCCTTTATGTTATGAAGTTAGCTTAAGTTTGAGAGAATATACAAAAATAAGGTAGTATTTCACAAATGAGGCTGTAATTTCACAATATTAAATCCTCCTTTGAAAGTAGGACTGTAAAATATTAATTCAGAAATTTAGACCCTTTGCTAATCACCTTAGTAATTTAAAGGCAGAAATGCCAATGAGAACAGGTAATGTCTGTCTTCTGAATGAACTTCCTAGAGTCCCCAACCCTGCCTCATTCAGTACAAATATCTATTTCTCAGTTCAAAATACATCTGGACTCATTGACTCAGAAATGTAGCTGTTCACATGTTGTAGAGAATGGAGCACCTTCACAGCCACCACCATGAAGAGCTTGGATAGGCATGTTTCTAAGGCATATGTTATTCAGGAAAGGCCTCTAACCTCTAATGCATATTTTTTGGTAGGCTAATAGCTAACATTTTAAAATAATAATTTCTATATGCTGTTTATTGCAAGTGCTTTACACAAATCAACTAAATGTAGACAGTACTTGATACATTTTTTTTTTTTTTTGCAGTACTGGGCATGGAATTTGGGATTCAGGGCCTTGTAAATGCTAAGTGAGGCATGTAAGCTATGCTTTCAAAGCCCTTTTTATCTTGGTTATTTTTAAGATAGGGTCTCTTATGCCCTACATGGGGCTTTCGTCCTCCTCCTTGTATTTTCTGTATTACTGGAGATGACAGGTGCATACACCCAGCCTTTTTGCTTTCCTGGTAGCTGGGATGACAGGCTTGGCCCACTCTGTTTAGCCATTGAATGGGATGAATCTCACATACTCTTAGGCCTTGGTTGGCCTTGAACCGCTGATCTCTGCCACCCAAGAAACTAAGATTCAGGTGTTAGCTACTACACCCAGCTTACTTGATAGTTTTTAGCATGATGAATGAGCGATTAGTCTTGGAAGCAGTGAAGGTGAAAGTGGCATTTTGAAGTAGAAGATTGGAAAATATTGTTCTCAAACTTCTTTCATCTGTGTGTGCTTGAGATAGTATCTCACTGTGTAGCCCAGGCTGCTTTTCTGAATGCTAGAATTATAGACGTGTGCCATACTTGGCTTCATTTTAAAAATAATTCAAAATCTATTTGCAGAATATCCCCAGAAGTTTGAAAATATCGGGCAATTGAAAAACTGGCGTTGTATGGCAAAATGCATAGATGTATATAAAAGCCTGTGCAGAGAAGTAGAGGCTGGGCTGCTATTCTGTGTCTTTTTGTTCTAACAACAAGAGAGAGAAGCTTTTCACTTTCCCCTTTCTTGTGTCTCCATTTGCTCCTTAAAATGTCTGAATGGAGCCAGGCACATGTAATCCTAGCTACTCAGGAGGTTGAGATCTGAGGATCCCAGTTCAAAGCCAGTCTGGACAAGAAAGTCCATGAGACTCTTATCTCCAATAAACCACCAGAAAACCAGAAGTTCAAGCTGGGAGTATGACTCAGTAATGGAGCCCTTTGCCTAACATGCAGAAAGCAGCACCAGAAAAAAATAAAGTCTGATTGGGTCAGATGGCTGATTAATTTGTGTCTTTCCTCCACCATAAATTCATTTGGGCTTCAGAGGATCAGTTCAGTGAGTTAGAACTGCAAGTGAAGTTGAATTTCTCCAGAAGTGCACAAAGAATCACAGTAGCTGCTATGCAAAGATTTTGCAGCTTTGCAAAGGTTAGGGAAGCACCTAGATGGATTGGTGAGGGAGCAGCCAGCATGGCTGGCCCAACTCTTAGGACAGAGGCAAGGGACCACAAACAGCAGTAAGAGCTCCTAGGCTCCAGAAAGCACTACCTCTCTTAGCGTCCACTGGACTGGAAATACCAGGAAACATCTGAAAAACGCACAAGCATGGCTTTTTAGGCATGTGACACCTATGAGAAGTCATAATGGTAGAACTAAGTGGAGTGAGTTTACTTATTTATTAGAAGCTGGTAGAACTTTTGCAAATTGGATCAAATTAAGCCTCCTGGCAGACAGTTTCTGGCTGACCTGTATCTTAGGAGCGTAAAGTCCATGTTTAGTTATGAAGATAAGGTGACTTTCTTCCCTTTTTCTCTCCTTGTGGCTTACATTTTGTTGCTTCACCCTGGCTTCATGTGTTACTTAGGTCCCTACTGGTTTTGCCTTGGTTTCAAATCTGTCGTTGGTCACCTCCCTGATGGTCACACGTTTTATCACTTCTACTTGGTTTCTTTTTTTTTTTTTTTTCTACTTGGTTTCTGTGACTTACCGTTTGTCTCACCCTGAACTTCTTGCCTTAGAGTCTTAACTCCTTAGCAGGCTAGCTCTCTTTTTTTACTCCCCCTGAAGTTGGTTTGATCTTGTGCAAAGGCCCAGCCCTTTGTTTGCCTTAATTTGTTGATCATCATGCTTCCCCCTTGCATAGACTAGACTCTCTAGTCATTGCCAGGCCTTCTTCTGCCAGCAACATTAGCCCTGCAATTCCCTGCCCAAATGTAATGGCTAGCCTCCGCCCCTACATTGCTAGAGTGAGTGGAAGAGACTGGTATCACTTTAACCCCCTCCTAAGCTGCCTTGTGTTGGGGCACCGTCTGGTTTTGCATCTCTGGAGTTTTGGGACTTTGGAGTCTTCATCTGTCTCCTGCCCTACCCATAACTTCAGATTTAACACACTGGGTTCCCAGTGGACTGTCCCTAGGAAATCAGCATGACCTCCCCAGGCTCAGACTGCAGCTGTCCATTTTCCTTGTGGTAGGTGGCAGTAGCACTGCCTGCCTAGTGATCCAGACCAAAGCACAGCCAGAAGCCATCAAGACTCCTCTTCCCCCAGCTCCACCCCAACCACTCATGTCATTTCTTCCTCCCATGGTTGTTGGAGACATATGAAATTTCTGTTCTGTAGGTGAAAATAGATACCTAATTTCATGAAGTTTTTTCTGTCTGCTTTAAATGCTCCCTCCTCTTCCACCTATCTGGTGCTGCCCCAGTTTAAACTCCTGTCATCCCCGGCTGGGCCCCTGGTAACTGCCCTCTGCTGGTCTTCTTTGTCCTCACTCACTGCTGCCATTTCCATCTTGAGATAAATCAGTCTGTTTGCTGCTGCTCTGCTTAACACCCTTCTTCCTCCTCACTTTGACATGCTATGTTCCAGCTATACTTACTTGGGGGCAGTTCCTCCTCTGGGTTTGTTTGCATAGGAGGTCCTACCTGGAATGTTTTCTTTTGCCTTTCTCACAAACTACCAGTTGGATGGCCTCATCTGTAAAACTCTTGAATGCCCATGTACAGGTACTCATTGCCCATAGTCTAATATGTGTCTTCAGCTTTAGAGTAGTTATCTGTTTATATGTTTCCTCAATTGGAGCCATACCTGGAGGTCAGAGAATTCTGTCTTACAAATTTCACCTAAAATTTAATAAGAATGGGGCACATTAGAGCCGCTAAGTACATGTACATGACTAAAAGTACATTATACTAAGGACTTAACGTTTATTTTTTATAAGGTTTTTTTGGCACTCTGGGCCTTGTGTTTTCTATGCTGGCCCTTTACCACTTGAACCACATCCCCATCTTTTTTTGCTTTAGTTACTTTTAGGTTCTGTGTTTTTGCCCAGGGCTGGCATAAATCATGATCTTCTTAAGTAACTATGCCTCTGTTATAGCTAGGATTAAAGGTCTTGGCCACTATGATAGGCCTATATGGTATTTAAAAAAATACTTTCTTGGGGAGAGAGAGGAAAAGACAAGTAGCTCTTACATATTTATTTTATCTTATTTTCTTTGTTTCAGTCCTAGAGTTTGAACTCCAGACTTGGGCGCTGTCGAGACTAGCCATTTACCATTTGAGCCACAGCTCTACTTCCAGCATATTGGTGGTTAATTGGAGATAAGAGTCTCATAGACTTTCTTGCCTGACCTGGCTTTGAATCATGATCTTCAGGTCTCTGCCTCCTGAGTAGCTAGGATTACAACCACTAGTGCCTGGCATATATTTTTTTTTCTTTCTCTCCCTCCCCTGCTTTTTTTTTTTTTTTTTGCCAATCCTGGGGCTTGCACTCTGGGCCTAGGTGCTATCCTTAAGCCTCTTTGTGCTCAAGGCTAGTAGTCTGCCACTTGAGCTTTTTCTGAGTAGTTTATTGGAGATAAGAGTCTCACAGACTTTTCTGCCCAGGCTGGCCTCAAACCACTCGTCAGCCTCCTGATTAGGCTAGGATTATAGGCATGAGCTGCTGCACTGGCGCCCAGCTTATTTTTTTCTTGATAAGGCACACAGTAGGATCTAACTGTACAACAAAGTTTTTTTTTTTTCTATCTTGGCTTCTTTAGCCATCAGGATTTTGAGTCAGCTGTATTACTTTGCTTTCAAATGCTTTTGGAAGGGCTTCAAAACAGCAAAATAATCCTGGCACCAGTGGGTCACATTGTAATCCTAGTTATTGGGGAGGCTGAGATCTAGAGGATTACAGTTCAAAGCCAGCATGGGTGCAGAAGTACATAAGAGTCCATCTCCAAAAAGAATCAGTAAAATAACCAGCCATGCTGGCTGGAAGCATAGCTTAAGTACTAGAGTATCAGGCAGGCAAGCAAGTTGAGCAAGTACGAGGCCCTGAGTTTAAACCTGTGGATCCTCCCTACCTCAAATAAAACCTACCTAAATAAACAAAATAAAAAACCTACCAATGCCACAGTATTATATAAAGTTATGATTGATAGCATAATTAATTATAATGGTAGAATATTGCTCATGACTGTGAAATGACCACAGCAAAATTTTGATTTATTTTGATCTCAAACCAGTTTACTCATCGTTGAATCAACCATGGAAATATAGTTAAAAGCTTTTTTTTTTCCTTTAAATTTTGTTATTTTGAAACAGGCTGTCATTATTTTGCCCAGGCTAGCATGTAGCCCTGGCTGGCCTCTGACTGAAAATCTACCTACCTCAGCTTACCAAGTGCTGGGATTATAGGTATGCACTACCACACCTGGTTTAACATTTTTTTTTAAATTCTTCAATCACTATTATAAAGGTGATATACACAGGGGTTACAGTTATATGTCATGCATAATACACTTTTTTTTGGTTGGTTGTGGGGCATGAACTCTCAGTCTGGGTGTTGTCTCTGAGCTCTTCAACTCAAGGCAAGCGCTCTGCCACTTTTTTTTTTTTTTGGGGTCCGGTAGTGAGGCCTGAACTCTGGGCCTGAGCGCTGTCCCTCAGCTCTTCAGCTCAAGGCTAGCACTCTACCACTTAAGCCACAGTGCCACTTCCGGCTTTTTTCTTTTTGCTTATGTGGTGCTGGGGAATCGAACCAAGGATCTCAGGCATGCAAGGCAAGCGCTCTACCACTGAGCCACCTTCCCAGCCCCGTGCTCTGCCACTTGAGCCACAGTGCCACTTCTGGTTTTCTGGTGGTTTATTGGCAATAAGAGACTCAAGGACTTTCCTGCCGAGGCTGACTTTGAATCTCGATCCTTAAATCTAAGCCTCCTGAGTAGCAAGTGTGAGCCACCAGTGCCCTGCCCTAACAAGGTTTTAAAATTGAACTCTGTTCACTTGGTAGCTGACTTGATTTGAATTTCAAAGGCACTAGGAACAAGAGCAAAGGGTAATAGTTTTAGAAGACATATTTCAAGAGGAGATTTAAATGTTCTAAATCTAGAGAAGTGGTGTTCTTCTGCATGTAAATGATCACAAAATGATGGCAACTCTGAAGTATCTGTTGGTCCTATGCTAGGGAGGTAAGGTTGTCCCTCTCTGCTTGGCTAAAAGCCAGGACTGGTTCAGTTCTTTAAGCCAGTCTTCAGTTCAGCTTTGTAGCTGGCACCAGTATGTATCTGGCTAGCCAAGTAGTCCTTAAGTTTCTGAGAACAGTGGAATTTGCTTTTTATTTTTAGTACAATTTAATGAAGTATCATTAAATTCCATGAGATCCCTTCCATTTCATCAAACTAATTTTTTAAAAAATTTCATAAGAAATGGGTTGGGAAGGTGGTTCAGTGGTAGAGTGCTTGCCTTGCATGCATGAGGCCCTGGATTCAATTCCTCCATACCACATAAGCAGAAAAAAAAAAAGCTGGAAGTGGCACTGTGGCTCAAGTGGTAGAGTGCTCGCCTTGAGCTGAAGAGCTGAGGGACAGCGCCCAGGCCCAGAGTTCAGGCCCACGACCGGACCAAAAAAAATTTTTTTTTCAGAAGAAGCTGGGTATTAGTGGCTCATACCTATAATTCTACTTATTCAGGAGGCTGAGATCTGAGGATCACAGTTTGAAGCCAGCCTGGGCAGAAAAGTCTGTGAGACTCTTATCTCTAATTACAAAAAGCCAGAAATAAAGCTGTGACTCAAATGGTAGAGCACTAGCGTTGAGCACAAAAGCTCAGGAATAGTTCCTAGGCCCACAGTTTAAGCCCCAGAATCAACCAAAAAATTAAAAACACTACATTGTAAATAAAAACTAAATTAAAAATAAAACAATAAAGGGCATAAGGGAGCTTTTAGACATAGTAGTGTTAATTACCTTTGTTGTAGAGGATAGTCTCATATGTATATATGTGTCCAGATTTAACTAAAGTCTACAATTTTTTTATGTCATCAAAGCTTGATAAAGTTTGCTTTAAAAATACACAAATTAAATACATGAATTATAGACGAGCAAGAAACTCTTGGTAATGATCCCCCAGCACAAGGTCATGACGGAGTGGGTGTACAGTTCCATAGCCTTTGCATGTTCATAGGAGATTTTTGAAAGTCAAATTACATATCATATGAGCCATACAGTTTGCCCTTCAAATAGTGGACTTTTACCCAAAGGCATTACAAATTGATGTGACAGTTAAAATTTCTTGGCAGTTGTTCCCAGAGAGGTCTTTCTAGTGATTTCTAGAGATGGGACTGAGTTCTAAGCTCACTGACATCTTTAGAAACGTAAAATAGAGCCTAGGATATGCAGAGTACATTGAGTGATGGAAGAACAAAGATCTCTGAAGTATGAGGTTGGGGCAGTGCTGTGAAGTTGGGCTATGCCTTGGTAGGCTGCCTGGGTTAGATTCGAGAGAGGAAAGAGAACTGATTTTCCAGACAAGAAGGGAATATGCTTGAGTAGCAAGGAGACATTATCAGCAACCAATCTGGCACTGATAGAGAAACTGATAGAGAGCTTGCTGCTTGTTTTGTTTTTAATACCGGTGATCAAATGTGGGGCCCGCACTTGCCAGACAAGAGCTTTACCACTTGCTATAGGTCCTGAGTCTTTTTATTTTTTTGAAAAGTGCTTCTTAAGATGTTTCACTTGAGTTAGTAGTTTAATTTTGTTGGTTAATAAGAAGTAAATATAATAGAGACTATGAAGGCATCATAAAGAAACATCCAGGGGGTTCAGTATAGAGACAGTACACATAAAGAATATGGATATGCTTTGGGAACGGTGGTATCCCTTGCCTTGCACCTCTTCTGAACTCTGCTCTTGATAGGAATGAGAGCAGTAAGTACAGAAATTCATGACCATCTTTTTCTGTTTTGTCCTCAGTGTTCTCTCAGAGGACCAAGACAGTTACCTTTGTAATGTCACCTTGTTTAGGAAGGCGGTTGATGATTTCAGACACAAAGCCAGGGAAAACAAGTAAGACTATTATGTTTTTGTTTTCTTTAATTTGTTAGATTAGCTGTGTATAGTATGAACACATTTTGGTTATTTTTCCCTCCAAATTTAGATTCATTGTTCGTGACTTTCAGTATAATGAAGAAGAGATGAAAGCCGATAAAGAAGAAATGAACAGGCTTTCTACTGACAAGAAAAAGCAATTTGTATGTATTCTTTTCTTTAAAAAATAGCATACATTAAAACCCAAGCACCAGTGGCTCATGCCTGTAATCCTAGCTACTCAAGAGGCTGAGATCTGAGGATTATGGTTCAAAGCTAGCCCAGGAAGGAGAGTCCGTGAGACTCTTATCTCCAGTTAACCACTCAAAAGCTGGGAGTAGAGCTGAGGCTCAAGTGGTAGAGCACCAGCCTTGAAAAAAAAAAATCTCAGACAGCACCTAGCCCCTGAGATCAAGTTGGAGTACTAGCGCGCATACACACACACACACAGAAATAGCATATATTAATTATACAGGAAGTTTCATTGTAACATCTCTACACATGTGTGCAGTATATCCTGTTAATTTCTTCTTCTATATCATTCGGTTTTATCTGCTGTTTTCTTTTTTTCTTTCTTTTTTTTTCTGGTCGTGGGGCTTGAACTCTGGGCTGGGTGCTGTCCCTGAGCTCTTTAGCTAAAGGCAAGCCCTCTACCACTTGGAGCCATAGGACCACTTCCAGTTTTTTAGTAGTTAACTGGAGATTAGAGTCTCACGGACTTTCCTGCCTGGAGCAGGCTTTGAACTGGGATCCACAGATCTCAGCCTCCTGAGTAGCTAGGATTATAGGTGTGAGCCACTGGTGCCTGGCTTTTAATTTTTTTTATTATAAAGATACTGTACAGAAGGGTTACAGTTACATGAGTAAGGTAATGAGTACATTGCCTATTGAGCATTGTTGCCCACTACTTTGTTTTTCTCCTACTATGTCTCCCCCCACCCACAAGTTTTTTTTTGTTTGTTTGTTTGTTTTTGGGGTCCGGTCGTGGGGCCTGAACTCTAGGCCTGGGCACTGCCCCTCAGCTCTTCCGCTCAAGGCTAATGCTCTACCATTTGAGCCACAGCGCCACTTCCGGCTTTTTCCTTTTTGCTTATGTGGTGCTGAGGAATTGAACCCAGGGCCTCAGGCATGCAAGGCAAGCGCTCTACCACTGAGCCACCTTCCCAGCCCCCCACCCACAAGTTTTAAAGATCATTTTCAACATAGTGTCTTGTACATCTCATTGTTAAAATGGGTTGACCTGTATCCTTGTTTCAGCATTTTATTATTTCCCTTCCCCTCCCAAATTAGAAAAAATGTATATACAAGATGCAGGGTACCAGAATCAAATACAGTGATAACAGGAGTTATACCATAGGGCGAAGAACATACAAAAGAAACAAAAAAAATCACATAGTACATTAAAAACAACAGCAACAAAGAAAAAACCTCTTGAAATATTTGACATTAAAAAAAATAAATTCTTTGACTTATTTCTTCTGTGGATTAATACTCCTTTACAAATATTTGACCTACTGGATTGTTACTTACAAGACCTAATTTGTGGTGATTGTGTTTTCTTTTTAAAGGGACCACTTGTACGGTGGCTGAAAGTGAATTTCAGTGAGGCATTCATTGCGTGGATTCATGTGAAGGCATTAAGGGTTTTTGTTGAATCTGTTTTAAGGTAAGGAAAGTTAGTTAAGAAGCTTGGGCCTGAAGAGCTCAGAGATTCTGAGGAGTTCAATGGACCTCTTTCTTAGAACACAGTCCCAACAAGGGCCAGTCATGCGGGCAAGACAATCAGTCAGTACCCAGCAGTTTATCAAGCACATATTTTTCTTATCCTTTGACACCAGGTTATAAAAAGACATTCTTGTGGATATATTCTTTGGTTGTTATGTATAGTCAGTTAACAAGGAGATTATTTCTGAGAAGTTCATGGTTCATCGTTGTGTAGACTTCACGGAGTGCATGATGTAGGTTAGTCACTTGACATGGCATCTTTTTTCCCTTTTCATTTTGAGACAAGGTCTTGCTATGTTTCAGATTAGCCTGGAACTTGCTATTTAGTTCAGGCTAGCCTTCAACTTGAAATTATCCTCCTCTAGCCTCCTGAGTGCTGGGATTAAAACCCTATATCACCATGCCAAGATTAATGTGGCTTCTTGATACAAAACAGATATGCATGAAACATGAGGTGCATGCATGAGACTGCTGTTAGTATAACCTGGCATACTATCTTATAGGAAACTCTTTTACAACTTCTCATCAAAAGGAACATATTCCAAAATCGTGATAAAAGTATAGCACTAGGACTGGGAAGGTGGCTCAGTGGTAGAGCGCTTGCCTTGCATGCATGAGGCCCTGGGTTCGATTCCTCAGCACCACATAAGCAAAAAGAAAAAAGCCGGAAGTGGCGCTGTGGCTCAAGTGGTAGAACACTAGCCTTGAGCTGAAGAGCTGAAGGACAGTGCCCAGGCCCAGAGTTCAGGCCCCACGACTGGACCAAAAAAAAAAATATAGCACTATAAATACTAAACCAGTAACATAGTTATTATTACCATATACTATGTAGTGTTCATAATTGTATGAGCTATGCTTTTATATGCTGGCGGCCCAGACTTGTATATACCAGCATCAGCACATAGTAATGTGATACAATGACTGTGACATCAGTAGGTGACAGAAAATTTTAACCTCTATTATAACCTTAGAGAACCAGTATCATGTACATTGTCTGTCATTGAGCAAAAACATTGATATGCAGTATATGACTTATAGTTAAAATTGGACTACAAAATGTTAACCAATGTTTTCTTAAAATAAAGATTTTTCAAATGTTCTACCTATATTTTGGTACATAGTATACTAATGAGTTACTGAAATCATTTCATTTTAACCTAAATTTCAATATTTTAGGATATGTAAAATCTTAGTCTTGAGATACTTTGTACATAATAAAATTTTCAAAGTAGGTGTAAATAGTGTCTCAAGTTTTCAGTGTATTAGCCTTCCATGTTTTCCTTACTTCTTGAAAGTATTCATGTTTCACCTTAAAAATTGAATAGTAATTGAAGTAACTCCTCATAATGGGTTAATTTTTTTTATTATTGGTTGATTTGGTTTTTTTTTTTTTAACATAAGATCTTGTATAGTTTTGTTGACCTTGAACTTGTGCTTATCCTGCCCGAGCCTCCTGAGTACTGAGATTTAAGACATATATCACTAAGCTCAGCTGTGGGTTTTTTGTTTGTTTGTTTGTTTGTTTTGCTAGTTCTGGGGCTTGAACTCAGGGCCTGGGCACTGTCCCTGAGCTTATTTTGCTCAAGGCTAGCACTCTACCACTTGAGCCACAGCACCACTTCTGGCTTTTTCTGCTTATATGGTACTAAGGAATGGAACCCAGGGCTTCACACATGCTAGGCAAGCGCTCTTACCACTAAGCCACATTCCCAACCCTGTGGGTTTTTTTTGTTTTGTTTTGTCTTGTTTTTGTCGGTCGTGGGGATTGAACTCTGGCCTTGGGCACTGTCCCTGCGCTTAAGCCAATGCGCCACTTCCAGTTTTCTAGTAGTTTTTATTGGAGATAAGAGTCTCATGGACTTTCCTGCAGGCTGGCTTTGAACCGCAATCCTCAGAACTCAGCCTCCTGAGTAGCTAGGATTACAGGCGTGAGCCACTGGCGCCCGGCTGTGGTTTGTTTTTAAAGAGAGCTTCCTAGTGGGTAGTGAGGAACCAGATATTTGTGTTTGTGATAGTGTAAGTTTTTATGGATATTAGTTGGGCTTGTAAAGAGAGTTATTTAAATGACATACGTTGTCTATGAGTAAACAAGTACTGAGAGAAAATTTCTTTATGTGCTTATTTGTGTTGTACACCATTTTTGCTTCCTTGTAAGGTATGGCTTGCCAGTGAACTTCCAAGCAATGCTACTTCAGCCTAATAAGAAGACAATGAAGAAACTGAGAGAAGTATTATATGAATTGTACAAACATTTAGACAGCAGTGCAGCAGCTATTATTGATGTAAGTACTTATTAGATAGCCTGGGAGAGCAGGAATTAGAATGACAGAAACAAATTATTGGAATATTATACACAGTCACTTCTGCTGCCTCCAGTGGTGGAACCCTGACCTGGCAGGTGGGCTCTAGGTGTAGAGGCATGCGCAGGTGGAGGCTCTGTGGGTGTAGACGCATGAGCACAGGTGGAGGCTCTGGAGAGGCACAAGAGGGAGAAGATCATGTGAGTCTGCCCTCCTTCCTCACCCAGAATTATGGAGAGTTGTTGAGAAAGCAAGCTCTTTGCACACCTATAGTAGACAAAACATCTTGTGTCTTGAGTAATCATTGTCATTACCAAAGAATGTAGCAAAGATAGAACATGGAGGACCATCAGGCTCTAAACAAAACTAAAGTCATAGCCATAGATCATCTAATGTGAAAGCTTTATCAAGAAGCTCTGAATATGTTTGATATTCTTGCTAAGTTTGTGAATTAACCTGGAAATGAGTATTAGTGAGGAAATACATATCTCATAATTTAGAAGAGATTTTGGATGAAATTTAGCATTTAGGTATGGGACTCTAACAGAAACAATAGTCAAAAACTGAGCCATTAGTCAACAGTCCCAAAGTTGAAGTTAGTTATAGGAAATAGGCTTTCAAGCCCAAGCACAACTTCAAAGATAAAAATGTCCTTCTAAGCCTCTTAGATCACCCTGACTAGGCAGGGATAGAAGGAATTCTCTCAAAAGACATTGAAGGAGAACTATCTAATTCCCAGAAAGCCATCAAGGCTTTAGGGGACCAGATGTTGTTGGTAAATTTTCCTAATAGAAAAAAATAGACTTTTCTTCAATTATAAGTGCTGTCATTTCTGTGTATAAAGAATTCCAGGAGCTTTGGGATAGTGTCATTATGAATTCAGTGAATGAGGAGAAACTTAAACAATACCTGAAGCGACAGACTGTTTCTTCCATGCTTGAATCTAGACCAAAAAAAGTAGCCCCAATTCATGAAAGAAAAAAAAGCTAGTTTCACAGAAAAACTGATTGCTTAAATGTGCTCATAATGAAGTTGGACACCAGTGGCTCATGCCTGTAATCCTAGCTACTTAGGAGGCTGAGATTGTTCTAAGCCAGTCCAGGCAGATAAATCTTCAAGTCTATTAATTCCACTCAACCAACATAAAGCCTGAACTAGATGTGTGGCACAAATGGTAAGGTGCTAGCCATGAGAGAAAGAACCAAGTGAGAGCAACAGGCCCTAACTTCAAGTCCCAGTACTGAAACAAGAAAAAGAAGGTGGGATAAAAGACTCATAATGAACACTCGGTCAGGGTGCTGAAAGATTACTCAGATATTATCCTTGGCAATAGAGGATACTTGTCCTTGAACAAAGCTACAAAGGCATAATTGAGATCTTGTTGATAGTTGGGGTTAGATGACCCACTGTCTTTCCATCTGCTTCTCAGGAGAGAACAGTGGAGAGGAACAGTCCAGTTTTCAGAACCAGTGTGGATCACAGAACACAAAGCTTTTTTTTTTTTTTGGGTCCGGTCGTGGGGCCTGAACTCTGGGCCTGGGTGCTGTCCCTCAGCTCTTCAGCTCAAGGCTAGCGCTCTACCACTTGAGCCACAGCGCCACTTCTGGCTTTTTTCTTTTTGCTTACGTGGTGCTCAGGAATCGAACCCAGGGCCTCAGGCATGCAATGCAAGCGCTCTACCACTGAGCCACCTTCCCAGCCCCACACAAAGCTTATTTTAACCGAGTAGGCAGGGAAGAAATACGATAGCTCTGTTCACCTTCTGTCACTACTTGGGAGAAAGGCACTTGGCATGGCAGGAGGGTGTCTTTGCTATTTCTCTTTACTAAATGGTTCCTGGTTCCAGTTTTCCTCCATATTACTTGAAATCAAGTTGGCAGATAGTCTTGAGTGCCACATTTTTTTATTTCAAAAGAACATTTATAATTAGAAAAAGAATATACACAAAAAGGATAGTGAATATGTATCATGATAATGATGCTTAATCGTGGTATGTAATCATTGCTTTGAGGTTCTCAGGTAAAATTAGCAAGTAATTTATTTTTACTCTTACATACTATTGATAGTTGTGCTTTGCTTCATGCTATTTCTAGAAACCCATTAGGACCTTACTATTTAATGTATCAGATATTTATAGTTACAGAACTCCTGAAACAACTAGGCCACTAGTTTTCAAAACCTATAAATTTCAGAAAGGAAGAAAATACATAGTTATTTTAATTCTACTGGATGGATATGTGTGTGTATATACGTGTGTGTGCATGTGCGCATGCTCACATGTGCATACGTGAGTGCTCACTTGTACTGGGGCTTAAACTTGGGGCCTGGGTACTGTCCCTTCACTTTTCACTCAATGCTGATGCTCTGCCACTTGAACCACAGCTCTACTTCAGCTTTTTGGTGATTAATTGGACTTTCCTGCTTGAGCTGGTTTCTAACCACGATCCTCAGATCTCAGCCTCTTGAGTAGCTAGGATTACAGGGATGAGCCGCTGGCTCCTGGTCTAAACTATCATTTTTCTAAAGTGGTTTTTAAACAAAAGAATATCTAAAAAGTATATGTGCTCCTTGTTGCTGCTATTCCACCTTATCGTAGACGTTTATATATTAAAGGTACATTACTGATTTTTTTTTCTCCTTAGGATGATAGTATTCTACACATGCATTGATTATTAGAACCCATTCCTGAAAGTATGAATAAAATATCAGGCCAAACTCTTTGATATATAGTTTCCACTTGTCAGTTCTTAGGCTATTGTAAGTGTCACATTTAAAACCATAGTTGGCTTATTTTAATACATTTGTAAGCCTTGTACATCCTTAACCAAGTGTCTGTCCTAAACCTGAGAATTAAGAATGATTTTTTTGTAGTAGTCAACAAAAAGGACAAAAGGTTCGTGTGGGTTTTTGGAGTCAAGAGTTTGAATCTGGCTTGCTGCTCACTGTTTTCTAGAAGGGATTGCTTCCATTCTTGCAGAATGGAGACAGTGCCTAACTTTGGTTAAATCAGCATCAGTACATAAATTTAGCCCAGAATAGGTGTTCAGAGGTAAATGATAATGCTTATTTTTTCCAAGTTATTTAAGTACATGAATGGCTTTCCTGATTTTTCCGTAGGCTCCTATGGACATTCCTGGCTTGAACCTGAGTCAACAAGAATACTACCCCTATGTGTACTATAAGATCGACTGCAACTTGCTGGAATTCAAGTAAAGATGAGCTCCTCCCCAGACAATCCTGACCTCGTGTTGGTGTATACTAACAGACAGGTTGCAGTATGACAGTACTTTTTACCCTCTTAGCTTTTGCTTGCTCCTTACCCCTCTCCCTTGGTGACTTCTCCCACAGTGGTCCTTAGCTCAGTGTTTTCTTTTTAAAAGAGAAATACGTATTGTTTCTTTTTATTGATCAGGTCTGTAAATGTGTACTAAAAAAATCAAGAGTTTATTTATAAACAGAATAGTTTATTTAAAGAGCAGGTTGTTTCTTCACTGATATTGTGATATGCATTAATTCCATTTGTTATCATTGTGCACAAAAGCCTTGTTTACAAGGGAATGGTGTAAACATACCATGTTGTTCATTGTGTTTAGTGGACATAGTTGTTTAATAGTTACAGAATTGTGATGTAAAGAAATGTGACAATATTCAGGTATGTGCTTTCTGAATGTTTCAAATTAAAACCTATAAGCACTGTCAACACCCACAGGAGAAAATAAAATTACCTGTGCAAAGGTATATTTTGGTGTGTGTGACTTAAGAAGATTATAGTTCACTGTGAGAGTTTAAATAAATGATGTTATGGCTAACATGCTATGGTATTTTTCAGGATTTTGCTACATGCTCAGGTGTGAATGTTTGTATCTGACTTGTGTATGATTTAATTGTGCCAAAATTTGGGTCAGAGTACAAATCTGGAGACTATTTTTCAATACACTGTGAGTATTTACATTTGGACCCTAGACTTAGTTCTCTCAAATACCAAGTAGGGGCAGTGTTGAATAGTGTATAGCAGAACAACACAGCTTTATCTGTTTGTCTTAATTGTTTCACATGTTTACTTTTTGAAAGTTGTGTCATTTATGGCATCGTCTGAAAGTACAGACATTGCTAGCCTTTGCTTTGGAACCTCTGAACTGAATGGCTTAGTGTTAGAAGGAGCTGCTGCTGCTATTGCTGCTGGTGGTTCTTCTTTTATGGGAGTACGGGGGCTTGAACTCAGCCTCATACTCTTGCTTGGCTTTTTCTGTTTAAGACTAGTGCTCTACCACTTGAGTCACAATTCTACTTCCAGCTTTTTGCTGGTTAATTTAAGATAAGAATGACATAAATTTGTCTGGCCAGGCTGGTTATGAATTACTATCCTCAGATCTCAGCCTACGTGACTAGGATGACAGATATGTACCACCAATGCCTGGTTACAAGAAGCTTTTAAAGTAGGGTTTGTGTCCGTGCTACAATACTGTGTGTTCAGTTTTGGAAATATGAGTACTGCTATAAACTCAGTCATATTCCCTTAAGAAAATTAGCTTTCCAAGTTCTTTTCATTTCAGAACTTTATATTATTATCTCATAAGTAATTACTAGCTTCAAGTACAAATGTCTGCAAAGTAGAACATGAATGACATTCTTTGTCCCTGTATAATTTCCACCTCCTGAGGGAAGTTTGCTCATACTTCTGTTATGTAACATTATCCATCCATGCATCTTACTATGGGCCTTCTTCTCTCCCTGCTTCCCTCCTGACTTTGTTTCTTCCTTTCCTTCTGTTCCTTCTCCCCTTTTTCACTCTCACACAAAGCTTGCTTTTAATAAAAATAGAATCAAGAAGTGGACGTGTGGCTTGAGGCTTGAGCAAAAAAGCTCAGCAATGGTGTAAGGCCCTGAGTTCAAGCCTCATTACATGCACGTGTTCATGCATGCATGCATGCACACACACACACACACAATCACATGCAGAATCATAGTAAACACGTTCTGTCATTTGCTCTTTAACTTGCTAGTATGTCCAAGATAGCTATATGTGTCAGTGTGGCTAGAGCTACCTCTTTCCTTTGACTGGCCACATGGTGTTCCATCACATGTCTATGGCATAATGATTTAACCAGTGATGGGTGTTTTTAGTTTTGCTCTTTATTGAGCATGCTTGCACAGATCTCTGTGTGCTTGTAGTATCCTGTAAGCCTAGAATTTGTAGGGCCAAGAGGAAGTTTTGTTTTGCTTTGTTTGTCAGTCATGGGGTTGAACTTGGGGCCTGGGCACTGTCTTTGAGCACTTTTGCTCAAGGCTAGCACTCTACCACATTGAGCCACAGTGGCACTTGCAGTTTTCTGGTGGTTAGAGATAAGAGTTTCATAGACTTTCCTGTGTAGGCTGGCTTTGAACTGTGATACTCAGATCTCAGACTCCTAAGTTGTTGGATTACAGGCATGAGCCACCAGAGGTATTTTTAGTTAAAATTTGATACACTGCCAAGCTAGTTATTGTTCAGAATTCTAATTACAGACATGTTAGGAATGTGGTTTTGTTTTTAGTGTGCTTTAGACAGAAGTTGAAGATCTGTAGTTTTGATATCAGAATACTTTTTCCTTTGTCTTCTTTTGCAAGTGTTATTTGAGCCTTAGTGTGTCTAAGATGGGGATAATCATAGGGGGAATGTGTTTGACAGGAAGTGACTGGTAGGCCCACAAGCTGACATGGTAGATTGTACGTAGCCCTCACAACTATTTGGATGCAGTAGATAAGGGGCCATATCAGTCTAGAATCCCAGTGTGTTTGCAGGTGTGGCCCTTTCACTAAAGGTTTTATCAGGGACACAATACAGCAAAAGGGTTGGGGCCTGGCTCTGGAGCAGACCCCAGCCCTGGGACTGCTGAGGCCTGTGTCCTGGGCAGAGTGAGCTCTGCATCCCAGGCTCTCTTGAGGAACTTGTGTTCTGTCTCCATTAGAGATGGATGGATGGTTAGAGGTGTTGGGATGAGTAAATGACTCCATATGCCCAGCAAGGGTATTAGTGGTGCCTGCTGAAAGCTCAGTACATGTATTTACAATTCTTGAGGAGTACATGGGATTCTTTTTTGCCATTTTAAGTGTGATAAATTCAAAGCACTTATAGAGTCTGGAGATTTTTAGAAAAGAGTAATTATGTGTAGATAAATAGAACTTGTGACTGTGACACTAAAATATTAAAGCAGTTTTTGAATGTCGTTGAGCTTCAGTATATATTGAATTATTTATGCTATTCCTGGTGGCCGCCATTCCTGGCAAAGGACTGGTCCTATTCACTTGCCTTACCAAAGAGACTGACTCTTGGTTCTCCTGGATGGAGCTCAAATAACTTTTGAGACTCATTAAACATTTAGAGATCTTCACATCACTGCCTCAGCCTTTTCCTGTTTGTGATGGAAACCAGTTCCTGTTTTACATAGATCAGGGTCAAAGAAAGCTAAGTGCTTTCATGGTTAAAAGTCGTAATTTTTTCCTTTTTAAACATTAACTTCAGTTAGCAAGATGTATCTTGATGTATCTTGATCAATCACCCTTCCATTCCTCTCCTTCCTTGCCCCTCCCTCTTCCCAGACCAATCTCAAGTTTCTTGTTCCATTTTTCACACAGGTACATAGGTAATTTTGACTCCCCCTCCCCTTCTCCACTCATCCTCTCCCCCAACAAACTTTAATTTTGTGTGTACAGTGCCTGGGATCTAACCCAGAGCCTCATATAAACTAGGAAACTGCTTTGTCACTGTGCTATACTTTCTAGCCCCAAAATTTGGGCTCACAAATTTTGAGGCAGTTGAATTTGATCCTAAGATGTCTGGCTGCTGGGTTCCTCATATTGTAACCACTTTTGTCCACCAGGTGCTGTATGAGCCAGTCAGACACACCTTTAACCTTTGTCCAAGATAGACAGTGATAAAGGGTAGATTGGGGAATGAATAATCAGATAATACGTTGTGTTTGTATTCGGCAGGAGCCCAGAACGTGTCTTTGACAATAGGTGACAATATGTCCAGTTGCTGCATGCTAATTTTACTAACCTACATTATTCAGCCTAGGAGATTTTCCTGCCTCTCATGACTCCTGTAGTTGCGCTTAAGCAGAAACTCTTTGTGGAATATATTCTACATGGTTTTTTGAATGAATATATATGGTAGTTCCTTTAAAACAATGCTTTGTGCATATATGTTCAGCAATGTGAATTTTTACTTGCTCATGGTTCAAAATTATAGCCCCTAATGTTGGAAATAAAATGTAAGAAATTACTCTAGATGTGAAGGGTTGTTCCTTCATTCTCGGCTACCTTTTTATTTTAAGAAGGAATCAAGGTAACATTCATAAGGTTACAGATCATATTACAGCTTACAATTAAAATGTTCTCTACTTTGTGTCTATGTGTATGAGAGTGAGAGAGAGAGAGAGAGAGAGAATCCTGAAACTTGAACTCAGCCTGGATGCTGTCTCTGAGACTTTTTTGCTCAAGGCTAGAGCTCTAACACTTGAGCCACAGCTCCATTTCTGGCTTTTTGGTTGTCAATTGGAGATAAAAGTCTCAGGGACTCTCCTGCCCAGCTGGCTTCCAACTGTGATCCTCAGATTTTATCCTTCTGAATAGGATTACAGGCGTGAGCCACTGGCACCCAGCCCTTCCCTGCTTTTAGAAAAAAGTTTATAACATTATTATGTTCTAGAGTGAGAAAATCTGGAAAAGATTTCTACTTTAGTACTTTAGTACTTGTCTTCATTAATGTAAACTTATTCACAGTCTTTATCTTTCTAGTATCCATAGCATTTGATCCCTTAATATCTGAATATAATGCTGGCTTTTTTTTTTTTTTTTACAAGAAGGATTATGGCACACTGGATCCATTTCATTCACCCGCAGATTTACTTTTATAATATTTGTAGATCTGAGCCCCAAGACCTGTGAGAGGGAAAGGGACCAGAGTAAAACCATGGCATCATTTAACAGTCAGAGATTGTCTGCTGGGACTGGTTAGCTCTGCAGAGAAGAGGAGGAGAAGCAGGACAGCCAGAAATTGTCACGATAATGGAAGAAGAAACAAAAGCTTTGAGACAACGCAGAAGGACGTTTCCTGACAGTTGCTTAACACAGAAATTGGTTATGTCCAACATGGAGAATTTAATAAAAATGCAGATTCATTACTGAACTCCACAGAGAGGTGGTTTATAGTCTTGAGTCAATCTGAGAAACAATCTACCTTCTGTTTTGTGGTACTGGGGACTGAATTTAGGGATTCCAGTTGTACTGCATAAGCCATACTCAGCCCTTTTGATTTTAGCTTGTTTTTTAAGTAGGGTCTCAACCTCACACTTTTGCCTTGATTAGCCATGAACTAAATAGCTTAGATTATAGGCATGAATTACCATGCCTAGCTTGCCTATGATATAGGGTTTTGCTGTAGCCTCCTCTCTCAACCTCTTGAATGATCTGTATTTAAAACATATATGGAAGAGAACTTGTTGATAGTACTCAGCCAGTTATAAAGATTCTTTCTCCAAGTCGCAGAATGGCCACCGACTTTTTTTTTGGTCCAGTTGTGGGGCCTGAACTCTGGGCCTGGGCGCTGTCCCTCAGCTCTTCAGCTCAAGGCTAGCGCTCTACCACTTGAGCCACAGCGCCACTTCCGGCTTTATTCTTTTTGCTTATGTGGTGCTGAGGAATCGAACCCACTGAGCCACCTTCCCAGCCTCCTGGCCATTGACTTTGTGAGCACCTTGAGGCCTTCTTCAAATAGCTGTTCTTGTCTGTGTAACAGACACTTGATACACTCACCGTGCTATTGAGTTTTCTAATGTGTCACCTGTGAAGTCCCCATGTCATTCACTATTCTGCCTCAGCAGAAGCAGATGGCCTCACTCCCAAGACAGGCAACAACAGTTGTCCACAGTGATTGTCACATTTTTTATGTTTTGAGAATCCATATAGTATGATTTATCACAGCTTATGAAATGTAGAACAACCAGACTTCTAAAGAATTGCAGATATGAGGACACCAAGGAAAAGGTGAAATAGTGGCCATAAGCATTACTTTCGTTGATGTCAAAGGAAGGAATAAACTATGTATTATAAGGCCTTAAACTTGAAAGTGGTCATAAAACCAGAAGATGGACAGAACACTCCAGAAGATCAGATTCTTTCTCCTCCACTCCCCCCCCCCCCCCCCCCCCAAGTCATGTTGCTTGAGCCTGGGCGCTGTCCCTGACCATTTCTGCTCAACATTAGCACTTTTACCACTTTGAGCCACAGCACTAGTTCCAGTTTTTTGGTAGCTAATTGGGTCCTGCTGGGGCTGGCTTTGACCCATGAGCCTCAGATCTGTGTCCGAGTAGCTAGGATTACAAGCATGAGCCACCATTGCCCTCGCAGATCAGATTCTGAGAGCTGCTTTCATATATGTTGCTACTGTCTAGGTTGTGGTTCTTTTTCATCAATGACAATTGCAGTATTTAATATTTAGGTATATATTTAGACTGATTCTGAGAGCATCAGTATGGGTTTTATGTGTTTCTAGAAGCATAAAGTCACTTGCTTTTGAAACTAAAATTGACAATACATTCTGTGGCTTACCACAAGGGGGCACTTGGGTGCCGTTGAAAAGCAAACAGGCAAGTTTCTTGCCCTGTCTTCCCCTTAAGTTTGAAGTCAATTTAGAGAAGTCCACTCTGTAGACTTGATGTGGGATGTTTTGTTACAAATGTATTAATATATATAAAGTTCTCAGAAAACATTAGCTGACTCACTGTGTGCCTGTGTTTTGTGTGTGTGTGTGTTTGTTGGTGTATATATAGAACCCAGGCACCTTTCAGCAGACTGGTGCTGGCAAAAGATAGCCAGGCACTGTGATCCTAGCTAATCATGAAGCTGAGATCTGAAGATCACGGTTCAAAGCCAGCCCCAGCAGGAAAGTCCGTGAAACTTTCCTCAAGAGCACTCATCTTGAGCTAAAGAGCTAAGGGACAGTGCCCAGGCCCAGAGTTCAAACCCCATGACCAACAAAAAAAAAAAAGATAATCAGTGTGTGGTGGCACACATCTATAATCCCAGCTACTCTGGAGGTAGAAATGGGGTGATTGTGATCTGAGCAAAAGTGTTGGACTATATTTGAAAAATGAAGTAAAAGTAAAAGGGCTGGGAGTATGGTTTAAGAGAACTTGCTTGGAAAGCGTGAGGGACCTGAGTTTAATCTTAAAACAGATGTATGCTGTGTACTTTGTATGCATGGATATTCTTTCATTAGCTGCTAGTGGCTGAGCATGCTGTGAATTTGACTTTGTTTTCAGGCTGATCAATCAGAAAGGCACATATCTTCATGGAGCTTACAGCCTAGTCATTTGGTAGCAGCCATATTAGAGAAGATACAAACTTGGCAACCCCAGATTATCAAAAGGATTGTTCTGATCTCTGAAGTTTGAAGTCTAAAAAACATTTTTTTTTCCAATTCTGACCAGGCAGTAGATCTGGTTGAACGGTATCCAAAAGAACTTTTTGCAGTGATGGACTTCATGTATCTTTGCTACTCATTGTGATGGTCTATAGTCACATGTAGTGGTGGGTCACTTGAAGTGTGGCTCGTGTGACTGAGGAATGGGTCATTTAGTGTAATTAGCTGTGTCTGGAAAGTGGCTTCCTTGGACAGTTCAGGTTTAGTTGGTCAGCCAGGGTGATAGTCCCTATAGTCTCCATATCCCTTGGCTCCCTCCTCTCCCTCATAACTGGAAGATCCAGCCTAGCTTCTGTTTGCTTTTATTGCAAGATTGCGATTTCCCAACAAGCTGAGAAGTGAGGAGAGAAGAGAATTGCTCTGAATCATTGTGGATGAGCCTCAGATTGCTACACAGCATTCTCTTTGATCACAAAAGGCACTCCACACACTTTGTGCCTTTATGTGATGAGGATAAACCAGTTGCAATATTGAAAGATGGAAAGCTGGCTTTGATGGGAAATATTGAATCAGCAGAATTGAAAACACAGCTGTGTGGTTCTAATGGAAGCATAATTTCCTCCATCAGCGCTCACTTAGCGTCCATTGTATGCTGCACACTGGCTGTGCCAGGCTCCAGGGAGACTTCAAGGAGATGCCCAGCACACATTCTTGAAAGACACTGTCACTACTGACAGGAGTTGAAGAGCTTAGCTTCCTTAAATGGTGAAGCAGTTAGGGCTTGGAGCTGATGAACTTAACAAGTGTCCTCAGGAAGAGGCACTGTGTAAAGCAGGAAAGCCAAGAGGATATGTTCTGTGACTGGCATGTGGGCGTGGCTCTCACTTCCCTCAGCCCCTGGACACTACTCTGTCTGATGAAGGGAGGTGGAGTCAGAGCCAAGCTCTTTGTCTGCAACCTGGCACTCCCATTCTTAGCTGTTCATCTCTCCTTTGCCCCTATCACAGGGAGCATTCTGGAACCTCCTTCCTTCTGGCCTCTCCTTTGCTATCTCTGTTGGCTGAATGTCTTCTCAGTGTGCATGGCAGCACCCCACATGCCTGCCGTGTCCCCAGCTGCCCTCTGCTCACCTTCAGTTCACCCTTGCTGCAGCAGAGCACAGTCTGGTCAGACCCAGAATAAAGACCCTTTGTTCAAATTGGATTTTCCCTCATTTAAACTCAGCTTCTCTGTGCTTTCTGAAGGCAGGATGTTGTTTAATGTTTGTTTCTTTAGTTTTTTATTTGATGGGAGCCTCTTAGACTGGGGAATTGGGCCATGGATCTTTGCTAGGAATGTGCCAGGAGGCTGCTTTTCTCTCTGACACCGTTTTGGAGCTGGCCAATGTGGCCAGTAGACCTGAGCTTCTACAGAGTATGAGCATGGGCAACATTATCTCCTGTGGTTTTTCGTTTGTACCGTAAAGATACTTGTGATCATGCATAGGATTAAACCCCAGGCACAAATTTTCTAACACAGCACAAGGCACCAGGGAGGGGTGCAGCAAGTTAACTGCTGATTTTGTTCTTAGTGTTAACTTTTAAAAGCACAGCTTTGTTTCTTGTTCACTTTTGCCTTTTATATGTGAATTTAAGTTAGTTCACATTGTATGTCTATGTAGAAGGCAGGTTCCTCATTAAAAAGCTGCCAGAACCATGATGCACACCAGTAATTTGAACCTTGGAGAGGCTAAGATAGGAGGATTGCTACGCTATTTCAAGGAAAAAATAAACCAAAACAAACAAAAAAAGTCCTGCTGGAATCACATGACTACAATTTCATTCAGGAGAACTGAAACTATATTTACACACACAAAAAAATTGGATATGAAAGTTCAAAGCATCCATAATAGCCAAAAGTGTTAACAACTCAAATGTCTATCTACTGATGGATGAATGTATAAACAAAACTTAATTTCCATGTAATGGAATATTATTTAGCCATAAAAAGAATGGGGTATTGCCACAACATAAAAACAGTGAAAGAAGCCAGACACAAAGAAGTCTCGTGTAGGGTTAGGAAGGTGGCTCAGTGGAAGAATGCTTGCCTAGTATGCATGAGGCCCTGGGTTCGATTCCTCAGCACCACATAAGCAGAAAAAGCCAGAAGTGGTGCTATGACCCAAGTAGTTCAGCCTTAAGCAGAAGAGCTGAGAGTCAGTGCCCAGGCCTAAAGTTCAGGCTCCAAGACTGACCAAAAAAGAAAAAAAAAATAAAAAGGCAAGTGTTGTGTGATGCCATTTGTGTAAAATGGCAGACAAACCCATAGATTCAGAAAGATTAGTTTTGGGAAGTACCAAAGAGAGAAGGGTTTGTAAGCAGCTGCCAGTGAGCACAGGGCTTCTTAGGAAAGTGATTAAAATGTTCTGGAATTAGATAGTAGTCATAGTGTGCAACTTTGAATGCATATTAAATGCTATTGGTACTTGAAAAGTGTGACTAACAACTGGGAGTTGATGCCTGTGCATGCCTGTAATGCCAACACTTGGAAGGCTGAGGCAAGAGGATGGGTAAGTTTAAGGCTCCCCTATGCTACACAGGGAGAATCCTGGTCTTGCCTTCTCTCAAAAATTCAATAGTAACATAATGAAAAGAGTGAATTTCATTGTTTAGCAATTGTCAGTTTTAAAAGCCTACCAGGAATGACCTGAAACTTCTCTTAATTATTTGCTTAATATTTATGTAATTTAAAATTCTAATTTGAATTCCCTTTTATGAAAGATAAGGAGTTTGGAACCTAACGGTTATACTTACCATTTATTCTGTCAGTTGGTGCTTTTTTTTGTTTGCAGCTGCAAACCCTCCTCCCCCCAGGGCTGAGTTACAGAGTTGTTCCGGGATGGTCCATCACTCTCGTTCCCACGCCCACAGCCATTCCTTCCCAGCAGTCCCTGAACTGGAGATACTGGCTTAGGGTAAGTGTATCAGATTTTTCTACTATTGCCGATAGCTTGGCTGCTTTTTTCCACGTCACCAACAACATTCCTAGATATAACTCAGCAACCACTTACTGAGGGCAGAATCCTCAGCCTCTTGGCCAATGTTGAATAGTTGCTAACTACCTAGCTCTGGGGCAGGAGCACTTTCACAAAAGGAGCCCGCTACCTTCAGCTTTCCTGCTAGTGGGTGAAAACTAAACACCTACCTAGCAAGAGCTTTCTGTCATGGTGACACAATACCTAAGAAAATCAACTTAAAAGAAGAAAGGGGTGGTTCTGGCCCAGGGTTTCAGCCCTTGGTTGTTTGGCCGTACTGTTTGGGGCCAGTGGTAAGGTAGGACATCACAGTGGGAAGTGCATGGTGGAGCAGCGCTGCTCACCTCATGGTGGCCAAGATGCAGAAAGAGACAGAAGGGGCCTTAGTCCCAATATCTCCTTCAAGGAGATAATTTCCTCCCATAGGCCTCACCTCCTATTGGGAGGTTTTACTGCCTCCCAATAGTTGGGGAGAAGACTTTAGCACATAAGTCTTTGGGGCTCATTTAAAATTTAACCTATAACATTTTATTCTGGCCCTAGCAGCCCATCTCACAATGCAAAATGCATATAGTACTCCATCTCCAAGTGACCCCCAAATCTTAACAACTCCAGCCTTGCTGGAAAGGCCAAGTTCAGAGTCTCCTCTGAGACTCAAGGCAAACTGGGATGTGAGGCTCCTATAAAAACCAAAATACCAAATCACATACTTCCAACATGTGGTGGCTCAGGATACACATCCCCATCCACAACAGGAAAAGAATAGTAAAAAGGAGTCCAAGCTGAGTGAGATTGAAAGCCAACAGGGCAAACAGGGCTTGGGCAGCTCTGCCTCTGGAACTTTGCTGGCCTTTGTACTTAGGCTGTTTGTGCTTGCTCTTCGTAGCATTCTGCAGGCCTTCCACATTCCTATCATTTCCGTTCTCCTGGGTCTCCAGTGTAGCTTCACTCTGCCTGCAGGGATTTCATTGATTTCTCTGTGGAAGCCATCATAACCCCAAAACTCTAATGTTGTCCATGCCTCCAAACCAGCATCATATGGGTGTTGCCGAAGTTCATTAACCATTTCAAGGCACAGAAACAAGTTCTAGGGAAGCAATTTCTTAGGTGGCCCTGGGCAGACAGGAAGCCCTGATAGGGCTTTCTTCTCAAAGAAGTCTTTAAAAAGTTTATACTTTTATGTCTCTGAACCTGTAATAAGTGATCAATTCCAGAGATGTTGTCAAGACATCTTTTTCTGTAGTCCCATTGCAGAGCATTTGGTTTTCTTTTAATGGTGCTAATTTCTCTAGCAACTGTACCTTCCTTACTTGGCAGCCCCTTTAAATACACTCCTTTTCTAGCCCAGTTGCAATACCCAGGCCACAGCCTGAATGCTGGGCTGTCTTAATTAAACTTAGCTTCCCATAGTCCCAGGGGATGGACAAAATGTAGACCAGCATGGCTTCTGGTTTAATTCCCAATATAGTCCTCATTTCCATCTGAAAAACTCTTGAATATAACTTTTACCATTGACATTCCTATCTGAATTCTGGCATTCCGAGTTCTCACCAGAAGCTCCTATCAAACTCTGCTTATAGCATTCTCTGCTTTCTTTAGCCTGGTTCTCTAAGCCTTTCCAATCTCCTCCCACTAACTGATTTTAAAGGAACCATATTGTCAGGAGTAGTCCAAGCAGTGACTCCATTTCTTAATCTGAGCATTCTGTGTTACATTTCTATTGCTATGATCAAATACCTGAGAAAGCCAACTTAAAATGCCTTTAGAAGGTTCGCTCAGTCTTTGGTCAGTTGGCACTGTTACATGTGGCGGGATTGGGTGGTGAAGAAGCTGTTTCCCTCGTGGTAACTAGGAAGCAGAGATACTGGGAGTCCCAAGATCCTCTTCAAAGGTGTGCTCCCAGTGATTTAACTTCCTTTCACTAGACTCCTACCTCCTACATCTACCACCTCCCCATAGCACCACAGGCTGGAAAGCAGGCCTTTGGCACACAGGCCTTTTGGGCAACATTTAAGATCTAATCATGACATGGGTTTTCACTAGCTAAGCTTTGGAGCCAACAGAGGGCTGACTTGGGCTTGGAAAAGGAGGAAAGAGCTTGGATGCTAGCCACATGAAGGACTAAGGAAATCAAGGCAGGGTAAAAGGTCGCGTAGCCATAGCTGAGAGTGGGAGAGCTGGAGGGAGAGGCACAGTGAATGTGGGAGGTTGGGTTTTCCAGGCCATAGGACAGAACTAAGATTTGATTCTAGTAGGAGGATCCCAGGGGGTCTCACCTACATTTAACATGTTTTTATTTTATTTGTTTTGTTTTTTATTTATTTATTTATTTTGGTCCCGTCGTGGGGCCTGAACTCTGGGCCTGGGCCCTGTCCCTCAGCTCCTCAGCTCAAGGCTAGCGCTCTACCACTTGAGCCACAGCGCCACTTCCGACTTTTTTCTTAGGTGGTGCTGAGGAATCGAACCCAGGGCCTCAGGCATGCAAGGCAAGCGCTCTACCACTGAGCCATCTTCCCAGCCCTTAACATGTTTTTATTTTATTGTCATTATAAAAGTGATGTACAGAGGGGTGACAGTTACATAGATCAGATAACAAGTACATTTCTTTTTGGACAATGTCATCTCTTCCCTTGTCTCCTGTCCTCACCCACAAGTTGTATAGTTCATTTTCAACATGGTGGCTGATGACTACCACTGCTGCATTTTGTCTTCATTTTTGACAATGGATTTACTCATCTGTTTGTTAGCTAATTTCTTACACTGTGCTGGATACATTCATTGTAGGCTCTGGGTCCTGCTTCTCCAGTGGGTAAATTTATTGAGTCCCCTCTGTAACAGAAGTATGCCCACCTCTGCACTACTTTCCATCTTAATTTTTTGTTTTCTTCAGGGCAAAATGTGGAACCCAGGGCCTCACACATGCTAGACAATGGCTACTTTTACTCCGTGCGTGCGTGCGTGCGTGCGTGCGTGTGTGTGTGCGTGCGCCTGTGAATGCCAGTCCTGGGGCTTGAACTCGGGGCCTGGGCACTGTCCCTGAGCTTTTTGAGGTTAGTGCTCTACTACTAGAGCCACAGCCCTGCTTCTAGTTTTTTGGTGATTAATTGGAGATAAAAGTCTCATAGACTTCCCAGCCTGGGCTAGCTTCAAATCACAATGTTCAGATCTCAGCCTCCTAAGTAGCTAGGATTACAAGTATGAGCCTCCAATGCCCAGATTACTTCTTACTCTTTAACAGTGTTTACGCTGTCCTCCAGGTACTCATGACAATCCAGGCAAATTTTAGTAATCCATAAATATTATTACTAGCTTTGTTCATAGCTGCTCTGATTTCTTCAAAAACAGAATGGTCACATTTATAAAAACTAGTTGAGCCGGGCGTTGGTGGCTCACGCCTATAATCCTAGTTACTGAGGGGGCTGAGATCTGAGGATCACGATTCAAAGCCAGCCTGGGCAAGGAAAGTCCATGAGACTCTTATCTCCAATAAACCACTAGAACCCCAGGAGTAGCTCTGTGGCTCAAGTGGTAGAGCACTCACCTTGAACTAAAGAGCAGAGGGATAGTGCTCAAGCCCAGAGTTCAAGCCCCACAACCCACCAAAAAAAGAAAAAAGTAGTTGACATTTAAAATAAGAATTGACACCTGTGGCTGATTCTGCCTTTCCCCACCCCACCACCCCATTAGTCAGAGCAGTCTTTGATCATAGACAACACGTGACAATAGGGTTTCTTTGTTATTTTTTGCTTTATGGTGTGTGGGAGTGTTGATTTCCTTTGTATTTTTCCAATATGCTTTTATTTCTTCCCTTAGATGGAAGGGTGATCTTTTTTGCTTTAAATAGCCCCTATCTTGGGCTGAGAGACAAGAGGTAGTGGTTTCTACTCACTTGGCAGAAGTGTAAATATGATATTCACAAATCACTGCCTTAGCCTTGCTCTTGCCTCTGCATCTCAAGTCATTTAAGGTATCTGTGCGGCTGCTACATAGGATCCCTTCCAGACTCCCTGGGGAAACCCAGCAGTTCTGCAGAGACTGGTCCTAGCAACACTGAGCTGATTGCTTGAGGTCTGCAATTGGGGCCTGTGTAATGAGGTACTTAAGTTGAAAGGAAATGTAAAACTTTCCATAGTTACAGCTCTCCAGATTTTAATTGGCTGCTTGCCCTCACAGCAGAGTTTCTTCTCTAAACTCAGTGTTTTGAAAGGTTCTTATCTTCACAGCCAGACACAGCTCCAGTTCCTCTCAACCAGAGAATTTAACTCTTAAACCACCAAGATACTGTGTGACCCTGTAGTCACTCAGCCTGGATGGAAGAAAGGGTCCAATAACACATATTAGGTTTGGGCGTTTGTGTTTAGTGTGGCTTTGAACAGCAGTGCTTTAGATCTCAGCCTCCTGAGTAGCTAGGATTGCAGGTAGATAACAGTCTACCCAGCTTGGATGGCAGCCAGGCACCATCTGCCTGGCTTGTTAATGAGATAGGGTCTTGATGACTTTTTCCTGGGTTGGCTTTGAACTGCCAAATCCAATCTCTGCCTCCTGAGCATCTGGGATTATAGGCATAGTGTTTTTGAACTGTAGGCTAAAATCCATGGGGGTTGTGAAGTCCATATAGGAAGCTTCAACCCATACTTTTAAAATAAAAAAGAAAAGAATAGTAGATAGGAAGAGACAGGGAAGGAGGAAGAAAACTGAGTAGAACAGAACAGGATAAAATTAAAAAGCATTAGCGTACATGTAAGCTGTAAGGGAAAATATCTTGATATTACAATGTGAAAAGCATTTTGTGCTGTGAGATGTGCGTCAAAGTTTGAAAATCACTGACTTAATCCATTTTTTTTCCTTTTCCTTCTTACTGGAGATTGAACCTAGTACCTTCTGTGTCCTAGGAAAGTGCTCCACACTGAGCTTGAGCTACAGCCCTAGCCCTTAAAATTCATTATGAGGCATTGTCTCACTAATTTGCCCAGGTTGGTCATAAGTTGTGATCTTCCTCAGCCTTCTGACTGCTGGGACTGCAGGTGTCACTACCACACCCAGCTTAACCCATTTTCTTCTTGACTTTGGGAGACAACTTAAAAAAGACTGAATTTTTATCTTTGGTGTGTTTGTAGTGTACATAATCTTGAGTGACTGCAACACTGGGAAATATTAACCAAGTTGTTCAAGTTTATTATTGCTCATATTTTCTTCTTTTGGGGGGGGGGTATGGGCTTGGGGCCAGAACTCTGGGCCTGGGCACTGTCCCTCAGCTCTTCAGTTCAAGGCTAGCGCTCTACCACTTGAGCCACAGCACCACTTCGGGGTTTTTCTTTTTGCTTATGTGGTGCTAAGGAATCGAACTCAGGGCCTCATGCGTGCAAGGCAAGCGCTCTACCACTGAGCCACCTTCCTAGCCCCTGCTCATATTTTCTACTTGCTCATTAAATTCAACTTTGAAAAGTAGAACCAAAAGAAGTTGTAAATAATGAGTAGGAACTTGTCTACTCCATTCAAGGGCTCTGTTAAGGTTAGTGTACTTTAGTAGTTTATGAGTAGCCAACTACTATTGACTTGGTGAGAATTTCTTTCCATCCAGACTTCCTGTTGTAGCATGTCAAAGGAGATTTGTCAATAAAGGATCCAGAAGTGATACCATTTGAATAAAAGGATTTAGAAGCTGAGAGTTCTGAGAGCAGGTTGTCCCCTTTGTTGTGCAGTGTCATGGTTCTATTACACAGACATACACAAGCCAAGCACCATGTGACACATTTAAATGTGAGACTGGACGACCTTTACTCTTGTCCTGGTCCTGATTGGACCCATCCTCTCTGGAGCTGGCTGGTGGAGCCACTAGCTAAGTGCAGAGCTCAGGGTTAGAGTCTGGATGTGCTTTGTTTAATGTGAGGAGGGATTGAAGCACTTGAGAAATTGTGCTTCTGTATGTCGAAAGCCAAATCAACTTCATTATGTGTCATTTCTGTTTCCTACCAAAGAGAGCAATTTCACAAATAGAGTAATTCCACGTTACTTTTCTTTTTTTGCTGGTCTTCCTGAGGGCTTGACAAGCTGTCCGTGAGCTTTTATGCTCAAGGCTACATTGAGCTACAGCTCCACTTCCAGATTTTTTTGGTAGTTTTAGTGGAGATAAGAGTTCCATGGGCTTTCCTGCCCAGGCTGGTTTCAAACCACAATTCTGATGTCAGCCTCCTGAGTAGCTAGGATTACAGGCATGAGCCACTAGTGCCTGGCTTCCTCATTACTTTTAATGCCTAACATTACACTATATGTGTACGTAGTGTAGTTGTGATTTTTTTTCAAGTTCTATTTGGTATTCTATTTTCACTAATTTGGTGCATTCTTATTTATTGTGCTTAGTTATCCATTCTTAATTTTACTGAAAGTGTTTGGGCTATTTCCTTTTAATGGAAAAGATAATGGAAGTGGATCTAGGTGATGGGGTTGTCCAAATCTGTTTTCACTTACAGAAGCAGTGCTTCTGCAGCTTGCCTCTCAGAAACAACGAGTTTTACACAGAAAATTGACAACCAGTGTTGCCTTATTTAGTGCTAAACTAAATCCTGTGTACAGGTATTCTCAGACTCAAGTTCTGTTTCCAACCCATAGCATTCTGGGGATATTCTACTTAGACTAGAACCTTCTGAATTCCCATTGTATTTTGTTAGTAACCATACTGCTGGTAGGCCTGATTGGCTGACTCAAAGTTTTCCATATTCTAGTGTGATCATTTGTTTATCATGTGAGGGATGAGGCGTGCCCATGGTCTGGGCTTGAAGGGGAGCAAGGAACTTTGACTAGCAAATCTACAGTTCATCTGCCCAAGGCACAAGGCCAGGACATTTCCATCCTCCAACCCTTCACCCTGATGGGGATCTAATGACTGCTTCCTCCGAGAGGCATTGTACTTCTTTGGGATGTTGAAAGGTAAATCAGGCTGGGCCTGATGGGTAATGCCTATAATCCCAACCACATGGGATCATGGGCCCACGCTAGCCAGGATGAAAGTTAGTGAGGCACTATCTCAAAAACAAGCTGGGTTGGGCACTGGTGCATGCATATACACCTAGCTACTAAAGAGGTTGAGATCTGAGGACCTCAGTTCAAAGCTAACCTACACAGAGACACCCTTGAGATGTGGCTCAAGTGGCAGAGTGCTTGTCTGGCAAGCATGAGGCCCTGAGTTCAAACTCTAGTACTGCTAACAGAAGTTCATAGATGTTTTCCTTAGGCAATATAGAAAGGACTCAAAAGATGGTTCGCCCTCTAGTTCAGTAGTCCATCTGCATCCTTTCCTTGTAGACTGAAGGTCTTTATGACCTACTGTAGCTAGAGGACATAGAAGGTAGCTTAGGTATGATGATGATCATCTAGAGAATGGAGAGACCTCAGGTCCCAATGCTGATGTTGGGAGGGACATTGAGCTTTGTCAGGGAAAATAGTTTAGAGATGTCCAAGTTCAGAAGTAGGAGAAAGGCTGTACTGCAGGAAAGGAAGTGGGTGAGATTCCAGCGTACAGATGTTCCAAAAAGGGCGATGGTTCTCCTTTCCTATCTCCTCTTACTGAGTATGATTCTCTACCCCATGATCTGAGAGCAATTTGCATTCTGTCCACTCTGAGCTCTAGGATAGAAATCCAGTGTGAATATATGTAATGAGCTTGGAGCTGAGAGCACAATATCACGTCATTGCTGTTGGGCTTTGTGACAGTTCCCACGTGGCCACACATGTGCACCTGGGCTCGTCAATGGATTGGTGCGTCAGCAGTGAGTCTCATCTCTGTTCCAACCCTCACCAGTGTTACATGACAGGTCCCTATGCTACCTGCAACTAGAATTTACTTCTGAAAGGCACTGACTAGAAGAGGCTCCCAGGTCCCACCTCTTCCTCATTGCAGGGCAGAGTGGGGACAATGAGATGTCTGCCATGGATAATTCTGGTTCTTTCCATTTGCCAAAGAGCCCTAAGGTACTTGTAGTACAGAAGTGCAACTAAGCTGGGGGAAGCGGGCAGAAAGGAGCAATCAAGAAGTCAGGGAGCAGCTCAGTGCTATGTCCAGCTACATTTTACCAAATGCCTGAGTCACCATTGCTTTGCAGTCTTAGGCCACAGATGACCAAAGACTTGCTTCAGCAACCTGTGGTTGCTAGAAGTAGTACCCAAAGGGAACTCTCCTAATCCTGGCCTCTATAGATAAGTCAAAGGCTTACATGTCATGCTGCAGTTTCCTGAATGTTCTCCCTTCAGATCACCACCTTGATTCTTTTTATTTTTTCCTTCTGTTGGCCATGGGGCTTGAACTCAGGGCCTGGGTGTTATCCCTGTGCCCTTTTGCTGAAGGCCAGTGCTCTACCACTCTGAGCCACATTCCCGTTTTCTGATGGTTAATTGGAGATAAAAGCCTTACGGATTTTGCTTCCGGGGATAGATTTGAAACACAATTCTCAAATCTCAGCCTCCTGAGTAGCTAGGATTACAAACTTGAACCACCATTACCTGGCTTCTGAGGGCATGTTCCTGCTTCTTAGAAACGACCTCCTACTGCTTGAAAAACACCACAATTTTACACGTATCTTTAGCATAATCACTAAACGTTGTCCATAAAAATACCTGACAGCTGGCTGGGTGGTGCAATTCTGTAATCCCAGAACTCAGGAAACAGAGGTAGGAGTGTCATAATTGTGAAGCCAACATGGGCTTGGGGAAAAAAATGTACCTAGGGACCTAGGAGCTACACTGGAGTGCTTGGTCAAGCTTCCCAGCCTCAATTTCCTTTGAAATTGCACTTGTTCTGCTTAAGTAAATCTTGCTATGTTAAACTCCTTCATGTTTCCACCTCTGAATTACTTCTTTGGAAAGGTCAAGAGCCTGTTATTCATCTTCACTGATACAGTCAAGTCTTTATGAGTGTTAGACTCAAGAGGTACATGGAGAGATAGACAGGAGATGGCTCAGCATCAGCACAGGTCTTACTCCACAGAGATACCTGTGAAGGATGGTTTCCAACAGAGAAGCTAGAGCCCGCCCCACTGCCACATACAGATGGGAGTACTTATGAGGGGGATTATCAGGAAGGTTATTGGAGTACAGAAATTTACATGGTTGGATCGATATAAGGGTTGCTAAGGAAGTAGCTTGTGGTTACGCCAAGTAGAAAGGAGTCCCTCACAGGCGGTGGGAGTGTTAGAGTAAGGGTAAGTTTTTATGCTGACAGCTGAAGTCTAAGCAAAAGTCAGGGGTGTCAAGATGGAGGAGCCATGGCTAAGCAACAGTGAGAAGGTTGGAGGCTCTTATTTGAGGATGGTGACAGCAAGAAATCCCACTGTACTCTGCTCATGGAGATGATGCCAGTTAGTGTGGAGAGGCAGGTTTTCTGGTTCTCATGGTCTAACCAGTCTTCCTGAGTTTCACCAGGACTCTTCTTAGAAGGCTCCCAAAAGTTTATTTGGAATCTGAATAAAAAGCAACAAACAAAACATCACCTAGCCTCTCTGCCCTTTTCTCCCAAGCAGATAGCTACGACTTCTTTGGCAGTAGGGGGCTCCATTCACCCACGTGATAAAAGTAAAATGTTTTCATTATAGATTTGCTGTAATGTAATTATTTACACATAAGAGTTCCAAAAAAGTCATAGGGTCAAGTATGTAGCTCAATGGTGGAGCTTAGCTTTAGCATGCACAGGTCCTGGTTTCAGTCCCACATGTGCGCGCGCGCCCACACACACACAAACACACACACACAATTATAGAAAACAAAAGGCGAGAGCAGAACCATTGCTGGCAGAATCTGGCTTCTGCCAGATAGATAACGTAATTGTTATTAATTCATAATAATAGAAGCAGCATGTGGGGAGATTTAGTATTAGTCTCGTCCTAAATGTGTTAGCCAATGTCTCATTTAATCACTTCAGAATAACCCTGTATGGTCAGCACACAGGAAACTAGAGGAAGGGTCTCAGCCACCTGCTCAGTCACACGGGCATCTATGGAGCTGTGTCTGGCCGCTAACTTGTATGTCCCACTGTGTGAGAAACCATTCTTTTCCTTCAATTATTAGCGTTCTGGAAACCAGCCAAGTGTTTAAAGGAGGGCTCTCAGATTAGATTTTGAGGAATGGAGAGCGAATATTTGTTCATGATCTGGGGAACAAAAAAAGATGTGGTCTGGTTTAAGCTGAAATCTCTAATTCAATCCTGGGCGGTGGGATAATTTCAACCGAGTGGGGTTTTTGCCCTGTTGTGGGTATATTTTGGCAAGGTCTCTATATTCAAGTCCAAAATCCTTTTCATTCTCTCCTGTGCTCAGGGTTGGGCCAGGATTCTAAGCTATTCCTGAAGCCTGGATACTAGCTCTCCTCTTGTTAGCTTGAGATTGAGTCCTCAGGCCCCATTTTCTTGCATGAAAAGTGGGGACAGTCCCACGGCCTCGGTCAGCATTCAGGTTGGAACCATCAAGTGTTGTGTCGCTGGTCAGGACGATGCAGGGGTACATTTTCTGTAGAAGGTGCTCAGTCATCTAGGGAGGCCACAGGCTTGCCACCAAGAGAGGAAAGTTTTTCACAGGGATATTTTTGAAGCTGATGCAAAATCCTAAGCAGTGACGTGCCAGTGACTCAGCCTGGTGGGTGGAAGTGATTTTAAATAATGACAGTATCGCTGTTTCCCTCCTCCTACAGTGTCACACGTTATCAAACACATGCTCACTGTCCCTGAACCCAGTGACTCAGCCACTCGGCACAAAGTTGGGGTGGAGAGAGAGGACAGGGGCCTGAGGGGGTGTCACAGTATGTTCCTCTGGGCTGCAGGACACCACAGTGCATCTGTTTGGCAGGCTCAGATACAGGGAAGGGGGAGAAAAGGTCACCTTGTGCATCCCCCAGTTTTAAACAGTCCTCTGGGAGTTAAGTGAGGCGTAATTATAACCACCATTATCAGGGAAGAGGTTACTTGAGTTAATTAGAAAGGAAAGCCACCCAATTGCAGTTTGAAAAGATGCAGAAATTGGTAGCATTTTAGAGAGAACGAAACTACAGTGATTGGATGGAGCCACTTACAGATGTCTCCTTTCAAGCAAAACAATAGGCAAATCATCTCAAGAAAGAGGTCTTGCCTGGAGCCAGTGAGTGACCAAAACAGTACCCAGCCATAGTGGCAAGTTTGTGTCCACTCTGGTCCTGAGTACCTGTGGAGGTAAGGGTCAGTTAAGGACTCGGCTGGGGCTTCTAAAGGATTAAAGTGACCTGAGCCCAGCAGGAGGAGGAAGAGAAGGGAGGTTTCCTATGAGCCACCACCTCATGAATAAACATGAGGTAGGAAGAGTCGTGTTGGAAAAGAAAGGCCGCATATAGTCAGAATCTACTGCCTGAACCCAAAGCCACTGGCATTGGAGCCTTCAGTTCCATCCCTCACTTCTGTGTATTCATCGCAAAAGCTTGAGGCTCCTGACTGAGAATTGGGACCCAAAGTGACTTGTTTTGTGTGCATCATTTTAAGGGGGCTGGGGTGGGACTCAGCGGTACAGCACATTCTGTGTGCAGTAGGCCCTGGGCTCCATCATCAGCACCAGAAAACAAATGAATAAAACTTCATTGTAGACAAGTAAAAATTAAAAAAAAACAAAAACAGGCTTCTTACCATTGAAAAAAATCTTTCCCTTTAACTTTTGTTTTCCCTTTGCATACTTACTTTACAAAACTGGAATTGTACATTTTTCTTTGAAATGTATATGGATTCTTTTGAAGAATTCATATTTTGTCTGTTTTGAAACCTAGGCCCATGTTTCTCAAGGCCTAGGGTACCACCTCTCCGCAAAGCAAGCATCAAGATATATAAGATTTTATATATATATATATATATATATATAAGATTTTATATATATATATATATATATATAAGATTATATATAAGATATATTCTAGATTCTGAGTGAAGGGAAGTATAGGTATACTATATAAGGGAAGTTTAGGTATACTAAACTGGAGGGCCTCCCCCAAATTGCAAAACTACCTGTTTGTAGGGACATGAGGTGTCAGTGAGGGGACAGTTAAGGACTTAACCTCAACCTCATGGTCATCCAAATATCAGGTAAGTTAGAACGAATCGTGTGTGATCTCTTCCTTGACAGCTTGTTATTATATAGTAGGCAGTAGCTGTTTGAGTGACCAAGGCTGTGAGGTCCTGTCTGCCTTGCAGTTCTTAGTGGATTGATCACCCGGAAAGTGTATCATCCTTTGGTTTTAATGCTCATTTCATGCTGAAAGCATTGCTTTTGTGGAGAGGGTTTCCTGGGTATTTGCTTTTAATGATCTATCTCACATATATGATCCCTTATCTTTTTTTCTTTGGTCAGTCCTGGTTTGACCTCTGGACCCGGGCACTGTCTCTGAGCTTTTCAGTTCAAGTCTACCACTTGAGCCACAGTGCCACTTTCATTTTTCTGGTGGTTAATTGGAGATAAGAGTCTCATGGACTTTCCTGCACGGGTTGGCAGGTCTCAGCCTCCTGAGTAGCTAGGATTACAAGCGTGAGCCACTGGTGCCTGGCTTAAGATCCCCTATCTTATACGTGAACTTTGTGTGGCCTTCGACACTCAGGGTTGTGAGTATATTCATCATTTTTTTACATTGAAAGTTCTCTTCAAGAACTCATTTCTTAAAGCTCAGGGATGTAAGGGTCAGATATCACAAATCTCATTCTGTGGTGGTTCCATTAGGAAGAGACTTGACTAAATTCTACCACCTGGAGAAAAGGAATAAATTTTAAGGAATACATTTTCAACTTCCCAAACTCTGAGAAACTCTGAACTTGCTGCTGTATGGCTTGTCTTGCAGGAATTTACACCATCTCCACTCCAATAATGTAACTTTCTCTTCTACTCATCTGCAATATTCACATTTCTCTCAAATCTCCAGTCATGATTTGTAGTATTGCATTTGATACATATTTAAAATATGCTTGGCTAAACCAGGCACAGGACCCTGACACCTGTAATCCTAACTACTCAGGAGGCTGAGATCCAGAGGACTGTGGTTCAAAGTGAGTCTGGGCAAAAATGTCCTCAAGACTTTTATCTCCAAAACACCATTAACAAGCTGGGCTTGTTAATGAGGCATGACTCAAGTGGTAGCGCACTAGCCAAGAAAGCAAGCTGGGCAAGTGCAAGGTCCTGAAAATAAAAGTATATTAAATATTAGATATTAGGTATTAAATATGTTAGGAAAGATCAAGTGGATGAAAGGAAAGAAGAAGACAGAGAACAGATCAGATGAGGATTTAATCATTGCTGAAGAGGGACACCAAGTAGCAGCGAACAGAGTCAGAGATACAAGGGGTGAGGAGCCGGCGGGGGCGGGGGGGGGGGGTTGGGGTTTAAATACAACTGCAGATAAGAGTTTTGGGGACTTGTAATGTCTTTGTAGTTGTATCATACTGCTCTGTTTTGGATTGATGATGTCCTTTCAGTTGCCACAGATGGTCCTGCACTTTCAGATTAGGCTAGGGGTGAGGTTTTGCTGAGATTAGCCCAGGGATAGGGATTCTGAGAAGATTCCAGGGAGATTTCCAGGAGGGGGTCTCAAAGGAGGGTGGTCAGTGGCCCATAGGGGCAACTTTGAGTTATGATAACAAAACAGATTCCCACCACAATATATTATATATTATATGTATATACATATATGAAATACTTTGCTCCATTCCTAAGTGTGTATGTGCAAGAGAAATTAGAACATATATATATATACATATATATATATATATACACACACAGAAAAGACCTGTACATTGGTGGTCACAAGAGTTTTTTCGCAATAGACAATCTGGAATCAACCCCAACACAGCTATGAATGGTGAATGGATAAATGAATTGTGACATATCTATACAATAGAATAGCACTCTGCCTTTGGGTGAACTACCAAATGTGGAAAACAAAATATTAGCAAATCTCAAAAACATTGTACTTGGCAGAAAAGGTCAGACATACTGTGTAGATCTATATGTGTGAGATTCTATCACATGCTAATATCTACAGTGATAGGAAGTGACTTCGTCGTTACCCACGATGAAAGTGGAAGAGGTTGACGGGAACTAAGCACGTGAGACCTTTCTGGGGTGATGGATATGTTCTGTATCTTGGTTAGGGTGGCAGGTGCTTATGTGTATTTGCAAAAAATTAGACTGGGCCCAGAAAGTGGCAGCCACACCACTGTGGGCTGGGCAGTGTACTAACAACAGAAATTTCATTCTTTCAGTACTGAGGATGAAAGGCCATGAGGCCACCAGCCAGCAGGGTTCTGGTGAGGACTTTCCTTATTACTTCTTTTTCTGAGTCCTCTTGTGGAGTCAGGAAGGGTTGAGTATGCTCTCTGGAGTCTCTTCTATAAAGGCACTAATCCTATTCAATATGGCCCACCCTTGTGACCTAACCATCTCCCAAGGGCCACACCTCCTCCTACCACCACCACCCTGGTACTTAGGTTTCAACACATGAATTTTGGAAAAGACAAATAGCCCACAGCTGTGAGTGTAGCTGATTGTGTATACAGTATATTTCAGTAAGATGATCCAACCAGTAACTATCTTTTCTGATATACAAAATTTGACAGTAAGGACAAATTTGCTTGCTTGAGGAACATGGCTCCTCTGCAGAGCCCCAGGATGAACCCATCTGCCCCTAGGCTATAGGAAAGTGCAAGGAGGGAGGGGGTTGGACCACAGTGTCGTGCAGCTGGGACCATAGATTCCCAGAATTCTCCCTGGGGAAGCCTTTGCTGTCAGGAGAGTCATGTGCAGCCCACAGCTGGCGCGGCTTGAGATGAGTCACGATGTTTTTACAGGAATGAAAGCCCCATGATTCACACGTGTCAACCATGATGGGAATATTAAGGGGTCTCTTCCCTAGGGGGAAAAATAGAAAACTCTGTCTCTAAGTATTTCATTTCTCTTTTTAAAAATGTCAATTCAGCTCCTCCCTGCTGGTTCATTTGGAAGAAATACTTGTCAGGTTTTGTATTTGGTGAAGTACAAAACTTGTTTCTCAGAACTAGACAGTGCAGAATGAAATCCAAGAACTTGTGTTTACTAATGTGGAAAGAATCTTTTTTTTTTCTGTCATCAGAGCCACTTCTGCTACTCCTGAAGAAATCACAGACCCCCAGCTGGGGGTCTGGGAGGCATGGGCCTGAACTGTAATTCTATGCTTTATAACATATTTGGAGTCCCATAGACAGCAAAATGGGATTCAAGAAGCATTTTGAGTGGTGTCTTTGTATGTTGATGAGATTTCTATCCGCCTCAGTGTGGGCTTCTTTGAAGGCTCAGGGGAGAAAATGCAGGTTGAGGTTTTCCCTCAGGGAAAATACACCCAGAAAACCTGTTTTACATGTGTCTACCAGTCACTCCTAAAGTGAGGGAGTCTCCAGAGGGTGAGAGGGGCTGAGGCATAAGTGTTTGTGTGTGCATGTGTACATGTTCATGCATGTGTGTATGTTGAGAAAGACAATGAGAGTATGTGTTCATGTATGTGTGAAAAAGAATGAGAGTATGCATGGGTGTGTGCACGTGTGTATATGATTGCATGTATGTGGACATGTATGTGTGAGAGAGAACATATGTGGGGGATATGATGAGTGTGGGGCGGGGGGGGGCGTTGGCGGCCAACACTTGGTCTCACTGGCCTACTGTCCCCTGAACCACTTTGATAATTGAGTAACTGTTGGCAACCACTCCCATCATTGTCCCCAGAATTTTTCAGACAGAGGCCAAAGTGATTGGAGAAGGAAGAGTTGGAGATTTGATAGCACAGAAGTCAGTTAGAGAGATTCCATTTTCCTGGACTTAATGGTAGCCCCAAATTCTTATCTATATTAATAATTGATTAACTAAAAAGAGATTAAAAATAAAAGCAACTAATTAACTTGTTCATCTATTATGAAGCAGATGCAGAGTTAGCAGAACCTCTGGCCTCCAGGAGAGCAGATACAGTAGCCCAGTGTCATCAATCAGTGTTTTCAGACCCCATGGAGAGACATACAGAGGAGGCAAAGACAGCAGAATATCCCTGGTCCCAAACCAATGATGACAAAAATTAGGTTTTCTAAATGACACCAGACACTGGCTAGGTTGGCATGTACATATTGCTCCCCTGCCCTGCCTTTCCCCTGTGAGGGAAGTAGCATTATTAGCTTCTCTAGAAGGCATATGGAGCAGAAAGCTGGCTACAGGGAGCTGCCCTGTCACTTTTTTCCTTTCTTTTTCTTTTTTTTTTGGGGGGGGGATGAGGGGAAGAGCTGTACTGGGGTTTGAATTCAAGGCTTTGTGCTTGCTAAGCAGATGCTCTGCCATTGCAGTCACACCTCCACTCCTTTTGCTTTTTAGTTGTTATTGTTGTTGTTTCAGGTTAGGACCGTGTGCTTTTGCCCAGCCCTAGCAATCTTCCTATCTCTATCTCCCAAGTAATGATTACTGGTGTGAGCCATGAAGCTCAGCCCACCCTAGCTCACTTGAATGCATACCCTTTCACAGGTGGCCCGGGGGTCAGAGGAATCCCTTCAGGAGGGACTACTTTTTCCCCACAAACACTGCCATAGCTGACACCAACAAAGCTTTTTTGTTTCCTCTCCCCCTCTTCTTCTTCCTTTCCCTCTCCTCCTCCTCTTCCTCCTCCTCTTTTTCTTTCCCCTTTTTGACAGTACTGGGGCTTAAACTCAGGTCCTCCTACTTCCTCAGCTTGCTTGCCAGGCTGGTGCTCTATCACTTCAGCCACAACTCTAGCCCTTCTTTTTGCTGGTTATTTTCAAGGTAAGTGTCTGGTGGCCTCTTAATCCGAGATGACTGGTGTCCTTATAAAAAGAGGAGAGAGATAGAAGACAGCCGGCTGACAATGGTGGTGAGACTAGAGAGAGACATCTACCAAGGAACACCAGGGCTTATCCAGAATTGTGGGAGAATACAATTCGGGATCCATTCATGCTACCTCCCTGAACTAAGCACTTGTTTGCGGTACTTCCACACAGCAGCCGAGGCAGCTGAGGAAGGGCCTGGATGGAGTGTGTGGAGTCCAGGATAAGGACCTACAGCAAGCCACACTCAGAACCACAGAATTTAGGACCGGGTTTCCTATGGCTGGATGATAATCACACAGAAGAAATACAGTGCCCATCTATCTTGAAAGGAGCTATGCCCCAAAGGACCATCTACAAGGTAGGTGGCCAAGAATGAGTCTGGGTCCAGACATCAGAAGCCAGGAGCAAGAGGGAGTCTTCAGTGGGCAGCTTGAGGAACATCAAGGGGCCCAGGGAACCGAAGCGGGTCCCCTTGGAACCTGCAAATGCTCCTTGTGGGAGAAAGTGAGTGTTCAGGCATGCCTCACCAAGGGCACCAACTCCAAGGACTGTACTGACCAAGCACCTTAAGGGGTTCCTGCCCTTTAACTCTTCTACCCTGCCCCTTCCCACAGTAGCTCCTGAGGGCCAGGACTGCCCTGGAGCAGACTGAGGGCTCATTCCTTCTTCTTAGTGCTGTTTCTCAGCCTGAATCTTAAGTTATGGGTGAGATAGCTTTGAGAGTCAATAGAATAAGACTTTTTTGCTCATTGCTGCCACTCTTCCACTTGAGTCACATTTCCAGCCCAGCTTTTTCTGCCTAGACTGGCTTTGAACTATGATCCTCAGATCTCAGCCTCATGAGTAGCTAGGATCACAGGCAGGAGCCATCCATGCCTGGCAGACCTGAATTTTTCAATACTCAAAAAAGGAGACTATAATTTAACAAGTAGAGTGCCTAGAAAAGTTATGAGACTTTGTTAAAAAATCATCCAGGGGCAGGAAAAACCAATTTTACAGAAATTACATAAAGAGGAGCTAGTCAAAATAGATTGAGATATTTTTCTGTTTGTACCACACTGAATGTACCCTCTCAAGAAAGAAGTTACAGTTAGATGAGTAATTAGGTTAATGTTAACTTTGGAATCTCCTTCATAGGGAATAAAAGAATCAGCAGAGGCCACTCTCCTCCCCTTCACTCCTCCCTCCCTGCCTCTCCACCCCCCTTTCTTCTCCTAGTCTTCCTTTTCCTCCCCTCCCTTCCCTTCCCTGTTTTCTCTTTCCTCCTCACCCTTCTCTTGTTCCTTAGTTCTTTGGGGTTTTTGCTGTGTTGCACTTACTGATCTTGATTACCCAGGCTCCAGTGCTTCTCCCTCCCAAGTAGCTAGGGCTATAGGCATGCAACACTGCCCCCAGCACCCCCATTCCTATTGTAGCCAAATGAATATTCACATAAAAGACATGTGTTGAATAGTTATCAGATATGGGATGTGAGAATCCATTGTTCTCTTTCATTAATTTTATTTAGACTAGATTCTAATTTAGCAATGAAAATGCAGCGCTCCATTTAAGAAGTGCTATTTGCCCTCAAAGAAGGAAATGAGACAATTTCTTAAATTTTGCTCTGCTATGGTGTTTGTGAATTGAGCTGTTTAGATGAGATTTCAATTAAAATACCAGTGCCATATAGGTTTGTGAGTCCTTTGGAATAGAAACGAATATATTAAATCTTAAAATGGTTAAAACAGCTTCATGGCTTAGGAAAAATATGTGTATTGAGTACCATGCATTCTAGTAGAGTCAGCTATCTATATCCTTGAATTCCACATCTGCATATTCAATCAACTATGAATAAAAAACTTTTTTGGGGGGGGGTAGGTTGTGGGGCTTGAACTCTGGGCATGGGCGCTGTTCCTGTGCTCTTCAGGTCAAGGCTAGCACTCTACCACTTGAGCCACAGCACCACTTTCAGTTTTCTGAGTGGTTTATTGGAGATAAGAGTCTCACAGACTTTCCTGCCTTGGCTGGCTTTGAACCTCGATCCTCAGATCTCAGGCTCCTGAGTAGCTAGGATTATAGGCATGAGCCACTGGTGCCCAGCCTAAAAAAAACATTTTGGAAGAAAAGTTACACCTGAAATGAACATGTACAAGCTCTCCCTGCCATTATTCCTTAAGCAACAAAGTACAATTTATGAAGTGGCGCTGTAGCTCAAGTGGTAGAGCGCTCGCCTTGAGCTGAAGAGCTGAGGGACAGCGCCCAGGCCCAGAGTTCAAGCCCCACGACTGACAAAAAAATAAAATAAAATAAAATAAAAATATTAAAAAAAAAAAAACCAAAGTACAATTTATATAGCATTTGCATCATATTGGGTGTTATAAGTAATCTAGATAAGATTTAAAATATAAAATATATGAGAAGAAATACATGGGTTATAGTCAATTTATGAATACTGTGATATAAAGACACTTGAGCATCTTTGGATTTGGGTGTTCACAGAGGTGCTTAAGACAACCCTAAGATAGCAAGGGATGCTGTTGACATCAGTCAGGGCTTGTTTGGCTAAGAGTAATAGAAATCCAATTCAAACTAGCTTAAGCAGAAAGGCAATGCACTGGTTCATTATAACTGGGAAACTCAGGAGTGGATTTGGTTTTTAAATGTGGCTGTTTGTAGAACTACCTTGCTACACCTCAGCTAGCTGTGCTACACTTCATTCAACAAACTTTCCTCCTCTTTGCCTCCTGACCCTCTTTGCCTCCCAGGCTCCCTTCTTCCCAACTCAGAAGGCACAATAGAGAATGGGCTTGTTTCAGCAGATGCCACATAGCTATAACCCAGAGACAAATCAGATCACATTCTACCACAGAACAGTCCTCAATCCCAGCCTACATATGGGAAGCTGTGATTGGCCAGATGGTATCATGTGGTCGTGTTGGTAGAAGCAAGTTGCTACATAAGGCTTGACCATTTCATTAGGACCTCAAAGAGTGGACAAGAAGTTTTCCCAAGGGACTAATAGGAGAGGATGGAATAGTATTTTCTTTAGCACAAGGGTCCTCACAATGAGGACCCTTTTGTACTTGGAATTGAAGTGATAACTTTCACCTAGTGCATGAGAGTATTGTTTTTTTCTAAGACAACTCATGAAGTTTCTACTTTCCTGACTGACCTCCAATGGATATATATATACATATATATTTTATCATATTATATATATTATATACATATATATATATGTATATATATATATATATATCCCATTTAAGACTGATCATGGTATAGAGTTGACTGTAGAAAAAAATCATGAAACATCCAGTTTGTCCTGGGATGTAGGATATCCCTTTTCAGGGCTGTGACTTCCAGATTTACAACACAATTATGCAAAGCCCCAGAGAGGAGGGGGACTGGGGAAGAAGGAATATTCACACACCTGTGTGCCAGAGTAGATGGCTATGTCAGGCACATAGAACCATCGTTTAGCCACTGTGCCTGAGATTGCCTCCATTTCTGGTATTCCATAAAACCCTTATCTGGGAGGGGAAAATGTTGAATGCTTAACTAGGGAAGTAATTCTTTAATTTAATTTTAACTTGCTATTATAGAGGTGATGTACAAAGTGGTTACAGTCATCTAACTTGGGTAGAGAGTACATTTCTTTTGAACAATGTCACTCTTCTCTTGCTCCCTCCCAGTTTTGCCCTCTCATGAGACCCATTTTTCTTACCAAAATGTATGAGTGCTTATTGCAATCCTTGAGGGTATGGGGTATTGGAATGGAAGGTGTCTGCGGAGCCTGAGGCCTCGTATAATTGTGCTGTATATCTGGAAGTGGGTGGTAGAAGTCAGGTGAGTGCATTCCAGCATGGTGCAGATGACAAAGGAAGGCAGCTCAAGTGTCACAGACACTATTAGGTAGAAAGACAGCAAATAATTTTTTAGTTGGAGAGATAAATTAGTTTAATTTCCTAAGTAGTTGGTTGAAATAAAATTTGCTAAACTTTGCTTCAAGTATAATTTGTGTTATGGGTTGTATGCAGTTCTCATATATATGATAATAACCATCCCTAGTTTCCTTTTTGTGGAAAAGGAATTTAATTTATGTGAGTTTTCCAGGTTCTTCCATTTATATTTCATGCACTGAAATACTCTCCTAAGCTTTCAACTCAGTCAACCAATCTAGTGCTTTAAGATTTTTCGAGATAATACATGCAAGTTACTGGTAACTTTACAAACACTGTCTCAGATGGTATTTTCCAAAAATGACCCAAAACCCTTTTCCCTTCCAATATTCTTTTGGGACCTTGCCACTCCCCCATGGAAAGATGGAACCTATGTCTCTTCCTCTTGAGCCTGGATCAGCTTTCATGACTACCTTGCCTGGTAAGCATGAAGGAAGCGGTGCCCTAGCCTTCTGATGCTAAGTCATGAAAGCCTGTCACCTCTCTCCTCACCTCTACTTTCTTTGGAGCCCCAGCCTCCATGTAAGGAATCTGGCTACCCAAAGCCCACCATAGTAAAATGGTAAAGAAGACGTTCAGGAGCCCTGCTATTCCAGCCATCTGCCAACAGATAATACTAATCAACTAATGTGCCTCACCCCAGGTGCCAGACACATAAACAAGCTTTCAAGTGATTCTAGCTCCTGTCACCATGTGATTGCAACTGCGTGGGAGAGAATCTTCAGATTCACAAAGCAATAATGCATTATCAACATAGTCTATAGCCATTAAACTGGAGGCTGATTTATGACATAACAATGGTTGACATAGGATCTCACATTTGGGTGCTACATGCTGTGTTACCTTGCTTCATCTGACTGTCTCTGAGATAAAACATTTTTGTCCCTAGGTCAGAAGTTAAGTGATACAAGCCAAGGTCACACAATGATGAATGTGGGATTTCAATCCAGACAGTCTGAGTCCCCTACCCACCCTCCTCCTGCAGCATACGCCCTCCACAGCCTGTCCTGAGACCCTGACTTTCATCACTCTCTCCCCCAAGAGGAGAGAAGCAGAATGAACAGAGGAGACACCAGCCCTCATGTACCCAGCCTATGCCTGAAACACCCACCATTACAACTTTATGCCTTTAGTTCTAGGACTGAGTTATTTAAAAAGTCTGCACTGAGCCAGGTGCTGGTGGCTCATGCCTGTAATCCTAGCTACTAAGGAGGCTGAGATCTGAGAATCATGGTTTGAAGCCAGCCTGGGTGGAAAAGTCCCCGTGAGATTCAGGAAAAAAACTAGACGTGGTGATGTGGTTCATGTGGTAGAGCATTAGCCTTGAGCACAAAGAGGCTCAGGGGTAGTGCCAAGGCCAGAGTCCAAGCCCCAGGACTGCCCCCCCCCAAAAAAAAACCCGACTGTACTGATGGTGGTAATGGCAGGTAGAGCTATGTTATGTTAGTCATTTATACTTAGGGAAGATAATTTATAGGAAATTTTCCTGTTAGAAACTATAAATGGTATCTAGAGGTAGGAGAGGGACAGAAAAAGAAGGGAAGAAGGGAGCAATAAAAAAGTATGAATATAGGGCTGGGAAGGTGGTTCAGTGGTAGAGTGTTTGCCTTGCATGCATGAGGCCCTGGGTTCGATTCCTCAGCACCACATAAGCAGAAAAAAGCCTGAAGTGGCACTGTGGCTCAAGTGGTAGAGTGCTAGCCTTGAGCTGAAGAGCTGAGGGACAGCGCCCAGGCCCAGAGTTCAGGTCCTATGACCTGAATATAGAGAACAGAAATCTTGAAGGAAGATGGTTTGGAGAGACTGAGGAGCCAGAGACATAGACTCATCATACTGGAGAGTCAGGTGTTCCACACCTGTAAGCCCTGCCCTTGCGTGGCTAAGTCAAGAGGATCACAAATTTGAAGCCACCTTGGGCACATGGTAAGATCATGTTAAAAAAAACAAAACTCCAAACAAAACACAGCAAAACAGACATTGCATTGGATGTCCAAAACATGCCAGACCCTTTATTAAAATTCTGGGATGGAGGTTTCTAGGTGTGGCGTATGAATAGCTTGGCACTCAGAGCATCATGGGAACACTCCTCCACTAGCAGAGAGAGCAAAGAAAGCTTCCTTTAGAAAGCAGCAGCTGAGCTGAGACTTAAGAACTGTGAGCCAGGCTAATGGGAGAAGGGCATTGGGCAGAGGGTCAGCGCCAGCAAGGGTAAGCATGGACTAGTTCCGCTAGGAGCTGGAGAGTAAAGGGTCAGCACAGAGAGGGCTGTCACGGCTGTTTACAGTTTGAATATTGTCCTGTACTTGATACAGAGGTACTGAACAGTCACCATTCATTTGGTGCTTATATTGTGCTCCCTAGCATTGGTAAATGGCTTTTGTTGTGTGAGTATGAACTCTTGGACTAGACCATAAACTCTTTGAGGCAGGAGTCTTAGTTTGAATATTTTGTGCGCCTACTTAGAATTTGTTTACAATAAAGTCAGGTAAGATGCTAAGGGCTGGATATGAGATTTCTGGCCACTTTCACTGGATTCATCCGCTGGGAAGGACAGTCACATCGCACACAGAGACATTTCAATTATAAGCTGAGTAAACAACAGTAATCCCATAAGATGATGATGAGGCCCGACAATTCCTATCACCTAGCAGCATCCTTGCCACTGCAGTGTCCTGTTGTACACAATCATGGTTGTGCAGTGAGGCTGCTGTAAACCAGTCTATTGCATGAGACTAGTTGTGTAAGAGCATAGCAATACAGCCAGGTGTGGTAGTGCATGCCTGTCATCCCAGGACTCTGGAGGCTGAGGCAGAAAGATGGTGAGTTAGAGGCCAACCTGGGTTATTGAGCAGGTTCCAAGCAAGGTAAAGAGTCTAGCAGCATACCTCCTGTGTCTGAGCTGTATTCTTCCTCTAGCCAATCAGTGTGGGCTGAATTTTCTATCAAGCAAGAGAAAATACACAGCGGTCTGTACTGAAAGAGAAGAGATCATGTGTTGTGTTTATATGTGTGCACACATGCATATGTGCATGTACAATAGAATCAGGAAGGAGTGAACCTGAAATGAAGTTTTATGTGTGTGTGTGCTGGTTCTAGGGCTCAGGGCCTGGGTACCCTGAGTTCCCTTAGGACTTTTGCTCCAGGCTGGCACTCTACCACTTGAGCCATAGCTCCACCTCTGGCTTTTTTGGTGGTTAATTAGAGATAAGAGTCTCAGACTTTTGGCTTTGAGCCATGTTTCTCACAGTTCAGCCTCCAGAATAGTTAGGATGATGGGAGTGAGCTGAATCCTGAAAGACCACCAGGAATTAACCAAAGATGTTACAGGCCACTCAGGTCTGTGCTATCTCTCAACATCGTGGGAAGATTCCAGAAAGACTCCGGGGCCTCTGCCCCCTATTCCAGGGCTTCCCCAAACTTCTGTTACAGAGAGGCTCCTTTCGAAGATGACAATAGACAGTTGAGCAGAAAGAAGCCATCTCTAGAGAACAGAATTGATCTAGTTTCTGAGCAGCTGCTTTTCTCTGGGCCTTTAATCTATGAACACACATCCAGCAATAGACTCCTTTGTCTGTAGAGAACGCAAATTCTGCTCCCACTGTTGAACAGTTTTGGAAAGTTGGTGAAGTACACTTCTCAAAGGAAATGAAGTAATAAATCATTCAGTAACTCTTAAGTCCTGACATTCTAGGTTTAATTGGCTACTCTGTCATCAAAACAAATTACATGGGACCAAAGATTATCTAATTGGGTAAACAATCGAATATGGTATTTATGGAGAGACATCCATAGGCATCCATAAACCATGTCATGGTTTAGCTTTTTTTATTCTGCATTTGAATGATTTGCTGTATTTTTCTTCATTGGAGCACAGTACAGACAGCCTAGATCACAATGGCAGTGGACCCAGCCCACATACCTGCTCAGTCAGCAGAAAGCTCAGTGGGAATCACACAGTGGGCCTACTGTTGAGCCGCTGGGCAGGGGAAGGAGAGCCAGCAAAGGCATCAGGCTGGAGGACTCAGAAGGAGGTGCAAGGTGGAGTCCTAAGCCATGGGTTGGGTCTCAGCTCTATCATTTGTAGACTCTGTGAACTGGGCAATTCTCATGATGTCCCTAAGCCTTGCTACCATGGTTTTGTCCTCAGGTTGTTTTGTTCCTTCTGGCTTACTCACTGCATCCAGCTCTAATTCCCACTTCTATGATAGCCACTTTCCATAGTCAACTTGATTGGGTTGAGACACACCTAGGAGATTAGGACCTGTGAGGATGTTCCCACAGACATTTAGCACAGACATTAACGAATGGGGAAACAACTTCCCTGAATGTGGTTGGCATTGTCCAATTGGCTCAAGACCTGGATGGAACAAAAGGGGGAGGAAGAGGAAAACACCCAGTGTGTTGAGCAACACTCTTTCTGAGTGAGTCTACTGCTACTGCTATTCCAGGGATACCAGACTCAAGCTGCTTCAGTCGCACACCAGCGACTCTGCTGGGAGCTCCTAGGCTTTCAGCTTGGAACTGGGACTGCGTCACTGGTCCCTTATTCTGAGGCTTCTAGCATCTCAGATTGAGCAGCTACTGATTTCTCTGGCTCCTCAGCCTGCAGAAGGCCATTGTGGGACTGTTCAGCTACCGAGTAAGCCAATCTAACATTTCCTTTTTTTTTTTTTTGAGGTCAGGTTGTGGGGCCTGAACTCTGGGCCTGGGCACTGTCCCTCAGCTCTTCAGCTCAAGGCTAGCACTCTACTACTTGAGCCACAGTGCCACTTCTGGCTTTTTTCTTTTTGCTTATGTGGTGCTGAGGAATTGAACCCAGGGCCTCATGCATGCAAGGCAAGCGCTCTACCACTGAGCCACCTTCCAAGCCCCCTAACATTTTCTTTTTTGTGTGTCAGTTATGAGGCTTGAACTCTGGTCCTGAGCGCTGCCCCTGAGCTCTTCAGCTCAAGGCTAGCACTCTACCCCTTGAGCCACAGCACCACTTCTGGCCTTTTCTGCTTACGTGGTGCTGAGGAATGGAACCCAGGGCTTCATGTATACAAGGCAAGCACTCTACCACTGAGCCACCTTCCCATCCCTGAAAACCTTTCTACAGTAAGAGGTAACACACATATTTCCTCAAAACACTTCTATATTCTTATTAAATGCAGTTGCAATGAACCTTCTCTCTTTCCCACAGCAGGGGCCTTGTCTTTCCTGAGCAAGTTTGCTTTCTTGAAGTCTTCCCACAAGAGGCTTCTCAGGCAAATAAAACCCATCTGGATCTTTTTCCAGATGTGCCCACATATGTCCAAAAAGCTTATTTTTAACTTGTCCCGCCTTTAAATTTTTCTCTAATAATTTTTTTTTTCTACAATTGCCACATTCTTTTCTTTCTAGACATCTGCATGCCTTTCTGAGGGACCAAAAAGGTACAAAAGGTACACTGTTCTGCTTAACACAGGATTTATTGAGTAAGGGGTTCTTTTTATTTTTCTTAAAAAAATTAAGTCCTACTTCTGTGTGCGTGTGTGTGTGTGTGTGTGTGTGTGTGTGTGTGTGTTACTAGAGTCAGGGTCTTGCTACACAGGTGTTCTATTACTTGAGCCACGCTCCAACCCCTCTTTCTTTCTTTTAATTATTTTTCATATAAGGTCTCATGCTCTTCTTGCCCTGCTGGCTTCAGACCATGATCCTCCTATCTTCACTTCCAATAGCAGGAATTACAGGCGTGAGCCTCTGAACCCAACTTTTAGATGCTTTGATTAAAGTGAAACCTCTACTCTCTTACCTGCATGAAAGCAGCAGCTCCTTGGAATTCTTTCAATGAACCACTTTCTGGAAGCTGAGAACTTGTAATGTGCATGAGTTAATTCAACCTCACAAAAGAAAGTATCGGGAGGTAAAATCAGCAATACAGATAGTTCAGACATTCTACCAGCCCACACATAATTGTTATTTGCTCATTTCTTCCCCATGTTACCAGGATAACAGCTCAAGTAACATAGATAATAGACAAAATCAAATCGTCATTCTTATATTCATGACTCTTCCTGGATCTGGTCATATGACAGTTCATGAGAGTTCTAAATTGTGGAGGGAGTATTTTTCACCCTATTTCCATCAACTGTTCTATTTTTCTCAATTCTGAATTGGATTACTCACAGCATAGACACTGTTTGGGACTAGAAAATTTCCCCTAGAGCTCTTAGTAGCTCCCACCATGTCCCTACCTTCCATCCCCCATAGCTTATAGGAAACATGTACACATTCACAACAGGGCTGTCCTTTAAGGGGCTCTCACTGTGATAGAGCCCCTCCTTAGACATGTGTAGGTAGTCCCAGGAGAACAGCTCAAAAATGGGACAATGGCATTGTGATCACGAGTTTGAACTTTGGTGTCTTGTAGGCCTGGGCTGAAATCTTGACTTGGACCAGAGAAATAAAAATCAGGACACTACTGAGATTGCATCTCACTCCAGAGTGGCAGTCATCAAGAAAACAACAAAAAATGTTGACAAAGATGGGTGGAGAGGAAAGAACTGTTCTGCGCTGTTGGTGGGAATGTAAATGAGTGCAGCCACTATGGAAATCAGTATGGAGGTGCCTCAAGTTACTAAAAATAGATTTACGATCAGAGAAGGAATCTATATCAACATACACAGCCAACTGAGGTATCTATCGATGGATGAATGGATAAAGAAAACATGACACGTATTCATAAAGAGAATGAAATTATGCCATTTGCAGGAGAATAGATGGGACTGGAGATCATCATGTGGAATGAAGTAAGTCAGATTCAGAAAGACGAATATGTTTCTCCTTATAGTTGGAATGTAGAATATTATTTTTTAAACAAACAGACATGAAAGCAGAAGGGAGACCACATGAGAAGAGGAAAGAGACCAGCAGGAATGGGAAGGAGACAAAAAAGGAGATGATTATGTGTCTAAAATGTCATGATGAAGCCTATTGTACAATTAATATGTGATCATTGAATTGAAGTATTATGGTTTTGGGATTTAAAGTTGACATTGGATGAGTCACTTAAGCTCCCCAGGTCTCAGTGTTCTGAGAGCTCTAAATACCCTTTACTTCTAGCATTGCTGTGAGGGCTAAGTGAGCTAATAATCTATGTACAAAGAGCCTAGAATTCAGGGCCCAGGACAAGTGAGGGAGGCTACCTATTATCAGTCATAGGAGCTGCCTCCCTCTGAATGTTACACTCCCAGCCTGGGGAGCAGGCCATGAGCACCAATGCCCACCTAAGCTTTCTGCTTACAGACAAGATGCCCTTTAGGTAGGGACCCTCCTAGTGTCTCCAGAAGGATTCCAGGCTCACCCCCAGGTGAGGCAAGAGCATCTGTGAAATCCAGAGGAAGGGCCAGGGGCCTCCCACTTTCATAACTCCGTTAGCCACTACCTTTAAGGACAGCCCTGCAGTGTCAAAGGAAAAACACCCACAACCAACCTTCCAGGTAAGCAAGGAGAAACAATGAGTAGAATAAAACATTTTTCCAAGATTTAAAAGAGTACAGCTGGGTGCCAGCAGCTCATACCTGGAATCTTACTATTCAGGAGCCTAAGATTGGGTTTCAAAGCCTACAGGGATAGGAAAGTCCGTGAGACTCTTACCTCCAACTAACCACCAGGAAACCGGAAATGGTGCTGTGGCTCAAGTGGTAGATCACTAGCCTTGTGCAAAAAAGCTTAGGGACAGCGCCCAGGCCCTGAGTTTAAGCCCCAGGACTGGTGAGCACCCAGGTGCGTGTGCATGCACACATGCACGGGTGCGCACACACACACACACACACACACACACACATAAAGGATTAAAAGAGCAGTGTTATCTCTGCTTCCCAACACCATGAAACCACCACCATCATTATTTGAATGTGGGCTTGCAGGATGAAGACAAAAGTCATTCTCATCTTTGATTTTGATTTGATGATTCCCGATTCAGGCAGTCACACTGATTTACTCTATCAGACAGTATCCCAGGATCCTTGTGACCCTGGACAATGTTTACCTGCCAAACACCCTTTGGGCCACCTGGGCTTCTTTTCCATCAGCCACTGAACTGTTGCTCTCTTGGAAGGCCATGTTTTTACTGGGTAATTACAACAAGGGATCAGTTGCCTATCCTGCTCATTTTCTCCATTTCTGTACTTCCTTTAAGTCACTCTTGTGGTGACTGAGGCCATCAACATGCAAACAGCTGATGTTCCAGGTTTAGGATAGGACTTCCAAGTCTATCACTCCTCTCTTCTTGTCTGCATCTTACCTGACCGAAGCTTCAGTCGAAAAAGCAACAACTAAAATGGCATCAATAGAGTGACTGAGTCATCACCTGCTACTTCCTTGAGCTCTCCTGTGTGTGCTCTGACTTTATTCATAAGTACAATTAGCAATCTGGCCTGGCCCAAGAAGCAGTAGTGCTTTCTTTTTGTTCACAAAAAGAATCTCAATTCTCTAGCCTACTTTGTGCTACATGAAAATTTCTGAGAGCCTTCAAGAGTTCCAGGAAACAGTTTGCCTCCAAGCTTGACCATGGTCAGAGGTGAAGAGAACATTTTGTTTCACTTCTCAAGCTTTGCCTTAGATATGCAAGCCTGCACTCCCAGGCTCTGTGAATTGTAAGCTAGCAATCTTCTGCCAAAAGCATCAGCTCAAATCTATTCCTTTAAGTTCTTTTCTGTTTTTTTCTAGAACTGAGGCTTGGATTTAGGACCTCATGTTCTCGCTTGTTTTTTTTCCTCTCAAGGCTGTCCCTCTGTCACATGAGCCATAATTCAGTTACAGCATTTTGCAAGTTATGTAGGGGTCAGAGACATTTTTGTAGGTAGAAGCAAGAGGGGAAAACTGGGGGAAAGTGAAGGAAGGGAGGGGTAACATTGTCCCCCCAAATGTACTCATTACCTAACTTATGTATAGCACCTTAATAATAATAATAATAATAAAGTTTTATATATATATATATTATTTTATTTCTTTTTTGTCATAGGGCTTGAACTCAGGGTCTGGGCACTGTCTCTGAGCTTTTCTGATCAAGATGAGTGCTCTATCACTTTGAGCCATAGATCTACTTCCTGTTTTCTGGTGGTTAATTGGAGATAAGAATCTCACAGTCTTGGCGCTGGGAAGGTGGCTCAGTGGTAGAGCGCTTGCCTTGCATGCATAAGGCCCTGGGTTCGATTCCTCAGCACCACATAAGCAAAAAGAAAAAAGCCAGAAGTGGTGCTGTGGCCCAAGTGATAGAGTGCTGGCCTTGAGCTGAAGAACTAAGGGACAGCGCCCAGGCCCAGAGTTCAGGCCCCATGACTGGTCCCTCCCCCCCCCCCAAAAAAAAAAAAGAATCTCACAGTCTTTCCTGCCAAGACTGGCTTTGAACCACAATCCTCAACTCTCAGGCTCCTGACTAGCTAGGATTACAGGTATGAGCCACCAGCACTCAGCTATTTCAGTTCTTTTAATCAGATTAGATTGTTTGCAATAATCTTCTGGTGTTCACACTAATGGAAAGTCACCTACTAGACTACTATAGTCTGAATGTGTGTGAATCTGGATCCCCAAAGTGATGGAAAGGTAGGAAGTGATTAGATCATGAGGGATTAAGTCAACCTTATGAATAGGATTAGAACCCTTATAAGAGGAGGCTCATAAGTTCAAGAACAGTCTTGGCTACAAAGGAAGTCTGAGGCCAGCTTGGACTACATAGGGAATGAGACCTTGTTTCAAAAGCTAGATTAAACAAAACAACCAAACCCTTCCTTTCCAAATCTTCCCTGGGTTTTCAAAATTGTCCTTAGACTTAGTCCAATGGGAACATGTCTTTCTGGATCTCTTCTTCTAATCCAGCCCGAAAGCCGTCTTCAATTATAATCTACAATGTGAAGTTGTTCTGTAATTTAAAAACCTCCTCATCTATCTCATTATCACCACATCTTTTCTTCAGTCCATTTTCAGTAGACTATGGCTCATATTCATCCATGGAAGAACAAATTGGTTATTCATTACATCTTATCATTGAGTTGGCACTATACCAAAGACAGTATAATGAAGTCAGACTCTGAAAGAGGCAACCTAAAAGATGCTTTTGCTGGACCTGAAAATTAACTAAAAACAGGATAAAATCTAGACCCCCGGCCCCTTACATTGCATCTGTGACTTTGGACCTGAGCTTTTCCTTCCTGTAGTCACTTTACAATCACCATGACGCCAGCAAAAACAAGATTCACCAGTAAACATGTTGTAACAAACGGCAAACTGGCCCTCAGACAGGCAATTCTTTCTTACCATTTTAAAGAACACAACCAAAAGCTACAAACCCTGCAAGGTCAAGCCTTCTGAGACAAAGCTTGAGTGAGTGATCTACCAAGCTGTATCTGTGACTTGGGACTGTTTTAACTGCACATATCTTTTCACCACCTGCCCAATTCTCTTTATTTAGCCTGAGGCAAATGTCTGTACCTCCAAATATGGCTGAAGATGTACTGAAGAGCTGTCTTCCCGTCGCTCCCATAAATCTCCTTTCTCACTTGGAAAAAAATTATATTAAGTGAAGTAAGCCAGACTCAAAGAAACATAGGTCCCATGGTTTCCCTTATCTGCAATAACTAGTATATGTCTAGGACAAGCAGAAGAGGTCAAAAGCTATGTACATATGATCATTTAAGCTAATGCCAAGCGAAATGAACCCCAAGATAGGGACACAAGAGATTTTCTTTCTTGTTGTCTTTTTTTAATGTACTTACATTGTACTATGTGATTTTTTTTTGTTTCTTTGTATGTTTCCCCCCCATGGTACAACCCCTGTTGCCACTGTATTTGATTCTCATGTCCTGCATCTTGTATATACATTTTTCTAATTTGGGGAGGGGAAGGGAAATAACAAAATGCCGAAATAAGGATACAGGATGACCCATTGTAACAATGAGATCTATAAGACAGTATGTTGAAAATGAACTTTACAATATTGGGGGCAGGGGGAGTTGGGGAGGTGGGAAGGAAAGGGATGGTAGGGGAAAAATAAAGGAGAGGGTAACAATGCTCAATAGGAAATGGACTCATTACCTTGCTCACGTAACTGCAACCCCTTTGTAATAAAAATATATATATTAACAACAACAACAACAAAAAATCTCTTCTCTGCCCTTCACCATGTCTCTGTATCTGGCACAAAGAGGTTAGTGTCCAGGGCTAATTTGGGACTCCTGGAATCTGGGCCTGAGGTCTGAAAACTCAATTTCAAAACTGTCTGGGAAGGTAGTTCAGTGGTAGAGTGTTTACCTAGCATACATGAAGCCCTGAGTTTGATTCCTCAGTACCACATACACAGAAAAAGCTGGAAGTGGCACTGTGGCTCAAATAGTAGAGTGCTAGCCTTGAGCAAATGAAGCTTAGGGACAGTGCCCAGGCCTGAGTTCAAGCCCTATGACTGGCAAAAAATTAAAAAAAAACTGCTTTGTTCTATGTTTTAATTTGGAGCCCAATAAAATACCACAAAGCATTAATCTAGGCACTGAGATAGATTCTGAAGAAATTTATAGTCATTGAAGAATTTGCTTACCAGCAGTAACCTAAAGGAGCTGGCCACTCTTCTCAGGAAAACTATCTGGTTTAAAACATGGGAAAGTAACTACAGCATTTAGTTCAACATTTCAATTTCATGCGTATATAAATGTCTGTGGCAACACATCCAATTTCTCCCTTCTTCCAGAATTCCCTCTTTTACCTTTTCTCCCATTCAATTACTGACTAGGCTCAACCTTGCTTGGCTTTTGAAAAGCAAGGTGCTGTAGACTCTCTTTTATCTTTTCTAACCGTTTAAACAAAATGAAAAATAGGCTGAACACTGGTGGCTCACACCTATAATTCCAGATACTCAGGAGGCTAAGACATGGGGAAGCCACAATCAATGCCAACTTGGGCAGAAAAGTTTGAGTGACTTTTGTCTTGACTTAATTAGCAAGATGCTGGACTGGAGCAGTGGCTCAAATGGTAGAATACCAAGCATGAAAAAGCCACGTGAGAGCTTGAAGTCCTGAGTTCAAGCCTTTGTACCAGCACTTCTCCCAAAATATTGATCTTCTTTCCATTTTAATACTTTAGTTTCTCTTTCTCATTTTCACGTCAGCATAGTGTTTACCATCTCTCTGCCTTTCCTAGAGGTGCAGTTACTCTGTCAAGGTGAGAGATGCATAATCGGGCCATAGCCAAATGACATTCTGACTTTTTCTCTTGGCATGGGTACCTGAATCAGTTTTGTGCTTTTGTGTGCTAGCTTTGGTCTTTTTGGTGGGGCTCAGTTGAAACGGCTTCCAGTTCTCTGGAGGGAGGATACAGGGCTCCACATAGCTAGAGGAATAGTTGGGGCTGGGCATTCAGAGCTGAGCTGGGGACGGCCTCCACGGGCTCAGAATTACAGCCACTATTGTTCACCCTAGGTGAACTGCAAGGCAGAGGGTCTTTCTTGACTCTTTACTGATCCTTTAGGATTGTTATTCTGAAAAGGAGAGGCAGGTTAGGCAGGTTAGGCTCCTGCCCAGCCCCTCTTCTGTCCTGCTTGTCTGCCTTACCAAAGACCTTTCTACTGACTCTCTGCTGGTGGGAGGCTTTATGCCCTAAAGGCCTCCTTTCAGTTTCCATAGAAACAAGCAGTATGGTGGTACCCACCATAAGGAGTCTTAAAGCCACAGATACTTTCTTTTGAGAAGCTTTGTTTCTTTGTCAGTTGTGGGGTTTGGACTCAGGGCCTGGGCCGAGCTCTTTTGCTTAAGGCTAGTGCTCTACCACTTTGAGCCACAGCAGCAGCACTTCTGGTTTTCTGATGATTAGTTGGAGATAAGAGTCTCACAGGGACTTTCCTGTTTGGGCTGGCTTTGAACTGCAATCCTCAGATCTCAGCCTCCTGAGTAGCTAGGATTATATCTCAGCACTTGGCTTGAGAATACAATAATATAATAAGTGCCAGATAGCAATAGTGTGTTTGTGTGTGCAGCACATATGCTAAACTTGCATTGTCCTTGAACTTTTCTGCTCAAGGCTAGCCTCTACCACTCTGAGCCAGACCTCCACTTCCCATTTCTTGGCACTTAATTGGAGATAAGAGTCTCATGGACTTTTCTGCTTGAGTTGGCTTCAAATGGCAATGCTCAGATCTGAGCCTCCTGGGTAGCTAGGATTGCAGGCACGAACAATCAATGCAGGACTCTCTGCAATAACTTTTAAAGAGATAATTCTTTTTTTATTGTTCTGGAGGGCTTTACTAATACTATTTTCCTGTTGCTACCCGCCACCCCTAAATTTATGTGTTTGTGTGAATCTTTCAAACTTGATGGAAAAGATGATCAATTGATACCAGTCCAATGAAAGATTCTAAAGAGATAGTTTAAGGTAATTCATCAAAACTATAATATTTCACATACTTACATTTAATTTATTTTAAAAAAATCTATTCCTAAAGACTTGGAAGAAAAATTCAACTAGGGAACTATAATTAAAACACAACCCATAAACAGAGGCTCAGAGCTCTGGCTGAGATCTGAGCTCTGCAGAGAGTTTGGGCAATTTCTCACATCTTTTTTACAGACCTAGTCTCAATAGCTGGTCTCAATCTTACCATTCCAAGTGCTGGGATTATAGGCATGAGTACCATCCTCAACGCCATAAAGTTTTCTGAGCTATAAGAGCATAAGATCAGAAGGGAAATAATACTGCCACAGCTTTTGCAATGTGTCAGGGAAACTGACACTGTCATGTGAGAATAAAATAATTTTAAATATTTGTTCTGAGAGGGGGGTGGAGGGAGGGAGGGAGGGAGGGAGGGAGGGAGAGAGAGGAGAATGTCACTATTGTTTCTTACCCCCAAAGTATGTCAACTAACAACATTAGTGCTGGGTATTCATATAAGTCTTTTAGTGGTGGGATCCCTCACACTCCTGTGTATTTCTCTGTCCTATCTGTGCACTTCAGTATTCTCACACCCTCAGCCCCAAGCATGCTTCATTTGATTTCTTTTTTCTTTTTCTTTTTTTCCTTCCTTCCTTCCTTCTTTTTTCCTTTCTTTCTTTCTTTCCTTCTTTCTTTCTTTCTAACTTCTTTCTTTCTTTCTTTTTTCTTTCTTCCTTTCTTCCTTTCTTTGCCAGTCCTAGGGCTTGAACTCAGGGCCTGAGTGCACTATCCCTGAGCTTATTTTGCTCAAGTGGTAGCACTCTACCACTTGAGCTACAGCGCCACCTCTGGCTTTTTCTGTGTATGTGGTACTGAGGAATCGAACCCAGTGCTTCATGCATGCTAGGCAAGCACTCTACCACTGAGCCTCCTTCCCAGCCCACATGCTTCAGTTGAACAACTATTTGGATTTCCTTGGCCTTTCCCCTCAGCTGCCACTCTGCGATGGAATTCTCTGCCTCTCTTCTTTCTCAAAGGCCTGGAAGTTTGGCTTTTCCTCCCACCAGTCCACTAAAAGGTGACTCCCGTGGCCTGGCCATGTTGCATGATCTGCATTGCATGATTCTGCTTTCAGGGCTTTCACTCACCAGTCTTGTTTTCCTCTCATCATTAAGCCTGCAATAGATATTATGAATTATTTCAAACAACAACAACAACAAAGTCCCTACTGTTTAGAAAGGAAAATACTATCTTATTTCTGGCATCCACCCAGGTCTTTGAATATATCCTCCATGTCCTTTTCTGGCTCTGTCGCTGTGATCAGCCTTTGACTCTTGGACATCCTTCAAGCTCACTTGCAACTTCTTCTCTGCCCTCTTCTGAAAATTTCACTTAATGAATTAGAATATCAAATTTGGAACAGAGGTTCTGGGATGGAGATGAACTGTTCTTCACATGAAAGGGGCAGGTCTAGGGGCAGGAGAGGGGGAGCCACAAGAGGGGACCTAGTACTTATAAGGTCTAGAAAACGAAGACTCCAAAGGTCTAGAAAACGAAGACCCCAAAGGTCTAGAAAAGGAAGACTCCAAAGGTCTAGAAAAGGAAGACCCCAAAGGTCTAGAAAAGGAAGACTCCAAAGGTCTAGAAAAGGAAGACTCCAAAGGTCTAGAAAAGGAAGACCCCAAAGGTCTAGAAAATGAAGACTCCAAAGGTCTAGAAAATGAAGACTCCAAAGACCAGGATATTTGGAAAAAGACATTTTTTCCAGGTATCTTTTATCAGCTGACATCTCTCCTAAATTTAATTTTTCTAGTTGAAACCTTTTGTAAGTTCCAGACTTGTAGCCATCTGATAATGAAAGCCAGCTTTTATTTTTATTATTTTTTTTTTATTGTAAAGCTACTATACAGAGGGTTACAGTTACATGAGTGAGGTTATGAGTACACTTCCTCTTGAACATTGTTACCCCCTCCATTGTTTTCCCCCTACCATCCCCTCCCTCCCTCCCTTCCCCGAGGTTCTTTTTTTTTTTTTTTTTTTTTTGATTGTGATTAAATGATTACATAATTTCAAAGTCACAAGTTCATTCTAACTTCCCTGGAGCAAATTGTCTACCACAGTCTGTAATATATAACAGTGTTCACATGTTATATACCATATTTGTGATCAGCAGCATGGGGATATTTAGTAGTGGTTCAACCAGATGAGCGGGAGTTCTTTGTTTCTTAAGTCCTGTTAGTTTTGTCGTATCACCTAAGAAAGCCAGCTTTTATAAAGCAACTTTTTCCATGTCATTGTAGTTAAACTAAGTGTTTTAATTAGGTAACTTAAGTGTCAGAGACATCTCAAATTCAACCCTTATCCTCGGGGGTCCTAACACCCCCAGTGCATGCTTCAAACCTCAGAGTGTGTCTGCTTCTATATACACTATGTTCCCTGCGTGAACATACCTAAGGTTTATAATCATTTGTGTATAAACCTTATTGTGTATTAGGAATGGAGAAAGGGTTTAGGGAGAATGATGGTAGGGTTGAGTTTGACTGGGATACTGTGAAGATGCCACAATGAAACCCCCTTGTTTAACTAATGTATGCTAATAAAAAGTTACAAAACGAATAAGTAAAGAAAGAGAGGGAGGGTGAGAGAGGAAGGGAGGGAGGAAGGGAAGGAGGAAAGGACAGGCTCTAGGCTGGGATGGGGCAAGTATCAGCAGGAGGAGAGAGGGCCAAGGAGATGGTGAAGAAGAATGAATATAGTAGAAGTGAAAATTGAACAAGAAACCTGTTGACCTGTTGATGCTGCTTTAAGAAGGGATGAGGGAGAGAGATGTGGTGAATATGATGGGAATATATTGTATTTATGTTGGGAAATGCCACCATGAAACTAATTGTGCAACTAATATATGCTAATAAAAATATATTTTTTAAAAAACACAAAGAGATTAACAGCAAGAGCTAATGATAGAATGGAACAATTATAATGACTACTGACTAACTGCAACAATTAATTTGTAAAGAGAAAAAGTTTACTCCGGGTTGTAGAGGTTTGAGTTCATTCGTTGATTAGCCTGTTGTTTTGACTTATGTGGAAACAGCCTATATGGTGGAAACATGAGATAGCACAAGCCATTCACTTCCTGCAAGAAGCTCGAGAGAAGAGCACACCCGCAATGACTTAAAGGCCTCCCCCGAGGCCCCCTCTTGAAGTTTCCACCACTGCCCAATAGCACAAGGCTGAGGATTATATCCTTAACTATTGAGGCTCATTTCAGATCTAAACTACGGTAGGGCAGCAGAGACACTGAATAATGGGATGATTCATGCTCTGGGCAGGAACGACTTCAATGGTGTGAGATTTCATCATGCTACTCAGAATGGTACATGACTTACAACTTATGAATTGTTTATTTCTGGAATTTTCCTTATAATATTTTTGGACTTCAGTTGACTGCAGCAAACTGAAAAGCAGAAAGTGGAATGCAGATACAAGGGAATCTAACTGCATTCCTTTGTTCATCATTTCCACACTGCATGCATTTAGCATTTCCCTCCTCAGTAACCCACAGTCAACTCAACTCTTCAATCCTCCAACATCCCCATTTCTCTCCAGGAAAAAGAATGTTCTCCAGAATCCGCTCTTCGTTCTCTATCTACCTCCAGACTCAGTATCCTGAAGCAGAATCAGTGCAGTGGGTATCTTAAAGTCCTCCAGTGTTTCCCATTGCCTTTAGAATAAGGCCTGAATTCCCCCCTTTGATCTTCTCTACCCTATTTAATCCCAGACTGTGCCACCTTGTTTATACTCCCCTCATTTCCTTTACTCACAGGCTCCAGCTCTGGGGCTTCCCTGAGCACCTTCTAACAGGCTCTCTCTTTCTGTCCCAGATGCTTTTCAGGTGGTTATGGAAGGAACACTTTCAGGAAAATACAGGCTTTATCAATATGTTGAGAATTATCTTTCCCAATAAGCTATTTTTCTTTTCTTTATTTATTGTTATTCTCTCTCCCTCTCCCTCCCCTCTTTGGTGCTAGAGAAGATTAAACCCATAGCCACTCTTAGAGCTTGTTATTTTTAACCCAAAACACTCAAGGTGAGGATGGTGGATACATAGGGCACCCTAATTCCAGCAGGCTGATGGAGATACCCATCCTTGGTAAGTGACAGCCCTTCCTGCCCCCCCCACAACTGAAATGAGGTTGCAGAGGCCTGCCAGGACAGTTTTAAAAGGAGAAGCAAAGCAAAATCAGCAGAGAAGGCCTGGGCTCTGGGGTGGGAGCAGCCTCTGGTGACAGCATGAGGAAGAGGAGTTCTTGGTGTTGATTCCCTGAGTCTGTGATCCTTTTGACCTATCCCTCTGGTACTATAGTGCTCGCCACAGAGATTTGTGACAGTTTATTCTAACTGTTCCTTCTTACCTTGAATTGTAATAATTAAACTAAATTGGTACAAAAAGCTACTTTATAGGCTGGAGGCATGGCTCAAGTAGTAGAGTGCTTGCCTAGCAGGAGTGAGTTTCTGAGTTCAAATCCCAGTATCACAAAAAGGTAATTATTCATGCAGAAGACATGTGTTGAGAATTTACTGTGTATCAAGAATTTCTCTGGCATTGATCTAACTACTAGATTTTACATGTAAAATGGTAGACTGTGTACATCTATACATTCTATAGGATATAATGAATACATTATCTATATTTTATATACTTTATCTGTTGTGTTAAACAGTATACACTACAGTCTATATACAATAGGTAATATGCATTATGTTGTATACATTATGTATTCTGTTGCAGCTGGGCACTGGTGGTTCACACCTGTAGCTCTAGATATGCAGCAGGCTGAGATCTGAGAATCAAAGTTCAAAGCCAGCTTGGGCAGACAAATCAGAGAAGACAGACTCTTGTCTCCAATCAGCCAGCAAAAAGCCAGTGGAGGTGGAGGGGTGGCTCAAGTGGTAGAGCATCATACTTAAGTGAAAAAGCTAAGGGTTAGTGACTAGGCCTCAAACTCAAGGTCCTGTAACAGGCTCAAAAGAAGAAGAAAGAAGAAACATGTTGGATAAATATGATATTTATCTATGATTATATTCTATTCTAGCAGAACCTTGTCACTGATGATTTTCTTCCAAACTCTGCGTTTTCCTAGCACTTTTTTTTTTTAAGTTAAAAAGATTGTTATAAAGGTGAGGTACAGGCAGGTTACAGAGTACATTTCTTTTTGGACAATGTCACCCCTTCCCTCACTCTTTTCCAGTTTTTCCCTACCTTCCCCACCCACAAGTTAGATAGTTCATTTTCAACATAGGGTCTAGTAAGGACCACTGCTCATTTGATCACCCTTTGCCCTTCCATTTCTGTTCCCCCTTTACCCTCCCAAAGACAGATAAATGAACAAATAAGACAAAAAGAAAAGAAAAACAGCAACCAAGAAAAATCTTGTTTCCATTTCCTGGAGTTCATTTCAATAAATATTATTTGATAGGATCAACTGCACATAGATATTGCGCCTTTGTGTTCCTCTCCTAAGACTAGCTCCCTTTGATCTGTGTGTGAATGCCTATGTATGTTATACCTAGTTGTATTTTAGATCTAGTTTCCACATATGTGAGAACACATGTGCCATTTGTCTGTCTGAGCTTGGCTTATTTCACTTAACATGATTTGTCCTAGGTTTATCTATTTCCCTGCAAATGACATATTATTCTTTGTCTTTTTTCCTTTCCTTTCCTTCCCCCCCCCCACCTTTCTTTCGTTGGTTGTGAGGCTTGAACTCTGGACATGGGTACTTGATCTTCCTCTCAAGGCTAGCTCTCTACTACTTGAGCCACAGCACGACTTCTGGTTTTCTGGTGGTTAATTGGAGATGAGTCTCACAGAATTTCCTATCCAGGCTGACTTTGAACTGCAGTCTTCAGATTTCAGCCTCCTGAGTAGCTTGGATTACAGGCGTGAGCCACCAGCACCCAGCTTGTTATTTCTAATGGTTGTATAAAATTTCATTGAGTATAGGCGCCACATTTTTTTTGATCCACTCATTTATTGTAGGGCATCTGGGCTGTTTCCATAACTTGGCTATGGTGAATAGTGCAGCAGTGAACATGGATGCAAAATGTCTTTAGGTATCCTGGCTTGTGATGTTCTGGGTAGATGCAGTGTGGCTGGGTCATAGGGAAGATCTATGTTTAGTTTTTTGAGGAACCTCCAGACTGCTGTTCAGAGTGGTTGTACTAGTTTATATCCCCACCAGCAGCCAGCACTCTTTTGAAGGACTTTTTATCATCTGTTCTGGGGACTGGTAAGCAGATGTATTAGCCTATCCAAATCTGAACTCAAGGGCTGAACTCACATGGACCTGGGTGTGCACCGGAAAAAGAAAAGTTGTCAACTGTGGAGTTGGTGTGCAGTATGTCAGATCACTCCTGGGTTTGGAGGAAAGCCTGCCTTGCCTCTCACATTCACAGAGGGTGTTCTGGTTGCCGCAGAGTCCTGGTGGTCTTTGGCTTCATGTAGAAAAAAGATTTGCAGTCACAGAACTGGAAAGTGTTGGGTGGGGGGGGGCGGGGAGCCACAAGTGTCTAGCCCTACTCTGAAATCATAGGCCCGACCTCTCCTCCCCAGACCAGCAAAGACAGGCAGGCTCCAGCTCTGACTGCTTCTGAGTTCCCACTCTAACGGTTTTCTGGGGTTTGTTCCCAGCCCATTGTGGAAGGAAAGGAAGGACAAGGAAAAGGGAGGGAGGGAGGGTAGATGAATGACGGGGTGAATGGGTGGGTGAGTGGATGTGTGGCTGGGTGAGTAGGAGTCGGAACAATTATCTAGGACAGGGAGATCGAGCCCCTCTGGAGATCCCTTTTTTTCCCTTCCCAGCACCAGCCGCTGCTCCGAGTGTGGCCAGCTAGGGAGCCCTGGGGGAGGGATCGCCGGGCAGGGGCCTTGGAGCCGGGCTGTAGGGGAGGCGAGGGCCGGAGAGGTGGGGAAGGAGGGGCGGGGCGGGGAGGGCCTGGGAGGCGGAGAGCGGAGGAGGGGAGGGAGGGGAGGGCCCTGTGGAGCCGGGCGCTGGCTGCGGCTGGGGGGCCGATGTCGCCGCCTCCGGCCCGGGGCTGAGCCGCGGCGTCTCGGGCGGGAAGCCGAGCGCGCCCCGCGCGCGGGAGGATGGGCTGCGGCGGGAGCCGGGCCGATGCCATCGAGCCCCGCTACTACGAGAGCTGGACCCGGGAGACCGAGTCCACCTGGCTCACCTACACCGACTCGGACACGCCGCCCAGCGTCGCCGCGCCGGACGGCGGCCCGGAGGCGGGCGGCCTGCAAGCAGGTGAGCGAGCTGGGTGCCCGCAGATCCCCGCACGGAGCGGGAGCGGGAGGGGAAGCCCAGGACTCCGCAGGAGAATTGATGGCGGGATGGGTGCGGGGGGGGGGGGGGGGGGGAGAGACACAGAGAGAGGCAGGACCTGGTTTGGACTGGTCAAGTCACAGACCCCTAGGGGGCCGGACTAATCCCCTGTGGCCGGCGACCACACGGAGGATGCGCATGGAGGAGAGGAGTTGGGGTGGGTGGATGGGTGGATGGGTGGATGGATGGGTGGATGGGTGGATGGGTGGATGGATAGTTCATCTCACCCCACGCCGGTCCTTTAGTGGAACCCCTGCCCTTCATCGGACCAGATTCCTCTTCACACTGCTCTGGTCAGCTTCCCCTCTGGGTACCTGCACACCCACTCGGGGACTTCTCCACCCACTTGGCCACCTGGCCCTCCCTCATGGAAAAGACTAGATCTGATTGCCAGGGTGGCAGCCAGTCTCGTTCCCTGTCCTCTCACCTACATAGGCTTCAAGGCTAGAATTTTCATTCAGGGCAAAACAATGAACGCCTGTCCGTCACTAGTTGGGACACTCGGATTTACTTCAAGCATAGAAAGGGGCTTTCTTCCCAGCTCCAGCGTGTCACAATGCTTTATGAAAGTGTAAAAGATTTTAACCATAAATTAAATAACCCATAGGTTAATTCCCAGTCAGCAGAAATCGGAATTGCAAACAACTTTCTGGTCCAGTCACAAGTCACAATTAAAAAAAAAATCGAACCTATTATAGTGTAGACATACAAACTGTTACTACCTGTAGTCAACTTATTAACAGTTAAAAGAGAAGAGAAAAAAAAAATTATACCTAAGGGCTTATCACAGATTTCCCCAAAACCCAGACCAATATTTCTATTAAGAAGTTTTTGCTGTTTCTGGACCCCTTTATGTTAGGATTTTTTTGGGGGGAGGGGGTCGTGGGGCCTGAACTCTGGGCCTGGGCGCTGTCCCTCAGCTCTTCAGCTCAAGGCTAGCGCTCTACCACTTGAGCCACAGTGCCACGTCTGGCTTTTTTTTTCTGCTTATGTGGTGCTGAGGAATTGAACCCAGGGCCTCATGCATGCAAGGCAAGTGCTCTACCACTGAACCACCTTCCCACTAATAACCCTAAATCCATGCATTCTAAAACAGCTACTACTTTAACATGGAGAATAGGTCCCTTCATCTTTTAGAACCAATACTGGCTTCTTTACTCCCTCCCCTCCCCATAGCTTCTCTCTCCTTCCTCTCCCTTTCCCTTTCCCTTTTCCTTTCTCTCCCTTTTCCCTCCCCTTCCCTTTCCTTCCCTTCCCCTCTCCCTCCCTCTCTTTCTCCCTCCCTCTCTTTTCTCTCCCTCTCACACACACACACTTTTTGTAACACAAGGTCTGGCAGCTATGTTGCCAAGGCTAGCCTTGAACTCTTGGGTTCACATCATCTCTTTAGCCTCCCAAGTAGCAGACATGCACCTTAGTTCCTTTTTCTTTTTCTGTTTTTTTCTTTTTTACCCTTAAACTTAGAACTGTCTGTGAAAGCTGTCATAACACTGGATTTATATGTAATTCACCCTGACTCACAGTGGCAATCATAATGGTTATTTTTTATGTTACCGTCTTAGCAGGTTAGCAAATGATGTGCTGGCCGATTATGGTGTCAGGATGGGCCTCTGGAGGGACTTGTAAATGTTGAGATGTAACAGCATTTCCCAGGGAAGTGAAGTACTTCTCCATAGACTCCAGGGTCAGCGCTGCACAGCAAGGAAATACAGCTGAAAAGATTCAGCATGAAAAAGAACAAAGTAGAGCTTCAGTGGATGGTTGCTTTGGTAACTGTGTGTGTGTGTGTGTGTGTGTGTGTGTGTGTGTGTGAACTGTTGTAGACTAGCTAAATATGTACATGAGTCTTTTCCAATGGCTTATTCATGTATCACTCTGCTCTTCTGACTCATCCATCCACCATAAGATCTATAACTCACAAGTGGAGCCTGCCTATACTCACTCATAGAACTCGGCTAAACATGGCAAGGGGCTTGCTAGGCAGGTAGTCCTGAAAAACAGTATCATTCAGATGAGGGACCTAGTTCTAGTCCCAGCACAACACCCCCAAACTGGCAAGCATCCTTTCAGTTCCCTAGAAATTTCCATTATTCCCAGTAGTAAAGGGCCATTCTTGAAGACTGAACCCAAGCATCCTGGGAGTACACTGAGATAATCTAGGGCCTTAAGAGGACAGGGTTCCTGGGCTTCACAGCCTGGAAACTGGTCATTCTTAGTCAGAGTGGGTTATCCAGGAAAGCTACAAGTCTCCTGGGTTTCCACCACCCGGGCGATTAGCCAGGGTTCTTTATTATGTTCTTCCAGCTCCCTGACAAGTACCCATCCCTAATGAAAGCTTTCACCATGAATTCACCCCAGGCTGCTATGAGCTACCTAGTGGTCCATAGGGGCTGTGTTGTGATAGGAAGCCTGATTTTTACCTGTTCAGCAATACTTTCCTGATGAAGTAGAGACAAATAGAAAAATTGGATTCAGAAGAGTCCAGGTTGTCATATCAACCAAAATCTCTATGGTAGAATCTAGAGCAGTCTCTGAAATTCATTTATCCAGGAAAACGGGCTCTGGGGTGAATCACCCCAGCCCTGGTCACTCTCTATCACTTCAGAGACTGGGTCCCTGGTCATTCTTTCAGAGTCCAATTGAAGACACTGTTCTTCTGGCTACCTTCACCTATGGAAGCTTAAGAGATGGAGTGGGCCTAACTTCTCTTATGTCTTTCGTATTTAGCATGTATGTGCCCCAAGGTCATGACTTCTCAGAAGCTTTTCTGAATGAGCACTCTGTCTAAACCTGCCCCTTTCCTAGGTCTTCCTAGACTCTTCCTAGACTCTTCCTCATTGTTGTCTCTTGCAGTTATTGCTACTGAACTGTCCCTGCTTGAATGGGTTTAACTTAAGTCCTCCCAAGTGCCCTTCCCTCTCCCAACTTTATCTTACTCTACTGAAATATCTGGCCCCATCTAAAGATTCTGTAGCCCTGCCCTTCTACTCCAACTCCACAAGTGGGCCTGCTGAAAAGCCCCATTTAAACAGGTCTGCTTTGAAATCTTTTTTTTTTAGTTGGTCATGGGGCTTGAACTCTGGGCTTGGGTGCTGTCCCTGAGCTCTTCAGCTCAAGGCAGTGCTCTACCACATGAGCCACAGTACCACTTCTGGTTTTCTAGTGGTTTATTGGAGATGAGTCTCACGGACTTTCCTGACAGGACTGGCTTTGAACTGCGTTCCTCAGATCTCAGCCTACTGGGTAGCTAGGATTATAGGTGTGAGCCACCGGCTGCTTTGAAATCTTACTTCTATTTGTCATCCCCAATCCAGATTAAGAGAATACCATACAGTAGGTGTCACTAAATATTTCTGGAATGAATTGTGAATTTTATGCTAGGTAAGGGGGCTACACGTTCTTCTGCTAGTCACACAAAAGAATTTCTCACTCCTCCTTCTTACTCAGAAAGTGATCACAAGCCTCTGGTCCCTGTTTTGGAGACTGTTTTCTCTAGCCAGCAGAACTCAATGAAGTTTTTTAGAGTTGACTATGATGTAGGCTGGAATGTAGACTCAACTGAAGTCACAGCCATTGCATTCTTCTGTCATCAGAGCTTGTCTCTTTGTCACAGAAGGAAATTAAATTGGTCTGATGTGATTTAATTTACATAAAACTAGTTTTCAGGTTTGGATCTTCATTTCCATTGTCAGATAACAGTCTGAAGGAGAAAGGTGGGCAGGGTTGTTGTGACTCAGCTCAGTTCAGCCATTCCATACAATAATAACATGGGTTTATCTCCATTTAACGCAAGCCCCTTTTAGGTTTTTGTTTTCCCCATCTAATTTCTCTAAAAAAGTAAACAGTTAAGATTTCTCTAAAGTAATTCTTTATGGTTTTAATTACTATAACAATTGCTTTAGTCTATGGAACTTTGGAGAACTGAAGACAGCAAAATGGTTTACTTAAACTGAAAGATAGCCAAATAAGACAAAGAACATTTAATATTACTATTAGCTAATATTTATTTACTAATGACTTATCAAAACCAGGTACTATACTTTATACTTTAAGTAAATCATCTCATACTTACAGCCAGGATAAAGTAGGATCTATTATGTCCTCATTTTACAAGCCAGAGAATCAGTGTATGAGCAACTTTTCTAAACCAGGACTGAAATATTACTGTTCGATTTCAAAATTCATATTCCTAAGTCCTACCAACTTAATTAATGGGGATTGGTTAGAATTCTTGATTTTGCAGTTAACAGGATCAAAGTCTAGTCAAATCTCTTGACTGGACCTTTTTTTTTTTTTCCCCCACATTAACTCCAAGGATGAGATCTCTCTTCCATAGGCAAAGTCAGAGCAACCTCTCTGTGAGACGCTTCCTTCTCTGGTGATTGCCCCAGACCAGTGATCAGACCAGTGGGATCATACCTTGCATGGGTATCTCTCTCAATCCTGGAAGATGCCGCCCATCTCTTTGTACCATTGAATCTCCAGGCCAAGCACAGGCTAGTCTGTACTCATTTTTCATGTCTCTCATGGGCTGGACCAGATTTTTCAAACACATTACTCAGTTTCTCAAAGTATCTTTCAATATAGAGGAACCCACAGTGATGCTCAAGGTCCTGTCTTTAGCTCAGCTGCCCAGGCAGGTGGAGTCACATTCTGATGCGGCCCCAAGCGAACCTCTCCACAGGTAAAATCAGCTTGGGATTTTTTTTTCTTGTTGTACTTGATGAGTCATACTAAACTTGGGATTAGATCTCAGATGCTTTCTAATTAAATAGGAGGTTCATGACATCAGCAACACTGTATTTTCTCTACTATATACCCAGCACCTGGTTCAGTGACTGACTGGACTATAGGGGTACTCAATAAATGTTGAATGGATGAGGTTTTTCCCCTCATGAAACCTGTATTAGTACTACTAGTTTTAGTATGGGAGTTTAATATTTTTGCATTTATTCCTGCTAAAATTCATCTTATTGGTTTCCACTTAATGTTTCAATTTGCTACCTTGGTTTGTTTTGACAATACTAAGAAGAGAATATGCTAGGTCTTTGCTTCCCTGAATAGATAGACTAAAGGTGAAGGCAGTTATTTGCTCTTTTGTTCATTCAGTAGACATTTAACACAAAGATAGGAAAGGTCTATTTCTTTTTTTTTTTTTTTTGGGGGTCCGGTTGTGGGGCCTGAACTCTGGGCCTGGGCGCTGTCCCTCAGCTCTTCAGCTCAAGGCTAGCGCTCTACCACTTGAGCCACAGCGCCACTTCTAGCTTTTTTTTTTCTGCTTATGTGGTGCTGAGGAATTGAACCCAGGGCCTCAAGCATGCAAGGCAAGTGCTCTACCACTGAGCCACCTTCCCAGCCCCAGGTCTATTTCTTAACTTCAAGAAATTAATCATAGCTCGGCACTGGTGGCTCACGCCTGTAATGCTAGCTACCCAGGAGGCTGAGAGCTGAGGATTACAGTTCAAAGCTATCTCTGGCAGGAACTCCTTGAGACTCTTAGCTCCAATTAACCACCAGAAAACCAGAAGTGGAGCTATGGCTCAAAGTGGTAGAGTGCTAGCCTTGAACAAAAAGAGCTGGAGACAGTGCTCAGGTCCTGAGTTCAAGCCCCATGACTGACTAAAAATAAGAATAAAAAGTTAATAATATAAGGGAGATTCATGCCAAAGTGAACACATTCTAGGTGAGCATGGTTCATACTGGAAGAGAATAAAGGAAAAAGTGTTGGAGGAGGTCAGGGATCTGCAATTCATTCTTCCTAGGGAAGGGGAATCATTGTACAGATCTTGCAGGAGCCCAACTGAGGAAACAGGCTGTTCCAGAAACCCCTTCCAGCCAGGAGAGGTTGAGGAAAGGTAGGCTGTGTTTCTTGAGTCCTATCCTGAGACCATCAGGAGCCCCTGAGAGAACTTCTACCTGAGACTTCATAAGGGACAGTCTCTTTTACCCTCACCCGGACCCTACATATTACCACGGGTACAAATTTATAGTGCAGTGCTGATCCTGGGGCTTGAACTCAGGGCCTGAACACTGTCCCTGAGCTTTTTTTTTTTTTTTTTTTGTCGGTCATGGGGCTGGAACCCTGAGCTTGGGCGCTGTCCCTCAGCTCTTCAGCTCAAGGCGAGTGCTCTACCACTTGAGCTACAGCACCACTTCCTCCCTGAGCTTTTTTGCTCAAGGCTAGCACTCCACCACTCCATTTCTGGCTTTTTAGTGGTTAATTGGAAATGAGTCTCATGGATTTTCCTGTCTGGGCTGACTTTGAACTTAGATCCTTAGAGCTCAGCCTCCTGAGCAGTTAGGATTACAAGCATTATCCACCAGTACCTAACAAACTATTAATTATGATTGACTAGTGTTCGCCATATTTAAGGGTAATTGTTAGATAAAGGTACTTTTCACACATCATTGAATCTGTGCCCCACCCTATAGGATAAGATCTGGAGGGCTTTCTTTTTTCTTTTGTCTTTTTTTTGTCTGTCTGGGACGGAACTCTGGGCCTGGACGCTGTCTCTCAGCTCTTCATCTCAAGGCTAGCGCTCTACCACTTGAGCCACAGTGCCACATCCGGCTTTTTCTGCTTATGTGGTGCTGAGGAATCGAACCCAGGGCCTCATGCATGCAAGACAAGCACTCTACCATTGAGCCACCTTTCCAGCCCCTGGAGGGCTTTCTTGATGAATAAATATACTTCTTTCTTCACATATATTCCAGAGTTAATATTCTCCTTCCTCATCAGTTTACATCTGCTGATCATTTTTATTTTTGGCTCTTTTATCTACCTGACTGACTTGCATAGTAAGAAAACATCCCTTTTTTATACCTCTTTTGCTAAACACAAGTCTTTCTGTAATAAGTGTTGTCTGGCAACAATTACTACAAGAAACGGTTGGAAATAAACCTAGGCAGTTTGTACAGGCCTAGGGAGTCTCATGTTTTCATGGACCTTGTCTCCTAGGTAGAGTACCTCTTCCTACTCTGAGAGTTCAGTGACATTGCTAGCCATGTTGTATTTGCCAAACTTGTCATGTGCTCTCTCCAGTTAGGTGGTGAGCTTTCCAGGTGTACGATTACATTATTATGTTTTGAGCTTGGCATCGATCACATATTTGTTGAATGACTGTGAAAGTATATAAAAAGATAGATAAATAAGCTTGCTATGTAAATGAAGCTTTGTTTTTCCTGGAACCCCCTTCCTCAGGTCTCAGATTATTTGGTTTTATACATTGGTCTATTAAATCTTTGTTGCACACTGGATAAAGCAATTATAACTATTAACTATAGAGAAGCTATTCGCCCAGCAAGGCATAGGACCATCCTAAGTGCATTCCAGAATCACCTCCTGATTTTTTAAGGCCATAGTGGGAATAACAGTCTCCTCTCCTCCATCAAGGAGTATTTTCCTGGCTTATCCTGACACAATAATCCCTTGGTCTTGGACCCTTACTATAGCATCTGTGTACCCAAGACCCCAACACTTTCCTGTTGACATGGTTCTTTGGTTCATCAGTGAATCCGGGTCTGAACCCAGATGCCAATGCAACGTGGCATCTTTCCATGTCTGGTTCACAACCTCTAGCTGTGCACAACAGACCATTTAGCTTCTGCGCAAATACAGGCCCTCCAGGACTCTTGCAGAGCTTCTTGGATGAGTCTAAGTGTCCCCGTAGTTCCCATCTATAATGCACACTTCACACGTATGCCCTGTACCCCTAGCCCAAATCGCTCTGCCAAGCTAGCTACCAGGAACCCATACTTCCTCCCATGTTGTCTACTTCTTGGCTCAGCACCCCATGTTCTCCATCTCCATGGGGATGAAGCTCTGGGGCCTTTACAGAGGAATCAAGTTAAAATGAGGCCATTAAGGTAGGTCCTAAGCCAATATGACCAGTGCCTTTATACAATGGGGAATTTGCAGACTAACACTGGAGGACTCTGCATGAAGATGGAGGCAGAGATGGGTGATATTTTTCCAAGGCAAAGAGCTGCAAGGATTGCAGCAAATTACCAGAAGCTCTGAGTATAACACAGGACAATCTCACAGTGCACAGAAGGAGCCAATTCTGCTGCCATCTTGACCTTGGACCTTTAGCCTCCAGAACTGAGCATAACAGATTCTACATAGCTGGTGGTAATTTGTTACAGGAGCACTAGCAGGCTCATATAAAAGAGTTTGTGAGTTGAGTGCAGATACTAAGAGTATTTGGAAATAATGAGAGGATTTCCACGGCTACTGCCTTTCCGTGGTTCCTCATTTTTCCTCCTGAAACTAGGCCTATTTCTTTGCTGTTTAGATAGAAATCGCATTTATTAAGCATCTTCTCAACATAAATTCTTTTGGACATCAGTTCACATTATTCTCCAAAATAACCCAATAAACCATTGCATCATCATTTTCCTATAGAGGAATCTGAGGTTCACAGAAAGTATAAGATTAAGCAAAGTCACTCACCTAGGAAGTTGAAGAGCCCAGTGATCTCTTGTTTCTAAATCCAGAGCAGCCCTCCTCCACCCCATCTGCCTAGGCCTTTCTTTGCTTTTTTTTTTTTTTTTTTTTGACAATATTAACCATGTGGTGTGGGAGCCTCCTACCAACATTACATGGCTGAAGCTATGAGGGTCCTGCAGCTCCTGGGCGTTCATACCACTCCTTCCCTGAGCCTGGTGCCCTGTGCTTTTCTCCACAGAGCTAGGCTGCAGGGGATGTGCTCAGAACTATTTGGGTCCCCCTCGCCTGCTGGATGAGCCCATTGATGACAAATTCTATTTGGGAAGAATAATATATTATTCTGATGTTAAATGCAACACATATTCCTAATAAGAATTTGGAGAGGATAGAAAAGTGGAAGAAAACATGGAAAATAATACGGAAGAAAATAACACTTCCGCTAGGTGCTGGTGGCTCATGCTTGTAATCCTAGCTACTCAGGAGGCTGAGATCTAAGCATTGAGGTTGGAATCAAGCTTGGACAGGAAAGTCCATGAAACTCTTATCTCCAGTCAAACACCAAAAAGCCAGTAGTGGAGCTGTGGCTCAAGTGGTAGAGTGTTAGCCTGAGCAAAAAAGTTCAGGGACAGTGCTTAAGCCCTGAGTTCAAGCCCCAGGACTGGCAAAACAAACAGCCTACTTCTATGAATAATTAAGCTCCCCCCTTCAGATCTTTCTCCTGAGTGGTGATGAACCTGCTACATCTTATGTGTGGTAACTTTTGAAGTTCATAGGGTAGGAGGAAAATCTTTCCAGTTTACAGGTGGACCCATGGCAACAATGAGATGTACAAGTTGTTATGTCAAAAAACAAACTTTACAACTTTGGTGGGGGTGGGAGGAGGATCAGGTGAGGGGAGGGAGGAGTATGGGAAGGGATGGGAAGGGGAAACAAAGAGGAGACAACAATGCTTGATAAGAAATATACTCGTTATCTTGCCCATGTAATTGTAACTCCCTTGTATGGTATTCTCACAATAAAAAAAAGAAAGAAAGAAAAGAAAATCTTTCCAGTTGCTTAGAAACTCAAAGGCCAGAAAAAAGAATTTTTTTTTGTTTCTGTTTGTGTTTTGGAAAATACTTAGTGGCCAAAGTATTGCACATATGAAGAGACTTTTCTTTCTGTTCCCTTCCCTTGAAGTACTAAGGGAAGGGTCTTGTAGTTGTTGTTTTTTTTTTTAATTGTTATTATAAAGGTGTTGTATAATGTGTTACAGGTTCATAAGTAAGATAATGACATTTCAGGGTCCTGTGTTTGATAGGCAAACATTCTATTACTAACCTACAGCCTAGCCCTTCCCCCCCCCTCCGCCCCCAATATTGAGAAAATGTAGTTGAATTCAGTTAGGTTATTCAAAGGGTAAACAGACAGTGTGATAAATATACACTGTGCATATGTAATCCTATTCATGTTTCCTCTACCCCCTGCAGTGGGTTGGGGCTGAGTATGGGCAGCGGGCAGGGTTCATAGTCTACCCAGCTGTGTTCTGGGATAAACAGTCTCTTTGAGACTGTGGATGTGTGGATGTGTGGCCTCTGTGTGTAAGTGTCTAGGATTGGGGTCAGGCAGGTTGACTGTGCTGTGACTCCATATTCTCCCAGTTCCTGGGTCTGAGTGTCCACTGGGATAGTGTGACGTGCCTGGCCATGTCTGTTCATGCAGCTTTTATGTAAAGACTGAAAGCCAGAAGCTGAGCAGGCTGTTGTTAATCTAGTGCCATCTGCGTTACAAATGGTGCACATTTTCCTTCCGTGCTGAGGTTGGATTTCCTGTGAGTCGTCATGGGTAAGGTTGTGAGTCTTGGTTTTTCTCTGTGTATAGGCAATTCTGTGGGCAGTTAGGCCAGGCCAAGTCAGTGCTGCCAGCCAGATGCCTCTTGGCTAGGAAGTGCAAATCAAGACTTTTTTTTCCCCTCTAAACAACTGGTCCTATGCTTTGATGCATCTATTCATGGGACCACACAGCCAGATCTGGTCTGTTTAAACATCCCACACTTCTTCCCACTATCAAGCCAGCTCCTCTTGTGAAGCATAGCCTCAAATCCCTGGACCTGTCTCCACTGTCCCCATCTAGCACCTGCCATGCTACTTTTCTTAGAGACCGCATGTGATTAAGCTGATGTTAAGCTGGGCATTGGTGGCTTATGCTTGTTATCCTAGCTATTCATGAGACTGAGGCATGAGGATTGAAGTTCAAAGCCTGCTGGGGCAGGAAAGTCAATGACACCATTAACTCCAATTAACCACCAAAAAGCCGGAAATGGCCCTGTGGCTCAAAGTGATAGAGTGATAGCCTTGAGCATAAAAGGTCAGGGACAGCTGCAGGCCCCGAGTTCAAGCTCCAGACTGGCTGGCACACACACGCACACACGCGCGCACACACACACACACACACACACACAGAAATCTGACTTTAAATGACCTTGAGAGGTTTCTTAGCTCTTCTGGGTTTCAGTTCCCACATGATATGACAGGAATCAGAATGACTGCATTCCCAAACACAAAGGGCCCAGAGTCTCTTTGCTGGGTCTCCTCACCTCCTCAGGCTTGATTAGCCTCCTCATACCAATTCTAAGCCTTGAGTCACCCTTCCCCTGTGCTTCCTCACTCCCGTGTCTCGCTGCCTGGCTGCTGGTAAGTTCACGAGTAATGGTGACTGCTGCATAGCCATCTGTGCCTAGATCCTCAGGAGACTTCCTCAGAAGTCAATTAATTCCTTATTAATATGCTGTCACAGTCTCCACTGTACAGTCCCAATGCTAGCTTATTCTTCCCAACAGCATACCAAAATAAATTTTTAAAAACTTGCTGTAAATTCTCCCATTTTTCTTTCCAGTTCCCATTCTACCACCTTTTACCATGATGGTTTTGAAAATATTTTTGTCCTCCATTCCTCCCATTTAAGTGGCAGGATAGGAGTCTAAGTGCACAGATGAGGTTCTTCCTTGCTGTGGCCTGTGGGAAGGTGTCACAGACAGCTCCGTTTGGGTGAAGGTCTCCCCCACATCTTCACTCCAGGCCACGCCACTCTCATCTTCCACTTGGACTCTTGCAGTAGCCTCAGTAGCCTGCTCTACTCTGATTCTTGATAAGCCATTCTTCATCTCCCGGGAAGAACCATCATCCAAACATATGCCAAGCACAATGCTCTCTTATTTAATTCCTTCTGATAGCCAATCTTTATACTCTCATTCTCTAAGTACTGCCAGATTCAGTCCCTGTGGCTTTTCTCTGTGGCTGTTCTCTCCTTCATTCAGAGTATTCTAGTCATGCTGGATTCCTCTGTTCTCTGAATACCAGAGCCCTTGCCAGTTGCCAGGCCTTGGCACTTGCTGGAATGTCACACCATTTTACATGACAGCACCTCCCCCCCCACCTTCAGCTCTCAACTCACAGGTCACCTCCTCAGGAACACCAGCCTTCCCCTTGACTTGTTTATTTCCTTCTAATACCACAGTCATGGTCTTCTCACTTCTTATTTGTTTCTTTACTCTCTCATTCTATGAGGTCAGGGCTTGACTGACTCACTTGGAGCTTGAGTGCTTATTATAGTGCCCAACATAGAGGGGATATTTGTCAAATGCTGGGAACCCTTCTCACCTCTTGTTAGGGATTGTGTCTGACTGTGAGAACAGAAGGTAAGTATAGCAAGCAAGTGTTTGTATCAGAAGATTGGAGGCGGCAACTGCACTTGATCAAGGAGACTCTCAAAGGCCTGGGCTCCTCTGAGTTGATTGCTTGGCCATCCTTAGTGTGTGGAATTATCTTCATGGCTGCAAGTTACTGCACCTCTTATTTTGGAGAGGAAGAAAGGGAAGGACAGGAAATAACGCTTTGTTCCTGATCTCAAAAGTAATAGCATTCCTAGAACCCAGTGAACTTTGCTTGTATCTCATTGGCCAGAACTATTTGGCATAGGAGATCCTGCCTAAAAAGACTTCTGGCTGAGCACACGTCATCCTGAAAATACCAGGATCCTTTTGACAAAGGATATTGGAAGAATGTTTACCAGAAATTCAGGACATGATTACCAGCATTAAGATTTTGCTACAATATTAATTTGCCTTGAATATTTTCTTTTCTTTTTTTTTTTTCATGTAAGGGGTAGGTTTAGAGCTGGGAAAGAGAGCGCTGAGAAAGACAGAGCGATAGAAAAGAAAGAGCGCTAGAAAAGAGAGAGAGCTGGGAAAGAGGTAGAAAAGAGAGCTGGGAAAGAGAGAGAGCTGGGAAAGTCTGGGAAAGAGCTGGGAAAGAGAGCTGGGAAAGAGCACTGAGAAAGAGAGAGCGATATAAAAGAAAGAACGCTAGAAAAAAAAGCACCTTGAATATTTTCATGTGTCAAGTGAGTACATAAGGTACTTTTAGCATTTGCTAAAAAAGCAACATGTGCTAATACTGAAGTAATTTTTTGTGTGTATGTATGCCAGTCTTTGGGCTTGAACTCAGGGCCTGGGTGCTGCTCCTGAGCTTTTGGCACAAGGCTAGCACTCTACCATTTGAGCCACAGCTCCACTTCTGGCTTTTTGGCAGTTAATTTAAGATAAAGCCTATCCAGGCTGTATTTCAACCACAATCCTCAGATCTCAGTCTCCTGAGTAGCTAGTATTACAGGTACAAGCCAAGTGCCCAGCTGAAATAATGTTTTAAATAACAATCTTACTCTAACTTAAATCTTAAGAAATGGTTTTTAATGTTGGACTCCATGCTCTGTGCTATGTACATGAAATGGATGGTGGATGTTCCTTTGTTTTCTGCTTCATTTTCCTGCAAGGTTAATGCCAGTCAGAGACTAATATGCCAGCTTATTAACAGTCCATGCCATTAATTTCCTATTAGTGGGAGCATTCGTGGAAGTTCTCAGGGCAGGGCCATGTTGCTGCTCAGCCAGTTGGCAAATTAAAAGCGTTGACATCATTTCCTATAGGAATTACAAAAAAAAGTCATCCTGTTGCTGTCTCTAGGGCCTGTGACTTTAGCATATGAGGAAAGCAAAAGGGTCTGTAGGAAATACCATGGCTGTTTGGGAATCTGGTTGCCATAACAACAGGGCATGGTGTTGGTTACAGTGAAGCTGCAGTTACCTGTGTACCATTTTTAGACGAGAGGATGTGGGTTTAAGCACCTCAATAAATCACAAGCATTTGAAACCAAGGCTTCATTCAATTAGTACCTACTTCCAAGAACCACTTACTGAGGGAAGGCTCCATAACAGGCTCACATGGCTTGCTGGGTATATAAGTGATATATGTGAAAACACATTGAATGCACCTTCTTCTTCCCATTGGTTGGGTGCCCAGCATGTCTCAGACATTGCATGGTTATTACCTAACTCTGTTAGCTCCATCTTATGGGAGTCAAAGAGGTGAGATGGCTTGAATAAGTGCATGTAGTGGTAAGTAGTGGGTGGGGTTTAGAACCTAGGTAGATTTGTCTTTCTCAGTCTTATGTGGCTTTTCCTCTGTGCCAGCTCCAAGACCTACAGCCAGCTCTGGTCCTCATTGCCTTTACCTAGACATTTGCAACAGCTTTGGGGCTAATCCCTGCAAGGCCCACTCGTGCCCACTTCAAACCCATATAGCTGCAATCACTGTCACACGAATCCTCTTCTAAGTCCACGATGGTTTCCCATTTTCTGCTGAATGTCCATGTCTGGACCCTTATGACTTTCTCTCCAGTCTCATCTTCCACTAGTTTTTAACTGCAACCTGCATGGAGACTAATCTGACTCAAGCACCCTTCCCTATTATCTCTGCCTGCAAGCTTGGACATCTGGCCCTTCCTAAAACATTCCTTTTTAGGATACTTACTGTTTTGAGTGTTCTGATTTGTAGCTGTGACTTCTTGCTATTATAGGATGTGCTCTCAGGGCTGGTTCACAGAGTAGACAAGGTTTGCGTAGGGAGGAAAGAACTCAAGAATACTACCTGACGTGAATGGCTGTTGTAACAAGGGCCTCTGCTGCTCCTTTGGGGGGCTGGGATGGCACTTCAGCGATTAAGAAGAGGTCAGGCCATTTTATCCTACATGGACCTGTAGGCCATTCTACAGGGATGCAGGCCATACCCAGCAAAGGAACCCCACCTTGGGTAAGGACACTTCCTACCACAGAGGCCACTTCCTAGAGAGGCATTCAATTAACTCTTCGCTAGTGCTGCAGAGGCCCAGGGACGCCTACAGCGGCCTCTACAGGCAGGGACCATGATCTCCACGTTCACCTTCCTTCTTGTAGCGACCACGTCGATTCACTGGGGGAGCCAAAGCGAAGGCTCCTCCCCCAGGCGCTCCTGACGGGCGGGGTGAGGTGAGACGAGGCCTGTATGGAGTTGCATGGGTCTGTGGCAGGCGGAAATTCTGCATTCCTCACAAGCTGTGAAGTGTTGCTGGTGCTGCTGGCCCTTGAGCCACTTAACAGACACCAGAGCCACTGGATCACGGTTGGCAGACGTTTTCTGTAAAGACAGATGATCTGACTTTTTAGTGACAGTATCACCTTAGGCCACTCATACGTGAACCAGCATGTCTGTGTCCTAGCGCCCACGTTTGCCCTCGGTGATTCTGAGGCACAGTTAGGTTTCATAATTATTGTCTTTAAAGCTGAAGGCAATATGGAAGACAGAAAAGCATTGGGGGACCTGGGTGTTAATTTGATCCTCCTTTCCGGCTGGAGTGCTCCTTACCTTGGGTTTCCAGGAAATGGTGACCCTAATCCCTTCAGCACAGGTCAGTGTCGATTCCGTTTTGACAGCAGCTGCTGCTGCGGTTGAGTTGTTTTCCCAGCTGACCCTGATTCAGGCAGATCTCCTTTTCCCAAAGAACACGGAATTCTACTCCCCCAAGTGTGAAGAATAATCAGCCTTCTGTCCCTCCAAGCCAGCTCACCTCTCTGTGACTCTCACCGATTGCCACAGGCAGTAATGGCAGGGCTGAGGGTTTTTTTTTTATAAAGTTGCTGCAGGTCTGGCTGGTTCTGTCTGAACCACAGATGAATGGGATTCTGTTATGGGGTTTACTTTTCTCAATCAGGTGTCCCTTTTCAAAGGCAAGCGGCCCTCCAGCCATTATGTAAGGCTTCAGAAAACACCCAGTGAACTTCCTAGGAAAAAACATTTAAATAGAGGTTGCTAAAAATATTTTTTTAAAAAAGACCAAGAGATAGTATGCCTGTGCTCTTCAGTTCTAGTTTTTTCCCCCTTTTGCATATGTATTGAGAATTTAAACTGATCATTCTTGGAAGCCCCTGCAGACCCCAATGCCATATGGAGAACATCAGTGGGAAATGTAGCAGTGAGTTAGGGATGTGGTGTGTGTGTGTGTGTGTGTGTGTGTGTGTGTGTGTGTGTGTGTGTGTGTGCATGCACATAAGTGTTATGCATCTCCTCCTGGCAGATGATAGTTTCAAGTAGGCAGCAAGACATCATGTGGCTGTAGTTACTCAGAGCCACTCGGAACTCCTTATTCATAGCCTGAGGGATATTTTTACATCAAAACAGTTCAAACATATAAACATTAAAAATTATAAACACTATTCAAATACATATATACACCATACTTATATATCTATTGGTCAGCTTTAACAATTATTAACACATGGCAAATTTTATTTCATCTGTGTGTGTGTGTGTCTGTCTCTCTGTCTGTTTGTTGTCTTGAGACAAGCTCTTACTATGTAGCTTAGGTTAGCCTTGAACTTGCTAAGTAGCCCAGGCTGTACTGGAATTCTTGATTTTTCTGCTTCTTCTCTCTGAGGACTGATATTACAGATGTATACCACCATGCCCAGCGTTGTTCCAGCTTTGCTCTCATTTCTCTTCACCAACTGGATAATTATGTCCCTCCTTCTCTCCCTCTCACCCTTCCTTCCATTCTCCCTCCTTCCCCCTTCCTTTACTTCCTTCCTTCCTTCTTTTCTTTCTTTCTTCTTCCCCCCTTTCTTCTTTTCCTTCACAACTGGCTATCATTCCAGTCCAGCTTTTGACTGATTTTTTTTTTTTTGAGATGGAGTCTCATGGATTTAGAAAAGTTCATGGCAGGCTTCAAAACATTATCCTCTGGATCACAGCCTTCTGAATAGCTAGGATTACAGGTATGAACCACCAGTGCCTAGCTTTACAACTAGATATTTTTGAAGTAAATTCTAGAAATTGTGTAGCCTCATCATGAATACTATAGTATGACACTCTTAAGGGATAACTCTACTTTTTTTTTTTTTGTCCATCATGAGGCTTGAACTCTGGGCTTGGGTGTTGTCCCTCAGCTCTTCAGCTCAAGGCTAGTGCTCTACCACTTGAACCACAGCGCCACTTCTGGCTTTTTCTGCTTATGTCGTGCTGAGGAATAAAACCCAGGGCCTCATGCATGCAAGGCATCACTGAGCCACCTTCCCAGCCTGGGATAACTACTCTTTGAAAAGATGTTAATTAGGCCAAATGAAAGTTTTATTTTTGTAGTCCCCGATAGTGGACTATCAGAAATTCCAAATAATATATAACCACAACACCATGACTACACATAAAACTAGATATGCATGCATAGAATCTCTAATATAATAAAATTTTAGTCAGCATCCAAATTTTTATGGTGGTTTCATAAATGCTTTTCTACAACTGGCTTGTTTGAATCTGGACACAAACAATGTTCACTGTATTTGATATTTTTCTTACATTGATTTAAACTTAGAGTTTCCCATTTCCTCCCTCACCCCTTCAATTTATTTAGTTTATTTATAATAGTTGAAGAAACTGAATATTTTTTGTTTTGAACTTTCCCAGCTTCTCTATTTTACTTGTTATATCCCTATGCTATTTAAAATGTTCCAGTATTCTATTAGGCAGGAAGAAGAAGTTCAGAAAGTCTCTTATTGAGACCATGGTTAATTACAGTCTAACATGTACTTTAAAATTGTGAAGAGAGTGGGTTTGTAATAATCTTACCACAAAAAAGTGAAGTAATATACATGTTAAATAGTTTGATTTAGCCATTCCACAATGTGGACATATGTCAAAGCATTGTTGCATTATATATATATATATATATATATATGTTTAATAAAAATTAATTCATTCATAAAATTGTTCTGTGTTCCCTATAAACTTGCAACTAGGACTGCAGGTTTGATGAACTTTCATTGGCATGAAAATTTTATGGATGCTCATATGCTGTTCCTATTGAACCATACTGTATCTGGTTTACTCCTTCTTCCTCCCTCTTATCTTCCCTCCCTCCCGCCTCTTTCTCTCTTTTTCTTTGTGATGCTGAGATTGGCTTACACAATTTGAGACTCTGTTATGGTTTTTCATTAGTTTTTCCACCTAAGGGTTTATAGCAGTTATTGATAATAATTACCTACTCTGATTACTTCACTAAGAATCACGAAATTGTGGTAGTCTGACATCTCTTCAACATTAGCTGGAATCCTTTTATAATTAACTCAGTCTTAGCCTACATGCCAAGAACAATTGGAATTCTTAAGAATGAGTTTTCCATATGGTTCACTTGATTTCCCTGAAAAAAAGCAGAAAAAAATGTCCAATTCTCTTCTACTAACTTTCATTTCTGTTTCTTCCCTGGTAGTCAAAGGTGACTAATGAGTATTAGTGAAGGTATTGTTATGAGTTCATGGACTTTAGCATGACTAATCAATTTTGATACATTGTAGTTCATTGTAGTTATTAATTTGTGCATATATCATCCTGTCTTTGGCTCCCAACTTGACTGTTGACTCCAGTAGAACTCCAATATTCTTCCATAGTACTTGCTTTCTGGTATGACACATTTCCTAGGCTTGAGTTTTTCCTGGGCTAAACATGGAAATGATCATTTCCAAGAAACTCTGGTTTCTTTCATTGAACTTCTTTCATTGACACTACAGCCTGGACACCTAGGACACCTGTTGCTGTTTGGTAAATTGCTGTTCACTTGCCTTTTAGGCAAACAAATGTGAGAACTATCTATTTTGTTTTTAAAGAAGCAATGTGTTTGTGTGGATAGTGTGGATTTTCCTTTTACATTTTAAAAGCTTAATATAATATACATACATATGAGTTGAAAATATTTTAAGATTTGTGTGGTTATTCTTGTTAGTAGAGCATATTCTTTAATGGTTTGAATCTGAAACGCCTCCAAAAGGCTATGTATTAATAAAGGCTTGCTTGCCAGCTGATGGGTATTTGTCAAGTGACTGTACCATGAGGATGCTGACTTCACTAATTGGCAATTCCATTGATTGATTCATAATTTGGTGGCATTATTGGGAGGTAATGGAAACTAGAAGCTGGTACTTTGTTGGAGAAAGTAGATTACTAGGAGCATGTTTTATTTTGGGTGGGGGAGCATGCTTTTCAAGAGCATAACTTGTTTTCCTTTTCCTACTCTTATTCCTCTCTTTCTCTGTCTGTGTCTCTATCTCTGTCTGTCTCTGTCTGTCTCTCTCTTTACTTCTCTTCTCCTTCCTGGCTGCCATGAGGTAAGCAGTCTCCTTTGCTATGTACCCCACTGCCATGAGGTTCTGCCTCACCACAGGCCCCTAGCAAGGGAGGTAGCCAACCTTGCACTGAAACTGTGAGCCAGAATAAGCCTTTCTCCCCTCTGGTTGCTTTTTCAGGTGTTTTGTCACAACAATGAAAAACTAACACATTTCCTAATAGGAATGTACAGTTTAATTGCTATGTTCTAATGTCACTTGAAAAAATTTCTTGTTGTATGGCTAAGCCATCAACTTACCACATAGTTAGGCTCAATTGCTTCATTTTGTTTTGCTTTTTTAGGAAAAATTGCAGTTTCTTTCATTTCAGGTTTCTTTAATGTTTATTAAACATTTCTATGATTCTAATAAGCCAGATTTATAAAGTCTGACTTTAATCTCTGCCCCTTGTTCCGTTAAAAAAATGTATTGTTATCATGAAAGTGGTATACAGTAGGGGTACAGTTTCATAAATCAGGTAATGAGTACATTTCTTTTGGGGCAGTGGTACCCCTTCTTTTGCTCTCTCCCAGGTTTTTCCTCCCATCTCTGCTCACAAGTTGTATAGTTCATTTTTATACTATTCCTTTTGTTATCTTATTGATAATCGTTTTATTACTTTTTGACTCAGCATTTCTTTTTGTAATTAGTGAAACACACACATACACCCATGTTCACTCTTAAGATAAATGTACCATACAACACATACTATTCAGCACTTTGGCTCATTCCACTTGACACTGTACTCCTGAGTTCGCTTCAAAGTTCTATATACATGAGTTCTTCATTTTTTTTTTTTTTTATCCCAGTCATGAGATTTGAGCTCAGAGCCTAGATGCTGTCCCTGAGCTTCTTTATGCTCAAAGTTAGTGTTTTACCATTTGAGCCACAGCTTTATTTCTGGATTTTTTTGAGTAGTTTATTGGAGATAAGAGTCTTATGGGCTTTCCTGCCCGAGCTGGCTTTGAACCTCCATCCTCAGATCTCAACGTCCTGAGTAGCTAGAATTACAGGTCACCAGTACCCAGCTGAGTTTTTAATTCTTTGTATAACTATACAGTGCTTAATTGTGTTGCTGAGTCCGAGTATATTAAACAGTTGGCTACTGATTAATGGTCATTGGGATTCTTTCTAGTCTTTTGCTACAATAATGCTTTTGACCATGTGTCTTTTCATTTCTGCCAGTGTATATTTAGATTCTTAAAAGTGGGATGACTGGGCCAGAGGCTGAATGCAAATGCATTTGCTACCTCTTGCCAAATTCCCTTGCTTAGAGTTTATACGTTTTGAACCCCCATCAACTGTATGTGAGATTTGCCTGCCTGTTTCTCAATAGCCTCATCATCAGAGTTCATATATTGTCAGACTTGGGGATTTTTGTCATTCTAATGGGTGAGAACTTGTAACTAAGTTAGTTTTAGTGTGCATCTCTGAGTGAGGTGGATGTTTCTTTGTATGATTGTGGTCAGGTTGCCTTTTCCCCCTGTATGCTTTCTTTCCTATTTGTAGGCCTGTTCTTTTGACCATAGTTCCTAGCTGCAAATCTTTATCCTTTGAGGATAACTGAGTTATTCTGAAAAGCAAAAAGTCCTTAAGGTTATTTGCTGAATAAAATTGCTGGGGTTTTGCCATCAGATGGAGCAGCTGGGACTTGCTGGGCATCTTTTTCTTTATGCACAGACCCAGGGCTTCTCCATATGGTCTTTCTACATGGGCTAATTTTTCTCCACATAGCATGAGGACCTGAGGGCAGTCAGCTTGTTTATATAACTTCTCAAAGCTTCAGCACAAATTCCAGCTAACAAGATAGGTCCCAGCTAGCAAGCTGGGTTGCCTTTTTTAACCTTAGAGTTAGAGGTCATTCAAACTGTGCTCTTGGTTACAAGCGAGTCACAAGCCATCCCAGGCTCAAAAGGAAGGAACCTAGACTCTTCCCTCTGGTAGAGGCATGGCATGGTTGTACAAAGGCAGACTGAGAACTGTGAGAGAGCTTAGATTTTACCTTACAAGTGAGCCTGGCTCAGTTGTGTGGATGCTAGAGCAATATAAAATTCCTGGGTCAGAATCAAAGGGACTTCATTCCAATGGCACAACAAATGTCCTTAGGATTAATGTATTTGCACCATTTCCCCTTTCCTCCAAGTCTAGGCAGGAGTGAAATGGGTAGGTCCAGGATTCTTGTATATGTGACACAGAAGATTTCTATTCCTATGAATCGACTGAAATTCTCTTCATAGGAACCAGTGACTTTTGCAGGGTTAGTGTTTATTTCCTCGCTGTCTTGGAAGTTTCCAGCAACATTCATCTACTCTCCTTACCATCTCTTCCCAACTCTAGACCCTTGAGTTTCTCCATGTCACTGTATCTCTTCTACCTCTAATTATATTTTCTGTCTCATCCTCCTTTTTTTAAAAGCTCTTCTCATGCCCTTTCCCTGGTCCCCTTTCCTCTTCAGCAGCCTCTCTCCCAGTGAATGCATCCCCTGCTCTCCTACTGGATGCCTTGTAGTTACCTCCTATGATTCTCTTTCCTGGCTCCAGACTCTCATTTCATAGGCATATGACTGGTGTTAGCCATCAGCTTAAAATTCAACCCGTTCCAAACCAAATCAACTTTCCACACAACTGCTTCTCCTATTTCCACACACCTTCACCCGTGTGTGCATTACCATAAATATAAGGGATGGGGCATATACATACATGCATGAGACAATTATACACACTTCCTGTTTTCCAGAGCAAAGAACAGCAAAGGAACGAGCCTGTCTTAATGTATTTTCTTTGGCAGCAGTAGGACACTGTGACAGATTACCTGAGAAAAGTCAACTTAAAGGAAGGAAAGATTTGTTTGGCTTGTGGTTTCAGCCTGAGTTTAACTGGATCCATTGATCTAGGCCTAAGGTAAACTAGAATATCGTGGCAGTAGAAGCATGGGGCAGAGGAGGCTGTTCAACTCATAGTAGCCAGGAAGCAATCAGCGTAACAGGAAGAAGGTAGAGCCAAGATAATACCTTTCAAACACATGCCCCACTTCCTGCAACTAGGCCCAGTTTCCACAGTTCATCTCCTCCCAATAGTCTATTCAGCATTTGAATCCATCAATGGATTGACCATTTAATAGGTTCAAGCCTTCGTGACATGATTATCTCTGGAAACTCCCTTACAGACACACCCAGAGAGGTACTTTACTAATCTAGGCATTTCTTAATTGTCATCCAGGATGACAATCAAGATTAACCATCATAGGCACTGTTGCTATTTAAGGTAATTTCATGGGCAAAACACAAAACGTGGTAGACTGACTCACTAATTGTATTTTTGTATAGCTTTCTGGAATGGGTTTCTTTTATACCTTCCACAGAATTTTTCCTGCCTTCTGTTCTTACTCGTTTCATACTCCAGAGCCTTCTATTATTTCATTCTTCCTTTTTCTCCATCTTTATAGTTTTGTAGTTTCCTCAAAAGGAACATTTTGCCTTGGCATTCAGTCATTGTTCAAGTGTAACCGAAAGCTACTCTTTAAGATCTCCCAGTCCACATGGAACTAATATCAGTTTCCCCTAGATCCTTGTTTCATGCTTTATCTTTTGATGATTATTTTAACTACTACATGTTAGCCTTTTGTAGCTATAGTTGCTTTTTACAGAAAAGAAAATGTCTTGGAGTCAGAAATTGTGTCATGTTCCTTGCTGGTTTTATTAAAAGTTCACATAAAATAGGAGCTCCGTTAATGTTTTCTGAGATGTTTACAAAAATAGGCAAGCACCTATTTTGTTATTTTATCTTTCATTTGAAAAGTATGATGGGCTGTTGCTTGACTGTTAAATTGTGGGATTTCTGGCTCTGTGTGGTTACATGGCTGCACAGTTGAGTAGCTGCTTGTATAAATGTGTAGCAGCCTAGATGTCTGACTATAATCTGCCTGGCTCTGTGGCTAGGTTCCCTTTACTTTCCTGTGAGTCACATTGTTGCTTTTTCCAAGATCTAAAGTAGGTTATGTTTTCCACAAGAGAGCCATTGACATTAGTGGGATTATGGTATGCATTGCTGAACATCATTTCCCTGGACTGTCACCAAATGGCAGAATAGCTCCCTTGTCATCAAGACACTCAAAAATGCTCTGCTGCTTTTCAAGCTCCTCATCTCTCTACCTGTTAAATTGGTTTTGAGCCCAAAGGATATAAAATCATGAGCACCAGAGAAAGAAAGATGACAAAGAAATTATGTTCCTGGAAGAAGCTTATGATGGAAGAGGAGTCAAATATTCATGGAGTACAAGTTTTAAGGAGATGATCAAGACCAGAGAGCTTCAGGATATTGTCTCACGGCTTGTCAGCAACAGAAGCGAATGCATTTTCTTCTGTATAAAATGGGGATCAATGAACATAACAAATACTTGCATATCCTACTTCCAGCCTGCCATTGCTGTAACCAGGTGGATACTTGCGGCATCCATATTTTGTTGACGTTACACAGCAGATGAGGCTCGCATTCTCTTTATGCTATAGTTTTCTTACAGTAACTTGCCCTCCCAGAATGTTGAGGTGCAGATGGAGCATTATGATGTGTCTAGAGGCCTGGTCAGGGCTAGCTGTCAGCATTGTGGCTGGGTGTCTGGCATTTTGCAGTATTTCACTTGTCCTCTGTTTCGCTGTTACTCATGAGGCTTCTCCATTGTCTGCTTTCTCTGCGGTGACCACATACTGTCACTGCAGGATAGGGACATGTCTCAGGAAAGGAGATCATCTTTGCCCAGTGTCCTTTAGGGACTCACAGTGTAAACTTCTGCCACTCTGTGTCCTGCTTGAGCCTTTGAGTACACTTGTGTCTGTAGCCTTTATTTCTGCGTTTCCTCTTGACATGCTGCAGGACTGTTCTTTGATTGTTTTGCTACCCAGACTGGAAGAGGAGAGAAGGGGGATGGATAGAAAGGAAGAAAGCTTTTTTTTTTTTTCAACCTTGACAGAGCAGTGAGAGCCCTGCTTCATTGGACTGCTTCTCTCTGGCCTCAGAAATATGTTCTATTTTTAGAGACCTCCTTGCGTCAGGTATAAAGTAGGAGGTTATAGCCATATAATCCTAGCTACTTCGGAGGCTGGAAACAGGAAGGTCACAGTTTCAAGCCAGCCTAAACAGAAAAGCTCAAGAGACCCTTCTGGGAACAGTGCTATGTGCCTGTAATTCCAGGCTCTGTGGGAGTCTGAGATCATATGATCTCTGTTTCTGGCCAGCTCAGGCAGAAAAATCCAATGAAAGAAACTGGGTGTACTGGTGCAGGCTGTTTGTTCCAATAATAATAAGGAGCCGAAAAGACACTTGTGTGGGCCACAAGTGTCTAGGCAGGAAGCAAGATTCTACCCTTAAAATAGTCAGGAGAGCCAGGCACTGTAATCCTAGCTACTCAGGAGGCTGAGATTTGAGGATCACAGTTCAAAGCCAGCCAGTCAGGAGACTCTTATTTCCAATGTACCAGTAAAAAGCCAGAAGTAGAGGTATGGCTTGAGTGGTAGAGCATAAGCCTTGAACAAAAATTCTAAGCAAGAGCAGGAAATCCTAAGCTCAAACCCCAGTGCTGACACAGACCCACAGACACAGACACACACATGCATATGAACAATAACCTCTGCAAAACAGTGCTAAGAAGTAGGGCTTCGCAGTATTGTGCCACTCTAGCAAGTTCAAGGCCTTGAGTTCAAACCCTACTACCAACAACAACAAAAAAAAGGAAGAGGATGTGTGGGTAGAGCAGATACTGTTTTGGAGTTGACAGAGACACTGGTAAGGAGATTCCCTTATTGCCAGCAATCATGGGGGAAGGAGACAGGGGTTTTACGTTGCCCTCATAGACCTGATTTTTTAAAGGTGCTAAATGAACATATTTGAATGATTCTCTGGATTTTACATTTGTTAAAACCCAGCGAACACATTAGCCATTAATGAGGTCCTTGTGCCTTTTTGAAAGCCCAGTAATAATCCTCTTCAAATAAAGCTGTACCTATCAAATAATCTCTTTCTTTGTGAGTAATGTTAAATACAGCAGCAGCTAAACTGGATTTCTGCTACACAATTATGAGTGGCTTAGATTGGTACAAAGGACACATCAGGATGCTTTAAATCTAAATGGGCTTGGAAAATACCCATCTTCCAGGTTAATTCCCATGATTGGTTCATAAGGCAAATGGCAAAGCTAATTCTAATAACTGGCTGAAATGTAATCTTTTGTCTTTGTGAATGATTTAAATCCATGATTATGCCCAAAAGGTTGCCTCATTCATTCTTTCACTCAATTACTTAATCTTTTTTTTTTTTTTTTTGTAATGCTGGGGATCAAATGTAGGGCCTTGCCTATATTAAGCAAGTGCTCTACATCCCTAGTCTCTCCCCATCCATTTTCAGTTTTTGAGACAGGAGCTCACCATGTACCTAGGCTAGCTTCCAACTCATAATCCTCTTGTTTCAGCCTCCTGAATACTGGGATTACAGATGTGTATCGCCATGTTTGATAATGTCCTATTTGTTTTGTTACCTAAGTTTTAATTTTCTTTGATGTAGGTTTTGCTTTTGGGTGGCACAGAAATATATATTATAGCTGGTACCAGTAGTCCATGCCTATAATTTTAGCCACTCCAGAGGCTCGTGATCGGGAGGATCATGGTGGTCTGAAGCCAGCTTGGACAGAAAAGTCTATAAGAGTGTGTCTCCAAAATAACCAGTAAAAAGTAAAGATGGAGCTGGGTACCAGTGGCTCACACCTATAATCCTAGCTACTCAGGAGGCTGAGATCTGAGGATCACCGTTCAAAGTCAGTCCGGGCAGGAAAAGCTGTGAAACTCTTATCTCCAATAAACCACCAGAAAATGGGAAGTGGCGCTGTGGCTCAAGTGGTAGAGCACTAGCCTTGAGCTGAAAAGCTGAGGGACATCACTCAGGCTCAGCATTCAAGCCCCACGACTAACAAAAAAAAAGTAAAGATCGAGGCATGGCTTAAGTGGTAAAGTGTCACCTGAGCAAGAAAGCTGAGCAAGCATGAGATTCTGATTCCAAATACTGCTACAGGAGAAAGAAAGATGGAAAGAAGGAAAGGAAGGAAGGAAGGAAAAGAAGGAAGGAAGGAAATAAGGACATTAGGAAGGAAGGAAGGAAAAAGAAACATTGTTAAAAGCTATGGTGTAGAACAAATTAAGTGTTCTCTTAGTTAAATGGCCTTATCTTTGTTTAACCTGTTCCTTAACCCTCTCACCATAGCTGAATCTGCCATCTAGGTTGGTGGCCCTCACCACCTTTTCAATTGTGCTGAGGCTGTAGCTTTTCCCAAGGAGCTAGGGAACTGCAGTTCTAAAGAACATATTGATAAATGTGAGGTACACAGTGACCTGCGGAGAGCGAAGGCCCACAAGGAGGAAAGAAGAGCTCTGGGAAGATCTAGCAAACTTCCTGTCTCCTGTAGCTCTCTTACCCTCCCATCAAAAAAATCTCCCCTGATGAACTCAGGAGACTCAGGTGACACAGATTGCCCGCACAGGTCACCACTGGCGAAGAAGAATCCCCCAAAACGAGATTTTACATGAAAAAAAGTCTCTGTGTTAGTTCAAAGGCTACCTCTCCAAAGAAAAACTTGCTAATTAGGGAATCTACCTAAATTCCTCAGGACTTTCCCCACATTTTGATTCTCCCTCAACTCTTCTGCAAAGTTGTTTGGGAAGATTTATTTTCTAGTACTGAGTGTTGAATATAGAGCTTTGTGCTTGCTAGACAGTGCTCCACCTCATATATTCATCTATCTATCTATCTATCTATAATGTATAATTTTCTATTTTACATTTGCCCATCAGAGTCGATTTTTGAGTGCAGTGGACCATCCGTTGAGTCATCATCATTAGTTTTCATTTAACCATTTCATTATTTCTTGTTTTTTTCCCATTACTTCTTTGGTACCTCTAAAGATGAGAACTTTAACCTACAAAGATGTGAGTTCCACAATTTCCTGCTCAGACCTCTGTATTCCATGGAGCCAGTGATGATTCAATTCTACATCCCTTCTCTATTTCCATGACTCAGAAGCCAGTTCTCATTACTCTACAGCACCTCAGCATTCAACATGAGTGATTAATAAAATTGTGGGAAATAGATGAATCTGGTTCCTTTTCAGAATTTCAAAGGGCCCTATTTCTTGTCACCAACTCCCCCCTGTTGCCCTTGTGAAAGGTTTTTACCCACACCAAGGCCTCTTCTGCTAGAGCTAATCTTCCTGTCTCCCTGGTGACTCTTGATTAAATTTGCCCAGGAAATCCCTTCTCACTTTCTCAGCCTGTCTCCCAATGCTCGTACTGTGGCGTTTCCCCAGAAACAGAGGTACGCTGAGATGAAGCATGTCTGTCAGGAAGTGTACTTGTGACACAGGCTGCCACGGGAGGTCTTGAGCCAGGCTATTTGCTATCGTGCCGGGTTATGGGATTTTTCTGTCTTTAGATTCCAGGTCTTCTCAGTTTCTGGGTTCAGAAGCTCACACAAAAAAAGCAATCATGTATCTCACTGTCTTACTGTCACTTGTCACTTTTTGTAAAGTCTCCCAAAGCATTTCAAAGAATCCCCAGAGGATCTCAAAAATAATGCTGGCCAGATGTTCCTCTGTTACTATGGACCCTGGTTTTTCTTTTTCTTTTTAGTTTCTGCATTAGCAACTTCTCTTCCTTCATTATTCTCCAGCCTATATCCCATAGTTTAGGCACTGGAGTATCATTCAGTCATATTCATGTTTGCACTGGAAATTGCTGACACTTCCAGTGGACAATGACATCCCCTCTTTTTCTTTCTTTCTTTCTTTCTTTCTTTCTTTCTTTCTTTTTCTTCCCTTCCTTCCTTCCTTCTTTCTTTCTTTCTTTCTGGATTGGTTGTGGGGCCTAAACTCTGGGCCTGGACACTGTCCCTCAACTCTTCAGCTCAAGGCTAGTGCTCTACCACTTGAGCCACAGAGCCACTTCCGGTTTTTTCTACTTATGTGGTGCTGAGGAATTGAACCTAGGGCCTCATGCATGCAAGACAAGCACTCTACCACTGAGCCACCTTCCCAGCCCCGACATCCCCTCTTAGTTAATAACATATCCTCTCATGCTATACAACAGTTCTCAACAGAGTGACTTTGTCTCCCCTCCCTTGACACTTGGCACTATGAAGGCATTTGGGTTTGCTACAAGGATGCTATTATATTGCTGCTAAGTAGCCACAATGACCAAGAAGCCCCTACAACAAAGCCTGGGCACTGGAAATAAGCAGTGAATCATTTTAGCTAAGTTGTGTGATATTGACTTGGGTGGTAAACGTTAAGACATTGGTCAATGGTTGTCCCATTTCCCTTTGGCTTGGAAAGGTCAAGGAGGGAGAAAGGGCATCCAGGTATCGGACCATTGGAACACATGGGATCTGTTCATTTAAGGTGGGGTCAGATCACACTAGCACTTATTGACTTTATGGATGATGATATTCAAATACTTCCATTAGAAAGAAATACCAAGAATGACAGTACAATTGAAGATAAAGCCAACTGCACATACTCAGAAGCTTGCAGGAACTTGTCATAAGTAGAAGGGCTTGGACATGATTTCGCAGAAGAGAAAAGTAAGCTTAACCCTGCTTTTAAAGCTAAGAGTAATGACCGCATTTCAGAAGTACAAAATTGAATCAACCCAATTGGAGTTTTCATTTTGTACTGTCAATAGAAAACCCATAGCACCACTGTCTTACTACAGAAGAAATTTGGTTATCACCAACTATTTCAACATTAATAGGAGCTATGTAGTTCTCCTATTGATTAAACTGTTACTATAATCCTTTTCCTAATTAATTTACTATTGTTTTTTATGGGGGGGTGCACTGAGGATTGAACTCACCATATTGTAATTGGTAGGTCAGCACTGTACTACTAGTTTGTTTTTCAGATAGAGTCTCAAGCTTTGGCCAGCCTGTCTTTGGATTGTGAAGCTCTTATTTCTCTGCCGTCTAGGTAGCTGAGATTACAGATATATGCTATTACAACCACCCTTTTCTTTCTAAATATTTCATTACATTCAGGTAGGGTTTGTTTGCTTATTTTGCAAAACACATCCTTCAAAAGTGGCATAAATATGAGTTATCGCCTTTGTGAGAGTAGCTTCCACCTTGATGAGTCTAGCTTGGAAAGTATTATCTTAAAAATGCTTTCAGACAATACAGGGAAACTCTGGAGGTAGTGAGCTCCAGAGGCAGGCTCCTCTGGCTGGGCTCCTTGCCTTTAGGAGGCTGGAGCTCCTCAAATGGGTCCTCTGTTTCAGGGTACAGGACAGAACCCAAATCTCTAAGCAAGGAACATGTGACTGCCCAGAGTTTATCCTTTGCTTTGCCACCATCAATACTTCTTAGATTTCTCTCTTTCCATCATCTCAAATTTTACCATTAGAGGTTCATGCCTATAATCCTAGTTACACTCGAGGCTGAGACCTGAGAATTGTGGGTAGAAGCCAGCCCAGGCAGAAAAGCTCATGAGACTCTTATCTCCAATGAACTACCAGAAAACCAGAAGTGGAGCTGTGATTCAAGTGGTAGAATGCCAGTCTTGAGAAAAAACAAAACAAAAACTAAGGGACAATGCCAAAGCCCTGAATTCAAGTCCCAGTACTGGCACACACAATATTACCATTAGAGAAAAAGAACTGAAGCTCTAGCATTTCCCAGTTCCCTGCGCCAGCCAGCACAGCTCTCTCAGCACAGCAGAGAGGCCCAAGAATATTTGGGACAGAAGTATAGAGCTCTCCTTTATGAGAGTTCCACTCCCACCCCCTCCCACCCTCCTCTGTCCATTTCTCTTCAGCATGACAAAGATCTAGGAGATAACCAAGCTACAGATTATCTGTCCTTTTAAAGAAGATAGGTCACAAAAAGAGTTTGTGAACATGAAAACTCACTTTTTTATCCTGGTCACATGGATTCCATTGCAGCCCCATGATCACAAGCAGTAAATTGACCCTGGTTGAACAGCCATCTGGGCACTCTGGGTTTTTACTTTGGCTTAGTTTCTGACTTTCTGAGGCCACAAAGGTACCCAGGATCTCTGGGTTTTTCTCTTTAGGAATTGCTACCCGCCTCTCCTCCCCCGCCCCCAAGTTGGTTAACTATACTGCTTTGTCCCTACCTCCTCCTTCCCTCTCATTCTGTGTGTCCCTTTGCTGTTAAGAAAGAACCTGAAATTAGGCCAGGCACCGGTGCTCACGCCTGTAATCCTACCTACTTAAAAGGCTGAGATCTGAGGAGCATGGTTCAAAGCCAGCCAGCCAGGCAGTAAAGTCTGTGAGACTCTTTCTCTAGTCAACCACTAGAAAACTAGAAGTGGTAACCACTAGAAAACTAGAAGTGGTGCTATGGCTGGCCTTGAGTGAAAAAGCTCAGGGACAGTGTCCAGGACCTGAGTTCAAGTACTATGACAGAGGAGGAGGAGGAGGAGGAAGAGGAGGAGGTGGTAGGAGTAGGAAGAGGAGGAGGGGGGAGAGCGAGGGGGAGGAGGAGGAGGAGAAGGAGAAGAAGAAGAAGAAGAAGAGGAGAAGGAGGAGGAGGAGGAAGGGGGGAGGGAGGAGAGAGGGGGAGGAGGAGGAGGGAGAAGAAAGAAATTAGTTTGCAGGTTGTTGCTGTGCCCAGGGGGTGGCAAAATGTGAAATTAATACTGACTTGGTGCCAGCTCACCTTCACTTTTTGCTTTGATCACCAATCTTTTTTTTGGGGGGGGGTCTGGTCGTGGGGCCTGAACTCTGGGCCTGGGCGCTGTCCCTCAGCTCTTCACTCAAGGCTAGCGCTCTACCACTTGAGCCACAGCGCCACTTCTGGCTTTTTTTTCTTTTTGCTTATGTGGTGCTGGGGAATCGAACCCAGGGCTTCATGCATGCAAGGCAAGCGCTCTACCACTGAGCCACCTTCCCAGCCCCTTGATCACCAATCTTTGATGTGAGTATTCTGGTTCTCATTTTATATAAAAGGAAATTGAGGCTTGATGATGTTAAGTAGTAGGGCAATGGCCGAGGCAATAGGTGAAAGATGTCTTTAGAGAAAGCCATGTGGATCTGGGTTTTAAGTCTTAGCAGCTTCCCCTTTGGTTGGTTGATTGTCTCTGAGCAAGTTTTTTGGCCTAAGTCTCTGGGTCCTAATCTGTAACACAAAGTAATCATACCCATTTGCAGAAATGGATAATGGATTTAACAGTGCTTAACCTTTGGCCTTTGGTAGATAAAACACATGGTAGATGTAATTTAACATCTTCTGAAAGGTCACAGAACTGAGATTTACTTCCAGGTTATACCTGCTCCACTGTAATGCTCCTTCCCAATCATAGGGCGTGTTGATGGACATGATAAGTCACAACAGAGATGCTTAGGGCCTCAAGAGGGCAGACTCAAAAATACAGTCCAGTTCAGACATGTGGCAACAGAGAAAGAGAGCAGGAGGTGGGGGGGGAGAATCAGAGAGAGAGAGACAGAGACTCAAATCTTGTTCTATCTCATAAGACAACTATCACAAAGAAAGTTTTCTTTTGATGTGCAACATAAGCTTTTTGAAATCTTCTTTTTACAAACCAGGCAGATTTCCCCCAAATCTCTCCTTCCTCTTTCCTGATTCCACTCCTGCTTCTGTACCCTTTTACTCTAACCCTACTGATCACTTTAATGTCTGTCTTTTACTTCCTTTCCATAGGCTAATTTCTTTAGTTTTCTAGTCCAGAAGCAAATATGAGATCATTTTAGCAAAGAAGAACCCATGCATTTAAGACATTGAGGAAAGTGAAGGATATGAGATCTTTCTAACAAACAAGGAGCTTCGCTTTTAAGAGACTAAGTAAGAGAGGTGAACTCAGCTTGCCATAGTCCCTCTCCTGGAGCTAACCACGTTTACCCTTAATGCTAATCATAATCTAAAAGATATTGTTTTCTGGAATACAAGGAATCTATTTGCTCATGATATAACAAAATGTTGGAGACTGGGTAATTTATAAAAAAACAGACATTCTCATAGTCCTGGGAATGAGTTTGAAGATGAAGGCACTGGCAGGTTTTGTATCGGATAGCGACTTGTTTTTTAATGGATGGTGGTGTTTAGTGCCCTCACATGTCAGAAAGGACAGAAAAGAAAAAAAGATGAATACTATGACCTCATTTATTGAAAGAATGAAGGAACCAGAAAAGAGCATCAGCTATTTCCCTCCAGCTTTTTTTTTTTTTAAAGATACTTAGTCTATTCACTGGAGTGACTTAATCTCATCCCCAATGCTCCAGCCTAGTAATACCTCCAAATGGAAAGAAGTTTTCATGCAGTGTTGAAGAGATACTAACATGAAAGCCATAGCACTTGTGGAAGACATTTCAAACATCAGTGGAAAGAAGGGAACATTTTAGACTTGGGGATCCTCTACCTATTCGGCACAAAGTTGGCCTTATAGACTTCCAGCACTAAAATCACAGGTTTAGGGGATCAAGTTATCAGCACTTTTAATGCCCCTCTTTCCAGCATTAATACAGCTAGCTGTCTGTATCATGAAGGCTCAGAAGCCCTGGTTGCCTGCATCATCCCAAGTCTGACAGCAGCCCTCCTGTTGTTGGAATCAGGGTATCTTTACTGCTGAAGTCATTGACAACTACTTTCACTAGAGTCTCTGATGTTCATGAGAAGCCAGTCTTCTTTCCCTACAGCACAAATCCCCAGTGGCAGATGGACTTCAGGAGGAACGTAGAGAAGATGGACAGTTCTGTCCTTCAGAATACACTTAATCTTGCCTCCTGGACAGATTCCATCCTTGATGGGAGTCTGTGGGGAGCCCTAGAAAGATGAAGTAGAGTAGAGGGGGGAAGTAGCTGGAGGTCTATACAGTTACTTTTACATTACTGTGGCCAGACTAAGAAAACAACTTAAAGGAGGAAAGATTTAGTTTGCTGATGGTTTCAGAGGATTCAGTTCATGGTTGTTTGGTTTTACATCCTTGGACAGATATCACAGGGGTTGGAGCATGTGGTGGAAGAATATGTTCATCTCATGGTGGAAAGAAAATGGAGAAAAAAGATGAGAAGAGGCCAGAAACAAGCTATCCTAAGAACCTGTTCCCAGTGACTAAATTTACTCCAGCTAAGTCCCACTTACCAAAGTTTACAACCTCCCAAATAGTGTTTGGGACCAGGCATTCAACACATTAGCTTGCGAAGGCATTTTATATCCAAACCTTAGCAAGGGCTATGACAGGATTCCGTGGAACCAAAGTAAATGCTTCCTTTCTCTCAATTGAGGCCTCTACAGTAAAGAGAACAGCGTGGTTCACATTTGTTCTTGCTGCCTTTGGAATTTCAATGGTTTGGAACATCAAGAGGAAAAGCTACTTTCACACATAGAGATCCCAGGGAACCTTCTTCCTATGCTGATGATATCTACTCTGGTAACCTACTCTATGGATCAAGATGCTTCAAACAAACAGTTACTAAATATCTTGGGGAGGGGGGGTCCAGTCATGGGGCCTGAACTCTGGGCCTGGGCACTGTCCCTCAGCTCTTCAGCTCAAGGCTAGCACTCTACCACTTGAGCCACAGTGCTACTTCCGGCTTTTTTCTTTTTGCTTATGTGGTGCTGAGGAATCGAACCCAGGGCTTCAGGCATGCAAGGCAAGCACTCTACCACTGAGCCACTTTCCCAGCCCTACAGTTACTAAATATCTATGCCAGTTGTGGAAGTGAGCTAGGCTAGAGTGGTTCTTGTCTTCATGGAGCTCCCTGGGTAGCAGGGAAGCCAGGCATGGGTCAAATCATTCCAATGAAAACAAACACTGCAATAAGGAAGGACAGTGATGTGGCAGGAGCCATGGCCTGGAGAAAGCATCTGAGACCATAAGGATATGGATGTCTTTGATGTCTCAGAGGCCTTAAACAGAGAGGATGGAAGGAAGAGCCTAAACTTACAAAGCCAGAAGAGGCAGGAGAACCTACAAAATGCCCCATAGGTATGTAGAGTGGGACTTGCCTCCTAAAGGTACTGAGAAGAAATGAACTAGAATCTGATTCTGCAGGGTTGCTCTGACTGCCCTCTGGGGAATGGAATCTACACACCACCATTCCTTCTCTTCGTATTTTGGCAGCCTCTCTCATTGGTTGGACCCCCAAGTTCTGTTGCACAGCTTTCCTAGGCTCATTTTCCACTGTACAGCAGGTTGTCTAGATCCTGTCTGGATTGGAGATGGGTCAGGACAGCCCACCTGGCTGTGCTGTTGATCTGAGAGCTATGGAATGCAAAAGTAAGCTCAACAGTGGAGTCCCAGCCCTGGGGAATATGTGTGTAATCTTGTGTGATGACCTCGGGCTAAGTGCCTGGCAGCAGGACAATTTCATAAGCAAGGAAAAGAAAATGCAAAAGGAGGTTGCACTTACCCTCTCTCTGGGTACTTTTGAATGTGACCTACTTGATTGTGAAAGAATGGAATGGGAAGAGGGCTAAAACATTGAAGCTGTGGGTTATCTTTAAAGCAACAAAAGCCTTTTTATATTTTTAGGTATTTTATAAAGGCACTAGTCTTTTTCATGAAGGTTCTGCCCTCATAACGATAAACCCTCCTCTGGATACTGTTGCACTAGGGCTAAGTTTCAACATGTAAATTTGCTCAGGACACCAACATTCAGGCCATAGCATAGTAGAAAATTGCATTAGAAGACTCAGTCTCCAAATTCCCTAAAGGAAAAAAACATGGACTAAGTAAAACTCTAAAGGGAAGGCCATTGAGCCTTACATGGCTCCAAATGCTTTTGCATCTGTTTAAGGGAGTCACCCCTGAGTGTTTTAACATTTCTGATTGATTAGATCTGCCAACTTTGTGGAAAGAATCTGGGCCACAAGCAGCATACCTTGTCTAGACACATAAAGAAATGAGGTAAGATTAAAAGAACAAAGCAGAAATGGGGCCCACTCAAGCAGAAATGGGGCCATAATGGTCAGGGCCTTGGCTAATGAACATTACCTGCTCTTCCTGAATCAAGTCAGCAGAGAGATAGTGTGATCCCAAGGGCCTCCAAACCCTCCATATATTTCTCTCAGGCATCTGTTAGTCATCCAGGAGAGTATTCCTGGTAGGTGCTGGTTGGTGGGATACCTGGGCTTGTACAGACATCCTCTTGTTAGGCCACTGCAATGTAAGAGAGTAGGAACCAAAGTGAGTTACTTGGGAGAGGAAAGGGAGCTTAGACACATGGACAGATAAATTTTATTGACTGCTAGTTCTTTATATTGCTTCATTCTCCCTCTCTCAGACAGCATGTGTCAAGAACACATACTCAGATCATCCTCTTCCTTTTCCTTCTAATAATAATTCAAATTTTGTCATCCATCTCTTTTTTCTGGTGTGGAACTGAGGGAGCAGGCAGGTAGAAGGGGAAGGTGCTTGTGAGAGTATTTAGTTGAGAAACTGCAACGCTAGAAAACTGTAACTCTAGGTGTATCCCAGCTCTGGTCCAGTACCTGGCACCACAGAAGCTTCAAATACTTATTTTTAAAAAAGATTTGCTGCTTGAAAGATAAATTTTAAAAAGGAATATGCCATCTGTGATGAGGAAGAAGCAGCTGGAGGAGGAATGAAGCTGAATGTAAACACTGGTATCTAACAACCTGGTAGAAACCAAGGGTGGAAAAACAGATTAGTGTTACAGTCTAAGCTCATTGTTTAAAAATCCATGTATGTCTGCATTGGAAAAACTTTGGGAACTGTCAGTTAACAGTTATCTGGTTGCCAGGTTTGTGAATCATTTTTATTTTCTTATTCTTTTTTTTTTGGGGGGGGGTCCAGTCGTGGGGCCTAAACTCTGGACCTGGGCACTGTCCCTCAGCTCTTTAGCTCAAGGCTAGCGCTCTACCACTCGAGCCACAGCGCCACTTCCGGCTTTTTTCTTTTTGTTTATGTGGTGCTGAGAAATTGAACCCAGGGCCTCATGCATGCAAGGCAAGTGCTCTACCACTGAGCCACCTTCCCAGCCCTATTTTCTTATTCTTACCAGTATCATTTTTAGATTGGATATCTATTTCTGATGTAAGAAAAACAATATTATTTTATAAAAGGAAAACCAAGGTGTTATGGGCTGAAGTGTGTTCTCTAAGATTCATATATTGAAGTCATAACTTCCCACCTCCCCCTATGCCAACTTCAAAATTTGATCCTATTTGGAGATAAAGCCTTTAAAGAGACATTATCTTTAAAATTAAAATTCCATGGGACCTAGTCCAATGTGACTGATTCCTTATCCAAAGGGGAAATTAGGACACAGACACACCCATATAGAAGACCATTATAAAGACATATGAAGATGACGGGCCATCTATAAACCAAGGAAAGATGCCTCAGAAGAAACAAACTTTTAACGCCTTAGTCTTAGACTTCCAGCATCCAAAACCATGAGAAACATGAACTTCTCTTGTTTAAGCTATTCAGTCTGCAGCCATTAGTTATAATTCCCCTAGGATAAGACCACCAAGGAACACATTTTAAAGTTTGAGAGAATTATTCAAGGAGAGACACAAGAAAGTGAACAACACCAGAGAAATGTTTTGAAAATTTGGGGAAGAATTCTGGCTACAGAAAAGAACAGGGTTATAACCATCATGGTTTATAATAATAATACACCATCTTAGAAGCAGTCAGGTAGGAAACATGTTTGCTGGAACAGTGCTGACTTTTATTATAGCATCTGGAAGGCCCACAGTAATTAGCAGAGATAGAGGAGTGCCTGCCCCCACCCCCCAAGAACCTGCTCTGTGGGGCTCTTGGAACAGAAATAAAGCTTCCAACAGGGAGTTACCACCTAGGGATCAAAGGGAGAAGGAAGTAAACAGCTCTCAGAGAAGACTGACAGGTTCCAGAGGAGACACTGGAGAAGAAAAGCTCAGTTTAACTCTGTCTTCTGGCTGCCTCCCATTTTTTTTTCTCTTGGGTGTCTCTTTTGGGAAAAATAAATTCAGGCCTGATTTTTATCACAGACATACAGTATTCTCCTAGCTTTTGTTCACTGAGCTCATGAGGTTCCAGCTGCTGTTCCCAGTGGACATGCTTTTTACTTGCTGCTTGGTATCACTGAGAAGCTGTTTCTTCACTAAGTTTGCTAAGGACAGATGTGGCAGGCACTTTGGGCTTCACCTTCGGGAATAGGGGTTTCAAGTGACCTCCTCCTGGTCAGAACCCATGACCACAGGGAGACTTGCTGCTGATATTACAGATGTCCTTAGGAGCTTCCCACGTCATTCTCTTTACAGATATGCTGCTCCCTTCCCTTCCCTTCCCTTCCCTTCTTCTCTTCCCTTCTTCCTTTCCCTTCTCTTCTCCTTTCTCTCTGTCTCTCTCTCTCTGCTCTTATTTCATTGGCTATGTTTTAATGTCCCTAACCAGTACATCTGCGCCTCCTGCTATGCCTATGATTCATAAGTTTTTTCCTTTCATCATGTCATGAGGGTCTTGAAAATTCCTCTCATATTTCTTTAATCTCTTTTCTGTTTTTTTCTTCAGTTTTTTTCTGCTATGTATATTTTATCTTCAGACCCTGAAATTCTATCTTCTGTTACGTCTACTTTTGCTAGAGAAGTTTTCCAGTATAGTTTTCATCTCTAGAACTTAGTTTGATTTTTTTCCTGGTATTTTCTGAATCTTTATCCATACCAGTTTACTGTTTGTTTTGCATTGGCTTGTTTACTTCATTTATTCAGTTATATGTCTTTTTAATGTGTTGTTTAGTTTGTATTCTCTTTGAGCTCATTTAATTGTTTACTTGGCATTCATTTAGCTCTTTATTTGAATCTTTTTTTCTATTTCACTGAGTTGTTTGATAAATGTTCTCTTTTCTTTCATTTCATTGAACATTTTTATCATCATTGTGTTGAGCTCAATATATATGGATTTTCCTCCACTTTGCTGTCATTCTACTCCCCTGTGTAACTATTGGTTTTGGAGGGATTACATTGCCTTGCTTTTCCATAGTTCTTACTTATTTGAAGACAATTTGTAGTATGAGGATTAGCTGCCTGATAGCTTTCCATTGTGTTATTTTCTATCTTCTCATTGAACTGGGTATTAGCTGGGTTGATGTACCATTTCTCACCTCTGGTCCATGAATATATCTCACTACTAACAAATTCATCAATATACTGTCCAATCAGAAATTTGAAAACAGTAAAATACCATTGATAACATGATCTCTACAATCAATCATATGCTATATACAGGAGACTAGCATTTTTATGTGGTACAGTAAGGGATAAAAGAATAAGGGTAATATGTATAGATGTTAGAACTTAGGTATGAAGAGTGAAGAGAGTGAGAAACATGTTAGCCATGCTACAATGTCTCTTGCTTGTAATTTTAGATACCCAGGAGGCTGAGATCTAGAAAGCTGAAATTGAAGCCAGCCTAGGCAGAAAAATCCAGTGAACTCCATCTCCAAGGAAGGTAAACAGCAAAAAGCTAGGCTGGAGGCATGACTCTAGTGGTAGAACACCAGCCAAGAAAGAAGGAGGTCCTGCTCTTAAACCTTAGCATGAGGTGTGTTTGTGGGGGCAGGGATTCTCAGTCCCTCTTATATGTTGGTATATACCTTTCTATGGGTTATAAGAGGCTATGGAGATCACATGATTTGAATCTTGGTAGGAAGGCTCTGTCTCCCTCAGTCATTAGGACGTAGAGCCAGATAACAGACCTTGGACAGTGGGTATTCCACAAACTACTAGCCTAAAAGTTCATTCTGCCTTATCCTCGGGTGATATTATTCTCTCCTAGCCAGGGAGGAGGAGTTCCACCAAAACTTCCATGCTTGAGCCTTTATGGTATGAGCTGTCTTGGATCATGATACCTCTGCTGTACCTTTTCGCACAGTCAGATGCTGCTGCCTTTGGAGTCTCAGCCACCTTTGCTGGTGGTCTCTGGTTACTGGGTGACCTAAATGTCCCTAAACCTCAAGCCCCCAAGCTCCTAGGTTGTGGCTCAATCCAAGGCCTGGCTGACCACAAACTGTTTGCAATCTGTCAGTATAAGCTGATCACTGTAGTCCCAGCTATCCACCAGAAGCTTTTTTTATGAAATGGTCCTAGGGAATAGAGAGGCTGGGAAGGGCTGCTGACAGCTGAAGCCCACGTTTGATTTCCACCAATCAATGTAAAATGATCTCTCAGTAATGAGAGCTCTCTACCAGCAAAGGCCAGGCCTTTTGTATTCTGGGGGAAAAAAAAGAAATGGTTGTCCTAAGGCGAGGAAGTTGCTCATAACGGGGAAGGAATGACTCCCCATGCCGATGTCCACCTTTGATGGCTGTGGCTACCTGGACCCTGGCAGGCTGTCCCAGATTGTGATCCCCAATTGTTTCTTTGTTCCAAAGTTGCCAGTTGTGTCTCAGTCTTAGAACCTGGCAGGCCACGGGTGACTTGCAGGGTGCTAATGAAATCTGGTTGCCTGAGTATCCCAGTGTGGCACAAGAGCCCACAAGTGGCATCTTGCTGCCGCTCTCTATGACGGGTGAAACGCTCATCAGACTGAAGGACTGACACCTCGCTATTCAGCTCACTTTGAGACGAGGAGACATATTCTTAGCAAGTGGTTATGGAGTCACAATTTAATTTATACCTCTGTTGAAACGCAAATGTCATCAGATGTGTGTTTTGGACCTGAGCCCAGGCAGGGCTTTGATAGGCCAGAGTTTCATCTGATGTGACCTGAAGAGATCCTTTCTAAATAGATTGCTATGTCTTATCCTTCGTTCTCTATCACTGGGAGGAATGATTTGCAGGCAGTCTCTGATGACTTTGCACAGACTCTGATCATCTTCACCCAGAAGAGCCAGATTCTGGGGTTAAGGAGAAAACCTGCTCTCCATATGGCCCCTAGCTACCATCTTAAATTTCTATACGCTGCCCTCCTGCCGAGCTCTATTCTTAAAATAGCAAGAAGCTTTGGCAAGAAGTCATTGGTTGTACTTTATCAATAAGCTTCTTCTACACAGCTGTTTCTCTTGGCAAAGTTTATGTTTGGCTGTCTCCTGGATGGGATGGAAATTTTATGGAAGGTATTATTACAAAGGATATATTCCAAGGACACACAAATGTCTACAGTTCACTGTGGGAAAAAAATGTAGATGAGCTTGTTTCTTTGACCAGGTCTAGTTGTGTAGCCCAGGCTAGCCTCAAAGTCACCATCCTCCTGCCTTGGCCTCCCAAGTGGTGGTGTTTCATAGGTGAGCATTTTTGTATGAAATCTTCAAAACTAGCATGAATGTTGGTTTCTCTGTCAGACACAGATCTGTACACATCTACATTTATATCCATAATATAAACGAGTCTTTGTGGACCTTTAGAATCCCTTGCTTCAGAATCTTTAAGAGGACTTTCAATTATACATATATATGTGTGTGTATAACACACATATAATGAATATATAAACTTATATATAAATATATATTACATAATATACATAGTATACTATATATATACACCTATATATTCCTGTGTTCTACTGAATCATTTCTTGGAGACTAGAGGTTGGTTCTTCAATTGAAGACACTCCAGGGGGGTCTCATGAATATTAAATTGAGAACTGCCTACTTGGGAGTTTTTCATAGAAAGAAATACTTGCTAACATCATAAGCTTTAGAAATATACAGATCTCGCGTAAAACTTCAATTTCTTCTCCTGAAATACTATGGCAATTTTCTTAACTCCCTGGCTGGAGAGGGGAGAAAGGTGGTCTGCAGAATCTGTGTGCAGGGAGCCCAGCAACTAAACACAATGCAAGGATTTTTCATTTATTAAATGGGAACAATGATTCCTATTTTATTGTGCTACCATAAGGATTACATGAGATGACATATGACGTAAAGGTCTGACAGTGTCTGGGACATACAGCATACTTATTATCTGTGGCCTGTCACCAGCTGTTCCTCCCCCTCCTGCTGTTCTCATTGGCTATAGCAGTTCCATTCTTCACTTAGGAGTCACATCATCAGCTAAGTGCTAAGCTCCTGGCCCACCATGCCTGATAAATAGGTAGAGATGCTCTGATGCAGAGAACTAGCATCAACTTGGAGACCTTTACTGCCCAGCAGTGAGCAGATATATCTGACTACCAGATTAGTCAAGAGGTTACTGCCCCCCAGGAAGATCAAGAATCTGGAGTTATCAACTCTTACCTCTTACCTCTGCAACCTAACTTGTATTTCAATCTCAGAAAATTTGTACAGTAATAGAAAAGTACAAAGGAAAAATAAATTTCCTCTCATCCACCAGAGGTATGGCTTGTGTAGAAGACTATACTGTGCCACCTCTAAACATGCCACTTTGATATGGGGATTGTTGTAAGCTGGAGGCAAATGAGAGGAAGTAGCTACCCCAAAACCAAACAAAAGATCCACACCAAACAATAACAACAAAACCCTCCTGGTGAGGGTGGGGTTAAGAAGACAGAGTTATAATTGGGGTTTAGCCACCAATGGAAACTGAAAACCCTGAACCACATGAGAGATTTTCAGACTGCTTGTGGAAGTCCCGAAGCCCAGAAAAGATGCTGAGGAATGGATGGAATGCTGAGAGGAGGACACAGGCCATTTGCTTCTTGGCCACATCTGGTCAGTCTCTACAGGGTCAGCTTCATGTTTGTGCAACTAGTGGGACTATACAGGGTATACTGGGCTTGGATTTAAGGCTCTGCAGGTGCCATCTGGAAAGTCTTACTAATGTTTGCATCTTTGGATTTGAGTTTTGTAAGTGCAGTGCTCTTTTCTGAGCCCAGCCCCGTGTTGCTGTATGGCCTTGCGGGTGGAGGGGTGGAGTGGCTGTCCGCTCCAACTGCTCCTGTCTTTATGGCGACTGCAGAGTCCCGCCCCCTTCTTTGTGTCCTACTTGTTGCTCCCCTTCACACTTTCTGGGACCTTTACTCTTCCCAATCAGATGCTTTCCATACTTACTGAACCCTGGCACTGTCCTCCTACCTTTTCAGTGAGGTCATTTATTTAAACTTCGGTCATTTTTGTTTTTGGCATTGGTTATGGGAGGCACACATGCTTATTGTAACCCTGAGAGATGGAATTATGCAAAAATCTCTGTATAGCCTTCAAGCCAATATTCTCCCTTGTAAGAATTTATCCAGAGGAAGTAATGAAGATTAAAGCTTTCACCACAAGAAGTGTCATCCCTGTCATGTTTGTTATTCAAAAATAGAAACAAATGGCCAATGAGAAGGGAGTTATTAAATAAATGACTGATTCAATGAAGCAAATAAATATCAAATACAGCTATACAACAGATGTATGAAAAAATAATGTGGCTGAATGTTTCACGAAACCAAAACACTGCCATCGATGGAACAAGTCAAAATTTCAAGTTACAAAAGTATTTATTAAAAACACACGTGCTTTTACAGAAAAGGATAGCATGGTGGAATTTCTGTGCCTTTTTGCTTCTTGCTTATCTTTTTCTCCACAGTCTTGGGATCGTTTATAACAACTGTCAAACGTAAGTCTCTGGTGCCACCCTCTTCTCACCACTACAGGTGTGCTGGAAGATGGACTGCCCTCCAATGGTATGCCTCGATCTACAGCCCCAGAGAAGAATATGAACAGTGGGATCCAGTGTCCAAATTCCCAGACCCTCAGTTCAGGCCCTCTGACTCAGAAACAGAATGGCCTATGGACCACAGAGGTAGGCTCACAGCCCCAGAATTGGCTTGGGACCAGAGAATAGAGGTGGAGCTTGCCCCTTGTCAGGAACACCCAAACTGTGTTCTGGGAAAGGGCACACTGGCAAAGGAAATGCTCTCCTCCTCTCTTGTGAAGGTTACCACAGATTTCCAGTTCCTGCCTTGAAGGATACTATTTTCTGTTGAGTCAGCGGAAATAAGTCCTTGATATCTGCACTCTGGAGGAAGTGCCTGTTTGGTTAGGCCTAGATTTGTACAAGGATCTCCTTTTCTGGGGGCAGCAGAAGACTGCTGGTTACAGGAACCCATCCTAGGCTGGCAGCTGGATAGTCTCAGGGGTGGGAAATAGGAAGAAGAAAGAACTAGAACAGTGTGGTAGCAAACAAATCTAGACTTTTGCCTCATACCCTCCAACAAGACAAGCCGTAGAAAGTGGTTCTTGCATGGCGACAGCATCTCCCCCAGCCTGTTGCTCTTAGAACAAAGGGAGGTCTATGGTACTTCCCATGTACAATAGAGTGCAGCCCAGAACAAAAACCCTTGGTAGGCCAGCGCAGGAATCTACAGTCTAGCCTGCTCCTCCTCCTCTTCAGTTCCCACCTCTGACTTCCTCTTCTTCCAAGTGTTCTACCTGCTTCAGAGTCTGCTGCACTCTCTACTCCAAACCCATCTCCTATCAGAGCTTTCTGGGCCTGTCCCTCCAGGTCAGTGCCATTTGTTTTCTGAGGGCATGACTACTGATGAAATTCTTGCTTGTATCAGTGATGACTTGAGAAAAGCTTTGATCAGGAAACTGGCTAAATTCAGCTCTAAATTTACTAAGTACCCTCGAAGGATCTACTTAATGTTCTGTGCATTCTTTTGGGTGGACATTCTGTTCTTTTGGTGGACTCGCTCTGTCATAGAATAGGTATACATTTGACTTTGTAAGCCCTGACAAAGAATTTTCCAAAGGGGTTGTGCCATTTTTTAATCTAACCAACAGTGGATGAATTCCAGTTTATACACTTAAGATTAGAAGCTATATGGGAATTTGAGATCACCAGTTGTTCAAGTCAGCCTTGGCAAGAAGCCAGACCCTGTCTAATAAAAGCAAAAAAGGCTGGAGGCATGGCTCAAGCAGTAGAGTGCCTGCCTGCCAAGGAGCCCTGAGTTAAAACCCCAGTGAGATAGAGAGAGACAAAAGAGAGAGAGGAGAGACGGAGAGAACAGAGAGACAAACAGCTTAAAAACCAGTATTCTGTGTTTAGTCCATGATAAATTGTCTTAGGCCTATGATAGTAACTATTGGTTCTAAATACAACAAAAGTGCTGAGCACTGTTATATTACCTTACTTAATCCTCACAATATTTGGATCAGTGTGTAACATGATGATACCCTTGTCTCCAGTTGACAGCTGAGCAATGAGACTCAGAGATAGCCAAGGACAGTTACCCCCAAGACCACACGTAGCTGCCCTGCAGCCAGTCTGGCAGTTAGAACAGGGCCGGGCAGAGTCAGTAAGGGTTCCAGCAGTGGTGGAAGCCTTGGAAAGGGATCAGAGACCACACATACCTGACCCAGGCAGCCCAGTGGGCAGATGACTTGTATCCATCAGCAGTCTGTGTGGCTTTTGTTTTCATAAATCAACGAACAATGGCTGTGTTGTAACTGTTTTCAAAATAAGATACGAGACTGATAACTCTTTAAGTTGTCCATCACTGAAGTTCATCAATGGTCTTTGCACCCAGACATCTGAGTCCTTCAAAGGTCAAGCAAGCCAAGGTTTTCTACCTAAGGTGTCTGTTTACCTCTTTTTATAGCTTTGGGCAGCAGAGTTTTATTATACAAACACAGGCAAGCTCCTTAATAAGAGCCTAAAGTCTACCCAAAGAAAGTTTTCTGATTTCTTCCTATTCTCTCTGGCTCTTTCCCAATCTCTCTCTCTCTCTCTCTCTGATCCAGTCCTCTCCTTTCCTGGGTCTTTTCTCCTCTCCCTTCTATCCCCACTTACTCTCTCTACTGAGGTTTGAACTCAGGGCCTCAAGTTTTCCCAGGTAAGTGCTCTACAGCTTGAGACAACTCAAGTCCTTTAGTTTGTAGTATGCTCCACAGATAGTCTTGAGTTAACTTTGCCCGGACCAATATTGAATCATGGTCCTTCTCCACTGCATCCTGAGTACCTTGGACTGTGTACACTACTATGACTTAGTTTGTCTCTTTTACCCTTGGCCAACCTTCATGTATTTTCAATGTCCACTTGCCTCCTGTGGTCTTCTTTGCATGGTTCCTAAACAATGTAGACTCAACTTACCATTTTTCAACATCAGGTGTGAAAACAATGTGCGTTCAGTAGAAACCATACTTTGTCATTTGAATTTGGGTCTTTGCTATTCTAGAAACATGAAATCTCACCCTGTTTTGTGATTCTGGGCTGCAGTAGGGATCCACAGTTCCCAGCCCAGCACTCAAGGGGAAACACTCAAGATTATACAGTGCACTATTTTGAGAAGCTAGGATGCTCAGAAGATTATGTGTTCTATGTACATTATTGATTTATTACCTTTTCAATGTACCATAAGTGTAATGAGATGTCACCCCATCATAAGCCAAGGAGCCACAGTGTTCCCGTTGTGTACCATCAGGCCTCCTGGCTGGTGGTTCTTGTGCTCTATTTGTTAAAAGAGACCAGGCCTCTGGAGAAGCATACAGCCTAGTCCCCAAGCTTTCTGCAGTTTCCTCATTCAGATTTACCAAACAAGTGTGCGTGTTAAAGGCAATCCCTGCCAGGCCTGGACAATCCCTTCCTTGGTTCCTATAAGAACTCTGAAGATCCATTCATCAAATGTGCATTGAGTGCTGTGTAGGTGCCAGGCACTGTTTTAGTGCCAAGGACCCAGGAGTAGAAAAGGCAAGCATAGCATTTGCTCTGAAGCAGCTGCCAGTTTTAATCAGGCTAAAGGGGAGAGTCAAATAACATAGAATAAATAAACAAAGCAGTTACAGACTTGGACTAGTGCTGTGAAGGGACTGGAAGATTCTGCGTGGTGGGGGCAGCGCTGGCTCTGCGATGCACACAGATGCCTCGCCATGGCATCAGATGGCTTTCTGGCAGGTGATGGGGCACAACTAACGGTGTCAGGGACCATGAGCACCAGCGACTTGTGCTCTGAGCCTGTCTCTACTTCATGTCCCATTAAATGAACCAAATCTCCTCCCCCCACCCGGCCCCCAACCCTCTTCAGCCCCTGCTCTCTACCTAATGTTATCGATAGGTGTTAAATGGCAAAATGATGGTGCTAAAAATGATCTTTCACAAGTTGAAGCTGGCTGTCTCGGTGGGGAACTCCTCTCTTTGCACCTTGGTTTTCCCAGTCATTTAGGACCCCCATGACTCCACAGCATCTGATAAATCATTGGCCCTGCACACAGCTCCACAAATAGCAAGACAGAAATCCTATTAGTTACCCTTCTCCTGCTAATTAATCATTCAGGAACTCTGGGCTGTATCCAAATATTTTCTCTGTAACCGTGATGCACCATTTCCTTGGACGTAGAACTCCTTCCTCCCCACTAAAAAGCCTTAAGTATTCAGCTCAGGTGGACATGTGCTTGCGGGTATAGCCATAAGCAGACAAAACTCCCAAGTATGTGGCTGACCTCCCTGAGGTCTTCAAAAGCTACATTTTTTTCCAGTTGCTTTATTATTCTTGGCAAAGTAACCAGACCATGCTAAAGGAATTAGCTGTTGACTAATCTCAGCGAAGGGACTTCCTCCTGCTGCCCTGCCCACAGTGTCTGGCTGACAGCCATTGGCAATGCATGGCCCAGTCTAGGAAGGATGGGTGAAACCCCATAGAGCCAGGGACCAGGTGGAGAAAGGACCATAAGGAAACCACCTGAGAATTTCTCCTAGACAACAGCAATGGGAGACATGTCAGGGGACAGTTAGGGAAGGAAAGATGACTCCCTCCTAGGCAAAGAAAAATAAGAAACATGAAAAGGAAGGAAAGAATGAAAGAAAATACCAGGAAAAGTTGTTAGAAGGCATTTTGACAGAGTCAGCAGCTCTCTCCTGGAAAGAAGGAAGGAACTTAGCAGCACCCTACATATGGGCTAATAGAGTTTCAGAGAGTCACTATTTGTCTTAGAAAAGCCAGTCAAATTAGGAGCTTTTAGAGCACAGACTTCATGATTTATTTATTTATTTTTGTCAGTCGTAGGGCTTGAACTCTGGGCTTGGGCGCTGTCCCTGCGCTCTTCAGCTCAAGGCGAGCGCTCTACTGCTTGAGCCACAGCGCCACTTCTGTCTTTCTAGTGGTTTATTGGAGATAAGAGTCTCACGGACTTTTCTGTCCAGGCTGGCTTTGAACCGCGAGCCTCAGATCCTCAGCCTCCTGAGTAGCTAGGATTACAAGAGTGAGCCACTGTCGCCCCGCTATTCATGATTTTTAAATATGTTTTCCCTCTGTCCACATCTGAGTCGCCTCCAGGATTATTCCTCTAATAGACACTGAAAACAACTACATGTTGATTGAATGATTAAAAAGGTATCCCAGCATTTGCACCCACCCTCTCCACCTCAGCACCAGAGTTTTTGTAAAGCAGGTTCTGTGGTCCCTAGGGATCTAGTGGCCAACTGCAGCATCTGAGGAAAAGCAATACCTCCTTTCAGCACTTGTTGAAAACCCCTAGGTTGAGGGTGTCTACAGAGAGTCTGACCCCCAGCCTTCCAAAGCTAGCGACCTGCCCTGGGTGGCGTTGCTAAGATGGAATGTTCCCAGATTGACTTCACATTAATGCTATAAACATTTACAAAGCAGCAACAAGTTAATTCAGGGCATTTGGGAACTGGAGATTTTGTATTGTCTGCCTCCCATTAATAGAGAACCTGACTGAAAAGCAATCAAAGGTTTCAAGTTGCAGCCTACAAGTCTGTGCTGGTTAATCTTCCGAGGAGGGGTGGAGGACTCTGACAGTTTTGGAATACCACTGTGGACCAGGCACACTGTGTACAGCATTTTGAACCCTCAGGACTCTGAAAGATAAGCATTATTTTTCCTCACCTGGGAAAATAGAGACTCAGAAGCTGATTATTTGGCCTACAGGGCCCAGGGAGCAGTGTTTTGGCTGGCTTGCAATTGAAACTTGTCTCTGTCTCTCTTTGTCTCTTTCTGTGTCTCTCTTTCTGTGTCTCTCCTCTCTCTCTCTCTCTCTCTGTCTGTCTCTAAAGACCTTGTCCTTCTCTCTCATCACTTGAAACACAGTGGTTGAGAATTTAGAGTGAGCTTTGACACAGCTGTGGAAAGAACGAGATGCAGGACTGATGTTACCACCTTTTGTTTGACTTGCTACCTATATGGCTTTGGGCAAACTGCACAAACCGGAACCGGAGTGGCTTCAGCTGCCTCATGGTGAAATAAACACTGTGAGATTCTCATCTGTCTTTTAGGGATAGTGCAAGGAATAATCAGTTATGAGCATGATCGAAATCCAGTAGGAAATGTTCTAGAGGACTAAAGCAGGACAGCACAAACAAGGCTCTGTTCTTGGGGATTTTCCTTAAGATTTACCTTCACATTTCTCATCACGTGTCTAGTATGTGACAGGCAGTATTGGATTCTGGACATGCTGTAGTGAGCAAAAGAGATGGAGCCCCAACCTTCTTGAAGTTTATAATCTGATGAGAAATAGAAAAGAAGTGAATAAACACAAAAATGCACAAATAGTTCAAACTGTGGTTAAAGGCCAGGAAAGAAGTAGAGAGTAGAAGGAGAGACTTTCAGAGTCCTATGATATTTGGAAAATCCCTGCAACATTCTTTTTTTTTTTTATTTTTTGGTTCTGATCCTAGAGCTTGACTCAGGGCCTATGCTGTCTCTAAGCCTTTCTGCTCAAGGCTAATGAGTGCTCTACCACTTGAGCTACAGCTATGCTTCTGTTTTTTATTCATTTGTTTTTTTCTTGGTAGTTAATTGGAGATAAGAGTCTTACAGATTTTTCTGTCTAAAGTTGGCTTCAAACTGTAATCATCATATCTCAGTCTCCTGAGAAGCTAAGATTACAGATATGAGACACTGGTACCTGGCAATTTCTGCAACACTCTATGGGAAATTATGAGCCATGATTACCTGTGTAGAGGCCAGAACATGGAATTGTATGACTTCTCACTGTGTCTTTCCCTACTAAAAATTTTCCCATTGTCATGCATTGCTTTTATAATTAAAATATTCTTTAATACAGATGATGTCTGAGTACATCCCAACCTCAGTAGGCCTTACTTTTCTTTGTTGTCTGCAAAGACCTGTAGAAAGGTTTGGCATGTGTTAGGTACAGATATATTTGTCAAGTCCAAGCAAAATCTGAAACACCTCTACTTCCTGTTCAAATGGAACTGAGAAAAGGCTGAACAAAATTTCTTCTTCAGTGTTGAACCCAGGTCTCTACAGAGCAGCCAGGCTACCCTCCCAACCTCCCTCCCCCCATGGGGAATGAGCCAGACCACTGACCTGTGAACCCAAGAGAAACAAGTCCAACTGGGCTGGAGACTGCCAAGAAATTATCACCATCAATCTGGCTACCCTGGAGAAATGACAGCTAGTAAATGACTTTTAATTAAAGAAGCCTTATCAAGAGGAGTCAGATCTGTGATTCACAGGCCACCAAACTGCAGGCATTAAAATGAGGCAAGTGAAGAATAGAAAAGCTGTCAGACTAGGTGTGAAACAAGAGGTAGCCTTTTAACAAGAGTGAATGGTGAGAAAGCTTACAAAATAAGAACTGAATTGATTTATCAGATAGCTGGTTAAAAAAAAAAAAGGTGTCAAATAGGCTCCTCTCATCATTGAATTGAAAAGCATACCCCCCCAAAAAATATTAAGGCCATTAATTGCAATAGGAACACATTTTCTTTGCCTGTCACAAAAAAAGAGGTGGTAGGATATAAATAGCAAGGCTTGGCTGGCAGAAAACTATGTCCAAGGAGGGGGCACATCTATGCTACATAAAGTGTCTGGAGGGGCAAAAGGATGTGAGTGTTTCTTCTCTCTATCTAGCTCTTTTTTCATAAGAGGGAAAAGCAACTTCCTTCTCAGAACTTCTAGAAAATACCCGGCATTTCGCTTTCTTTCTCATTTTCTTTCTCCCTCCCATTGGGCCTTGGAGTCTAAGGTTTCCAAATCACCGAGTTCACTCTAAATGCAGTGACTGTAACCTCCTGGCTGTCCTCGGTGCTGGGACAGGCGCCGACATTGTTCAGGTGAGGCCTCACATTCCCAAACTCCTCTTTTTGAAATGTTTCCAAGAAAATTCACAGTTGTTCTCACTGCTTAATATCAGAGTCACTATTTGAACATTCTATGTTCATTGAGAACTCTCACGTGTTCTTTAGCCCAAAGCCCAGCTTTTAGAAGTCTTGTTGTCACAGTCATCACTTATAGCAGAATTAGCTTCTTGATGCTAATGTTTGGTATGAAAGTCATGGCAATGTCTATCACCATCAATGTCTACCCACTGTCCTGGCTTGTGCTGAGGGTCTGAGAAGGTTTCTGGATTTCCAGAGTTTTAGTTTTTACAATGGATCAGTTCTGGGCAAACCAGAAGCTGGTGCCTTTACCAGTGCTAAGTGACGTACTTCATATTCTCAGGGGGAAAAAAATCTAAGCAGCAAGCATTATTATCTTGTTTTCCAGGTAAGGGACTAAGATTCAGGTTAAAGCAAGTTGAGGCCTGTCTAGGCTAACCTAAGCAAGTTCACAGACACCTGATAATAATAATTTAATAAACATTTAAAGGTCTGAGGATGTGGTTCCATGCTGGAGCACTTGCTTATTAGCACACTCAAGGCCCTGGCTTGAGACCTTAGTACCAAGAAAGCAAAATAAAAATAATCCTAGACAGTATTGTCCACTGATTGCTACAAAAAGGGTACATTTGCAAAGGTAGTATATTCATTCAACTAAAGTTAAAGTGAGGGCCTACTACATCACAGAACTGTGCTAGGCCTTTGGAATATTTAAGAGGAAAACAATGAAATCTTATCTACAGAAATAAGTGGATAAAGTAATGGAGTTGAAATTGTTCTTAAATACCCCAAATCGCCCATTAAGTATTACCTTAGGCCTGGTTCTTGAGAAGCAGAGTCTAAGATGATGATTCTTGGGCACCTGCATGGTAGCATGGGAGGGAGGCTGGCCAGAGGATCATGCTGAGCAAGCTTGTGAGCTCAGTTGAGCTTGTAGTGTAGCCTTACCTTGATCTTATAGGGAACTCTTGAGTGACATTGTTGATCCAGCATTGGCCATGGGCCCTCTCCTGGAATTAGGTTGTAACCTTGTTGACACTTTAGGGGTAGGTGGCTCCTATCAGATCAGGATTACTCTTCAAAGAATGGCCCTGCCGTGATTTATAAGTAGCCAGGACTAGGCAGCTAGAAGGATATCTCAGATTAGTTAAGGAAATATAACAAGGGACACCAGCAGCAGCAACTACAAGTGTACAACTATTATGCAACATGTTAGAAACCTACTTATTACTTGTTAATAAGCTCAGCAGAATAGTTTGTTTTTGTTTATTGCTGCAACAGTCTACCATTTCTTTGCATGAGTTACAGAGGATAGAGCCAGCTTGAGTTCAGAGGTCATGGTGTGTGAAAAATAGACATCTATCCCCATGGGTGCGTATCCAACATAGGGAGATGCTCACACCTTGAGAGCTGCTCCCATGGGATTGACACTGTGTTTTCCTGGAAGCAGATGTGACATGTCATTATGCAGGATGTTCATTAGGAAATGCCTGTAGGGCCAACACGTGTGGAAGGAAAGAGATGAAAGCAGAAGTAGAGAGAGAAGCTGAGCATAGTGCAGGTGGATGAGGCAGTCTGTCAGATCTGGAGCGGAATGACTTGCCAGAGCTGGGCTACACTGAAGCAAAATGGTCAGATCTTTTTATTTCTCCCTTTTCTTCTGCACTTCAGTGAGACCACCCTGCAGGGATAACTGGAGGCTCTCTGATGTCTAGGCAGCAAATTCTCATTGGGTGGCACCTATTTATGTCCATCCTCTGATGGAGACAGCTCCTAAGGTCATCTCATGTTCACTCCAAGCATAACATCATTGAATGGAAAAGGCACAAAATCTCCCTCATACCTCTAGTGGAAGGTGGTTTTGACTTTGCAAAAAAGTAGGTGGGGGCACATATTGTTGAAGAAACTATGATTTAGTGAATGTGTTACTATGTGTTACTATTCTGGGCTTTTGCCATTGGTTTGTCTTCATTTACATGTCAATAAACCTATTTTTTTATCCCCCCCCCCAATAAACCTATTTTTTTTAAAAGAAAATCTTATTGTTTTGTGTGTGCCAGTCCTGGAGCTTGAACCCAGGGCCTGGGTGCCTGGCTGCTGACCCTGTGCTTTTGCTCAAGGCTAGCACTTTACCATTTGAGACACAGCTCTACTTCTGGCTTTTATTTTGTTGTTTAGTTGGAAATAAGAGTCTCATGAAAAAAAAAAAAAAAAGAGTCTCATGGACTTCTCTGCCTTGGCTGGCTTGGAACCACGGTCCTCAGATCTCAGCCTCCTGAGTAGCTAGCATTACAGGTGTGAACCTGGTGATAATCCTGTTTTGAAGATTTCTCACTATAATTTAGTAATAAACCTTGTGATAAGGATTTTACATGCATTACCTCCCTCATTCCTCATTTTGAAATTCAGTATTGGATTGGAAAACACTTGTCCAGTGTGAATTATGTAGCCAGTATTTGAATCAAAGTCTGACTTCAAAGCTCAAAACCTTAACTACTCTGCTAAAGCCAGCTGTAAAAACTTGCCCATTACCCTTTGATAGACCTTAGCAAATTCATTCATTGACAGTGTTTTACTGAGCATTCCTTGAACCAGGCTCGGTGCAGAGATGAACAGAGAAACTTTGGAAAATATCAGCCAATGGGTTTATCAAAGCCTTTTATGTTATCCCATTAATATTGCACATATATATTATCTATATATTTTATATATTTTAATTAATATATATTTTATATACTTTATATTCATATATATGTATATATATATGAATAAATGTCTTAAATCCCTCTGAGAAGGAGTTTATATACATGTGTTCTTATAGGCCATTCTTCCTGCCTTCCTGTAGGTTCCTAATAATCTCAAAAAATTAATGGAAATGTGAGGACTTGGAATTACTCTTGGTGACTTGATTCACTATTTGAAACTTTTTAACAGGCTAAAAGAGATGCTAAACGGATGTCGGCAAAAGAAGTCACCATTAATGTTACAGAAGGCATCCGACCCATGGACAGAAGTAAAAGAATCACAAAGAACTGCATCAACTAGCAGAGTCTCTGAAAACAGAAGCAGATGACCTTCTCTGGGGTTCTTCACAGTCCGGGGTCCTGCCAAGGAAAGCTGGAGAAGTGGTGAACGTGGATGCTGCTGAGTGCCTTGAGAATCAATGGTCTGACCTGGCAGCAAACAGCTGGCTTGAGCCGTTAGGATGTTCTCAGCTTCCCGTTTCTCACATACAGTCATTGTGCTGCACAGTCCTCAAATACGTTAATGAACTGCCAAGGTGCAGCTTGCTTTGCCTGTGTTCAGGCAAACTTCCTATAATTGGATCTGCTGTGGACACAGTGAGCTAAAGATACAGGTTAGAATAGAAAACAGAAAAGCAGAAGTTGGGGAAAGATTCACAAAGCAGTACTGAGCTTTCTTGGCTTGATCATGTAGGGTTTCAAACAAGCTCATTCTTTTCTTTTTAAATTCTGCCATTACAAGTCTTGTTTTAACCTAAAGGCTGGCTTCCACATAACTCTAAACCCAGATATATGAGAACCCACAAGCAAGAAAAACTTACTTTCATTCTTGCCTCCTTAGCTCAGGATGAGGGATTAGACCTAGCTTCACAGTACTGACTCCAGCAGCTACTAGGAAGTATCTTCCCTAGAAATGCCTGCTATCTGGTATCCGTACACTAGCCTCGTATCCTTCAGGGCGTGATCCTTGTGGTCAGTGCACATAACCTTGGATACTCCCCAGGTTCAGCCAAACACGGCATCCCTGCTGCCCCACCCCCAACTCTCTAGTTCCATTTCCTTGTCTTCTGCTAAATTTTCCTTCTCCATTTGGATCATTTGCAATTGTAATCAAAGATAGGACAATGCTCACAGGAGGAAGGTGACACAGGAACATGTGGCAGCACACACAGCTTTCCTTTGGCCTCTCCATACACAGCCTCAGGACTTACTATTTTGGTATTTGCAAAGTAATTACTTTAGAAAGCCAGTACCTAGTTGATGCGTATTCACACTGACATTAGACTGGTATGCATTATGTAAAAAAGCAAGGTGTTTGCCAGGTACCAGTAACCTAGCTACTCAGGAGGCTGAGATCTGAGGATCAAAGCCAGCCCTGCCAGGAAAGTCTGTGAGATTATTATCTCCAGTTAAAAATCCAGAAGTAGAGCTGTGGCCCAAGTGGTAGAGCGCTAACCTTGAGCAAAAGGAGCTCAGGGACAGTGCCCAGGCCCAGAGCTCAAGCCCCAGGGCCAGCAAAAAAATCAAACAAACAAACCAACAACAACAACAAACCAGGTAGCTGACACTGTCAAATGATGTTTTGATAGGAATAACATGATCAGCTGAATGTATTTTCTTCAAGGTAATGTAGTATGATTCTTAAAGGATTGTTAACATGTCTGATGTTGGGAAAGGTAGGGGTTAAAGTTATAACAAACTATACCAATAAAATCCATGTTTATCAGAAATAGCTTGATATGGAGTGTGTTTGTATAACAAAGTCCAGAGAATTAAAACTTCAGATATGAAGTCCTTTCATTGCTAACTTGTATTACTAAAACACAAATAGTAGTGTTATTCGTTTGTTCTTTCATGCTAGATTGTATATTTATTCATGAAACTGTAGATGTCAGTTCCATGCTAGCCACTTTACAGATACTGAGAGATTTGGAGTCCAGTCAGTCACAACTCTACATCCTGAATCTAACAGTGAACTTCATAATCAGAAGACTGACTTAAACCCTAGGATTTGGCGTGTGGTCTGCTGTGGACCTCTCTTTTTTTCACTAAGAATAAGCTTGTGTAAGCTTGTGTTCTTCTGATCACTGTACAAGACTTTACCATGCTCACAACAACAGTTTCCCTAAACCTCATTTTGATTCCTTGTTAAAGGGCTGTTAGGGAACTCGATGTTCTGAAATACTTTTTAAATAAAAAAAAAAAGCAAAACCGTGACTCATGTCCCCAGTGGCATTGCTCAGCAGGAGCCCCCAACTGCCAAGTTGGCAGGGATCCTGCAAGTTCAAGGGCTTGTTCTTCCCAGGGTGTGTGCAGTACTTCAGGCAAGGTGTGGCCTCATCCATCACCGAGCGTCAGCCATGAGCTAAGACTAGTTTCTCTTTACAGCGCTGCATTTGCTTCAGTTCACTGCTGCATGTCTTTTGGAATTTAACAATTTGAGTTGTTTCTACTTATAGGCAGACATTTTTTTTTCTCACTTGGGCAAGAGGAAGAAGGGAATAGAAGATCCATGATCTGCCCCTCCCCACAACAATCTGATTTCACTAAGGGAGGGAGGGGAAGTTAAGCCATGTCACTGAAAAGTCATCTGGGTTTTTAAAAAATGTATGTTTGACTGGAACTGTTCCTTATTATCTTATTGGGCTAATATTTCCATGGAAAAGTTTGTCAATAAAGTCATTAATTCAAATGCATATGTGGTCACAGAGAATCTTTACTGGGATCTTGAGTTTATGTGCAGTAAATTTTAAGGCCTTTTATATAAGTGATCACTGTGAGTCCTCCCAAAAGCCTGGAAAAGTAGGTAAGGAGAACATTATTGGCCACAATTTACACTTACACAAATATTTTTAATCCACTCAACCAGGAAGTGATGAGCTGGCATTCAAGGGAGAAAAATTGGCCTGCAAAATCAGTGCCTTTCTTACCATAGCTATGTGCCAACCACAGCAAGAAGATCCAGCATGGCCAGGAATTGTCACAAAAGAGAATTGTCACAGCCTGATACTGGGTCAGGCCCAAGCCCAAGCCTATGAACGTGATAGGAGATGGGAGAGAGCTGGTGCAGAGAGGAATGAATAGAGATGTCTGGGCTGCTCCTGGGATGTTTGGGTCTGGTCCAGGTTCACATACCCCTTCAGAGAGAATGGTGTTGACCTAGTATGAGAGGGTGCCTTTGATACCACACACACACACACACACACACACACACACACACACACAGGGAATTTGATGCAACCATGAGGAAGACTGAAATTATGTCATATGCAGAGGAATCAACGGATCTGGAAAATACCAGAAAGTGAAATAAGCCAGGACCAGAAAGACAAAGCACACATTTTTTTTGTTGTTCCTAGGTGGATCTTAGGTCCAAACTACACCCTCCCATGTAAACACTGACAGAGGCATATACATATCTACATGATTAAGCTGACTGTCGTATCTGTCAGAATGAAACTTGATGGAGTAAACCTTTGGAGCAATTAATAGTATAGCAGACTCAATGTCAGGGAGCTGAAACAAGTTTAAATGTGGGGGAGGTCTATTGGGAGGGCTCTGGATGAATGAAAAAGAAAACAAAGAACAAATACAGTCAGAATACTCAGTGCACACAGACATCCCTGAGGAGTAACATCAGTGAGAAGGAATAGAGAGATAGTTGAAAGATGACCAGGCACTGATGGCTTATGCCTATAATCCTAGCTACTCTGGAGGTTGAGACATAAGGATCACAGTTGGAAGCCAGCTTCAGCAGACATATACCAGTGACTTTTATCTCCAAATAATTTTATTGAGAGAGAGAGAGAGAGAGAGAGAGAGAGAGAGCTGGACGTGAAGCTGTGGCTCCAGTGGTAGAGCACTAGCCTTAAGCATAAGAACTCAGGGACAGCACCCAGACCCTGAATTCAAGCCCAAGGACTGGTGCTAAAACCAAAACCAAAAAATATTGAAAGGCATAAATATATCTGGGAAATAGAAACATTAAGATTTGCAGATGGATTGGGGAGAGGAAGGGAAGGGAAGGGAGAAACCAGAGTAATTCTTAAAGTTTGGGTTAAACAAAAAGATTCTTGGGGAAAATAGGGTAAGATAATAAGGTAGTGTAGGAAAAGGTTTTTGGGGCAGAGAACAATTTTGTACTTATTAAGTATGATGCATGCAAACAGAGGTGTCCAGTTGGATGAGCTGGACAAGCAGAGGTAGCTTGATGAATGAGTTACTCAGGGATGGAAGTGAATTTGGAGTTGTCAACCCAAAGAAGGTATCCAGTGGCTCAGCTGTTAGTCTGCTTGAGAATTTACAAAGGAATACACAAGACTTGTCCTGGGACACATCAGTATTCAAGGTGTGTGGAGTCAGCAGAGATGAGGAAGAAAACTGGGAATTCACTAAAGCCATTTGGGAAAACGACTGAAAGAGGGATGACCAGTCCTGGTGAATGCTGCCAAAAGGTTAGGTAAGACTTGGAGAACAAAGATGGAGATGGGCTGAGAGCAAGTGGCTCACGCCTGTAATCCTAGCTTCTCATGAGGCTGAGATCTGAGAGTTGTGGTTCAAAGCCAGCCTGGGCAGAAATGTCCTTAAGACTCTTATCTCAAAAAAAAAAAAAAAAAAGACTCTTATCTCCAATAAACTTCTCAGAAAAAGCCAGAAGTGGTGCTGTGGCTCAAGTGGTAGAATGCTAGCCTTGAGCACAAAGAAGCTCAAGACAGAGCCCAGGCCCTGAGTTCATGCCCCAGGAATGGCAAAAACAAAAACAACAAAACAAAACGAAACAACAAACAGATAGATATGAGACTGTAGCTAGCACCAGAAAGATTATTGGTAATCTTGACAAGAACAATTCTTTTTTGAAAATGAGAAATATTTCTTTTGAGAAATTTTGCTTAAAACAAAGCAAAGAAAAAAGGAAAAAAGAAGACCAGTAGCTGGACATACACACTAGAGTATATTTCTCATCAATTACAGAATGTGGCCGGGCGCTGGTGGCTCATGCTTGTAATTCTAGCTACCCAGGAGGCTGAGATCTGAGAATCAAGGTTCAAAGCCAGCCTGAGCAGGAAAGTCCGTGAGACTCATCTCCAATAAAACACAAGAAAACCAAAAGTGGCGCTGTGGCTCAAGTGGTAGATTGCTTACCTTGAGCTGAAGAGCTGAGGGACAGCGCCCAGGCCCAGAGTTCAAGCCCCAAGACTGACAAAAACAAAAACAAAAACAAAACCAGAATGTGGGAAAATGTTCTTGAGAAGATAAAAAAAGAACAATAGGGGCTGGGAAGTTGGCTCAGTGGTAGAGCGCTTGCCTTGCATGTATGAGACCCTGGGCTCAATTCATCAGCACCACATAAGCAGAAAAAGCCGGAAGTGGTGCTGTGGTTCAAGTGGTAGAGCGCTAGCCTTGAGCTGAAGAGCTGAAGGACAGCGCCCAGGCCTAGAGTTCAGGCTCCATGACCGACAAAAAAAAAAAAAAAGAAGAAGAAGAAGAAAGAGAAAAGAAAGAAAGACGGACAGTGCCATTAAAATTTAAGGCTTCTCTGTACATAAATCAAATTCAAACACAAATATTCCCAGTACATATATTAAAGAATTATATGGTCATATGTACATAGCTTTTGACCTTTTATGCTTGTCCTAGACATATACTAGTTATTGCAGATAAGGGAAACCATGGGATCTATGTTTCTTTGGGCCTGGCTTACTTCACTTAATATAATTTTTTCCAAAGTCTTTCCTAACAAATGTGGTGGTGTTATTCTTTCTGATGGAGGCATAGAATTCATATATATACATATCACATTTTCTTGATGTTAAGCGAATGAACCCCAGGATAGGGACACAAGTGTTTTTTTTTTTCTTTCTTGCTATTGTTTTTAATGTATTTATAATGTACTATGTGATTTTTTTGTTTCTTTTATATGTTTTTCTGTTTGTTTTATAACCCATTTTTACTGTATTTGATTCCAGTTACCTGCATCTTGTAATCTTGTATATGCATTTTTCTCTTGTATATACATTTTTCTAATTTGGGGAGGGGAAGGGGAATAACGAAATGATTAAATAAGGATACAGGATGACCCATTGTAACAATGAGATGTACAAAACACTATGTTGAAAATGAACTTTACAACTTGGGGGGGGGTGAGGGGGTGGAGTTGAGGAGTGGGGAGGGAAGGGATAGTAGGGGAAAAATAAAGGAGGAGGTAACAATGCTTAATAGGAAGTGTACTCATTACCTTACTCATGTAACCCTCTGTACAGTACTTTTACAATAAAAACATTAGAAAAAGAATTATTATAGTGAAACAGATTTTTATGAAATGAGAACAATGACAAATGACCCAAGGAAAAAATATAGAGAAAACAGTAATTAACAGAAAATAATATCAACAGATATATAAACGTGTGTGTGTGTGTGTGTGTGTGTGTGTGTGTGTGTGTTTTATATAGAAACATATAAAAAGATCCTTAAGCAGGTGTCTGACACCTGTAATCCTAGCTACTCAGGAAGCTGAGATATGAGGATCGAGGCTTGCAGCCAGTCTGGGCAGGAAAGTCACTAAACTACAAAAAAATAAGGCAGGAGGGGCTGGGAAGGTGGCTCAGTGGTAGAGTGCTTGCCTTGCATGCCTGAGGCCCTGGGTTCGATTCCTCAGCACCACATAAGCAAAATGAAAAAAGCCGGAAGTGGCGCTGTGGCTCAAGTGGTAGAGCGCTAGCCTTGAGCTGAAGAGCTGAGGGACAGCACCCAGGCCCAGAGTTCAGACCCCACGACTGGACCAAAAAAAAAAAAAAATAAGGCAGGAGTGGCACTATGGCTCAAGTGGTAGAACACTAGCTTTGAGCTAAAGAAGCTTAGGGACAGTACCCACACCTTGAATTCAAGCCTCAGGACTGACTCTCTCTCTCCTCTCTTTCTCTCTCTCTCTCTCTCTCTCTCTCACACACACACCACACACACACACACACACACACACACGTAAATATTCTTAGTTTCTCTAGCAATTAGGCCAGTTGAAATAAAGATATATTACATTTTCACTTGATCAGCAAAAGCAGAAAATTAAATTGAGAATATTCAGGTTGGGAAATCTCTTGCATGCCCCACCAAATCATATTTTATAGAGCTTTGTTTATGTCATGCCCAGCAGAGGGCAGAAACAAACCAGATCTAGAGAGGAACTGTGTTTGAATGCACTCTCCTTGTCCATACTAGAAGTTCTGAAGGTCTCAGTAACCACTTGGAGATCACAGGAGGGCTGCTGGCTTTGGCATGCAGCCCCAGTCTGCAGAACAACTAAATAGCAGCCTGTTGCTGAAGGACTGCTCTCTCTACACTTTTTAATTAGGCTGTACAAAGAGAGGCAACTGTGGAAAGCTAACTAAATTATATGGGAAGGCTCAAGGAATAGAACTTATTTTAGCAAGGTTTGTTTGTACAAAATTCTGTCATCCCTGTTCCTGGTGATAAGAATCCTTCTGTCATCCTGGTTTAAGGAGGGCATCTTTCACTTGAGAGCTTTATCTCTTGCTTTCAGGAAGAAAATGAGAGGTCAGAACATTCTTCTTGGAACATGTTAAGAAAGTTGTTTAGCTCCAAATAATTCTTATATCAAAGTGGCATCTTTGGGTGGTATCTTCTGCTACCCTTCAATGAAAATTTGGCTAATTTATTATAATTTAAAATATGTACCCTCTTTGCACAATGACAGTTTTGGACAATGTATCTGCTGTACGCCTCAAACTCATACACTGAAGTACTAAATTCCAGTCGACAGAATGTGACTGTATTTGGAGACAGTGGTCTCTAAGGTGTTAATGAAGTATAAAATGAGGTCATTCTGAGGGAAGGCTCATGAGATGCCAGGGCATGGCCGCCATCTAGAAACCAAGGAAAGAGGACTCAGAAGAAAGCAACCCAGCTGACATCTTCATCTTTTGCCTCTTCTTCTTCTTTTTATTATTATCTTTAAGTAGGTGTACAAAGGAGTTGCCATTTAACAAAGCGGTTTATGAATACAGTGCATCTTGACCAATGTCACTCCTTTCAACATTCTCACTCATCCCTCCCCTCCTCTCCCCTTCTCTCACTCTTCTTAATTTTGTAGAATATACAAAATTCTTCTTCTCCCCTTGGCCCATCACCCTTTCCTTTTTGTGTCTCTCATGGGGCTTGAACTCTGGGCCTGGGCGCTGTCCCTGGAACTCTTAAGCTCAAGGCTAGCACTCTACCGCTTGCGCCACAGTGCCACTTCTGGTTTTCTGGTAGTTTATTGGAGATAAGAATCTCACGGACTTTCCTGCCCCAGCTGGCTTTGAACTGTGATCCTCAGATTTCAGCCTCCTGAGTAGCTAGGATTACAGGCAGGAACCACTTGTGCCCAGCCACACCTCTTTTGCGTACCCATTTCCTGGTGTTTTACTGAACTTTAATTTTTCCTTTGTAAAAAATTACACTATTTGAGATCTGCCTTGAAACGAGCATATTTCAGTTAATATATTTGTACACACTTGTATACTACCCAATGTATTTACTTTAAATATCTAGCTTTTACGTGTAAGGGAAAACATGCATCTGTTGACACCTTAACCAGCCAATCTGAGGTATTAGTTATGGCAGACCTAGTAAATAATCATGATACCTTAGAAGACAACTTGTATATTTTTATGAGGCAGGTAGGTGTGGGCTAGTACTCAATCTCTTGAAACTTGGCTTAAAAAGAATCAGAATAGCAGAGGATAGAACACAGTACTGAAGGAAACATTTACCTTCCCCTTAACTCCCTAGGACACCACTGCAGACTTTCAACCACAGCATCTGCTCTCCTTGGCCTGAAGACCTTCTCTTGCCACCTCCATGGCAAGAGCTGCCAGGGAATCAGTGCTATAGATATTTATTCACTTCCCTCCCATGCCAGCATTCTTTAGTCAATGACTGATGAGGCTCCTTCAACCTTGGATAGGGCAAGGCTAAGAGATGTGTTTTATACAAGTTCCCAGGACTCTTCCAGCTTTTTCAAGCTCTAGTTACCCAGCTGGTTTAATAACATGTCCCTTTATTGAATACTTCTCTGATGAGTCTCCATGGTAAGTACATTGCAGTAGTTGCAGTCTTCAATACGGACATCCTCCTCCTTTCGGTCACTCTTATTATGGTCAAGCATTGTATTTTCTTTTTTCTTTTTTTTTGTCAGTCATGGGGCTTGAACTCTGGGCCTGGGCGCTGTCCCTCAGCTCTTCAGCTCAAGGCTAGTGCTCTACAACTTGAGCCACAGCACCACTTCCAGATTTTTTTCTTTTTGCTTATGTGGTGCTGAGGAATCGAACCCAGGGCCTTAGGCAAGCGCTCTACCACTGAGCCCACTTCCCAGCCCAGAGCATTGTATTTTCTAAGACGTGATTTCCACCAGTAAGTAATCCCCTATCTTCTCACTTGTATAGTATATAGATATCCTATTTTTTCATATCTATAAATGTTTTGTTTATGTATATTGTACCACAAACATATACTTTAAGATAAAAATAACTAGATGAGTATTCTGTTTCGCTTCAGAGATGAGTCATCAGAAGAACAGAAGCTACAAACTACATGCTTGCAGGGGACAAGCAGGGGACACAGATGAATGTTGTAGACAATTAGGAGCAGTGGGACCTAAGAAGGAAAGTGCATGACACACTTATGGGAACCAGAAGTTTGAAAAAAGTTGCTAAGGTAACAATTGCACCAAGATTTTTTCAACCCATACTATAGGTTTAGAGTTGGACCAGATAATATTAAATACTAAAAAGTAATTGGACTAGTAGTATTTTATAACTGTTTATACTTGATTTTTCCAAGATGCCTCTGCTATTTGAACTTGGTCTGTCCATAGAACCCCTCAAGTTGAATGCATATGCTCTTTCTTGCTTCATTTGCTCCCAGCAACAAGCACAGATAAGAAGATTCCAGAGGAAATCAGTGCTGAGACAGTCAAGTGCCATGTCTTACTCTCCCCAATGAATAAATACATTCACCTTAGTTAATCTAACTAAAAATATTCAAGTCACTACATGGGGAAAGATAATGCACAGCATATGTTTACTATAAGAAATTTTATAATTAGTTGCATGGAATATCAGAAACATCAGTAACTGATCAGAATTACATTAGTAATTCTGTGCCTTCCAGCTCCATTCCATTCCTTAATACTTCCTTCCTAGCTTCTGATTCCACTATCCTGAGAGAAGCCTTATTCTCTAGGCTCACTGATCATCTAATTGTCTAGTCCAACGATAGCTTAGGAGACCTCACCTTGCTGGACCTCTCTGTGTGAGGTTATCATCACTGTCTTTCATAAATTCTCTATCAACCTTTAAAATACTATCCTCCTTTTGGTCCTCCTTACCTTTCTGATTTGATAATTCTTCAGTCTCCTTTATACTTTCCCCATATACCCTTTACTCTTGCTATTCCTCAAGATTACAATTTTAACCTTTCCTCTTTTGAGTCTACTCCTTTAAAAATTATTTTAATTAGTTGTACAAAGGGGTTTCCATACAACAAGTCAGATTATGAGTATAATGCATCTTGATCAATGTCATCATTTCCATTATTTTCCCATATTTTGTTAATTCCATTCTATCCATTTCTTTTTTAACTCCAGGACAATTTTATCTGATCCTATAGCCTCATGGATCCATTATCCAAGGTCCTAAGTTCACTCTCTCAAGATCTTGTGGCACATGTCCAAGTAACCACCAGACATGCTGACTTTGAAGGCCAATGTGGCAAAGAATCCTATTTCATTTCATTCCTGAACACAAAGCTGGCCTCTGCCTCCAGGGCTTCCTTCACTATTTTAGCAGTACTGAGTTTTACTTCAGATTGTTCCCAAAAGCCATTTTCATAAGATCATAAAAGCCAGCCCTAGCAGGAATTTATGCTTGAAGCTCTTGGAAATGTGGAATTATTAACAGATCAGGCCTGATCCTTTAACTCAGGTTAACTCAGTAAAGTCTAGGTATTTATTGCCAACATGATCTTTACAGTTTTAGTTTTTTAGATAAGTGTAATGAAGAATTTCTTTAAAGGGGAAGGGTAAACAAGACTGTCCTTTCTGACCCAAATATCCCTTTTTATAACACTGTCATGTACTAGGAGATAAGTAAAATTTTGCCTTTTTTTTTTTTTTTTTTTTTTTGCCAGTCCTGGGCCTTGAAATCTGGGACCTGGGTACTGTCCCTTAGCTCCTTTTGCACAAGGTTAGTGTTAGCACTCTACTACTTGAGCCACAGTGGCATTTCTGGCTTTTTCTGAATAGTTTATGAGAGATAAAAGTCTCAAGGACTTACCTGCCTAGGCTGGCTTTGAACCTCAATTCTCAGATCTCAGCCTCCTGAGTAGCTAGGATTATAGGGATGAGCCAGCTGTGCTTGGCTTTGTTTTTTTTAATTTAATTCATTGTCAAGAGATTATATCTTTGTATTTTAATCAACAAATCAACCATCAGATAGCTTGTAAAGAAAAAGATGGCAGCCGGTGGATTAGAAAGACAAAATTAGCATAGGTTTCAGGTGCAACAAGATAAATCCTAACTTGATATTTTCCAGCTGTGGGCCCTGGGGACATTGTGGAGGCTCTGGGAGGCTCACTTCCCTTTGGTGGAAATAACATCATCTTTTTGAGGGTGTAACTTGAGGATTAAGTGAGATAACAAATGTAGATAATATGGTGTCTGCCACCTGATAGTTATCGTAGCCTGTCAGGTACCATTGGAGGAGCCTCACACATGATCTCTCCATCGAACAGGTCTGCCAAGTGAGCCTTACCAACCCCACTTTACATATAAGGAAACAAACGGAACACTCATGGCCCTACAGCTAGGAAGCAGCAGAGTTGGGCTTTGAACCTATGTTTGCCTGCCTCTGAAAGCCTCTGATCTTTCTATTCACTTGTGAGTGACCGCTCAGCAAATGTTCATTATCTTCTGATCATGTGGGAAGACAAGCAACTTTACAGCTCTTTCTGTAGAATCCATATCTCAGCACCTGAGGATAAATTATAGCACCCTGGATACAAAATCTGCAGAATTTTACCTTTAACTTTTTTTCTTAACAACAATAAAACAATAACAATCTTGTACCATGATATTAAAATTCCTTTGAAGCTAATATTGAGGGCTCTATTAATAAGTTAAGGGGTTCTAAGATGTGTTGCAAACTTAAGGATAACTGAACTACAATGGCAATCACTCCTTCCTCTGTTCAGAATAAGAAAGGAGCTGAGCTGGCTGCGTCTCCAAGGAGAAATGAAATGCCAGCCTGTGGTCCTAGCTATTCAGAAGAAGTTAACCTCAGTTCAGGACGGAGTCCATCCTGGAAAACACAGTGAGACATTGTCTCAAAGGCAAATAAATAATACACACACACACACACACACACACACACACACACACGCACACACGCACACACGCACACACGCACACATACACACAGACCCAGGAGGACATCTTGAATCAGACTCTTTTAGGTTTGACAGCCAACTTTACCATGTATGTACTTTGTGAGTATGCATATTCCTTACTTTTCTCTATGCTTTTAGCTCATTTCTAACACGGGGCTCATAAATTGTCTGGTATTTGTTAGAGTTAGTAAAATATACATGTAGAGCACTTACCTCCATTTCTAGAATATGAAGATAAATAGGAGGTTGTTTATTATTGAGCTATGTGATTCAGCCTTGAAAATGCAGGCATGACCTGGCATCTGAAAGCAAATGTACCAGAGCATTTATCATAGTTACGGTCATTTCATATACTGATTTTCTCTTTACGAAATTAAGTTGTGACTTCGAGTCATTGGGAAATTTATGTGGAGATATTTAGGAGAGAGGAAATTTATTATATGGGAACACAAACTTGAAGGAACACATTTTCACTTGTAACTCTGGCTACTAGTCCTTTCTTGCCCCAGGCTCTGGCATCAGATCTCCTGAGAGAAGGAGAAACAGGAATCTCTTAACCAAACTGAAACAGTTTGGCTGTACAAAAAAGAAAAACAAAGTAGATGACATCACTTACAGCGCCTCATCTTTCTAGACATCTTCCCTACCAGCTTGCAGTTGTCTAGCTCTGCTCTTCCAAGAGAATAGTGTTTCAGAATCACTAGTTTAGAAGGCATGGATTGGAAAACTCTGCTTCCTAAAGGCTGCAAACTCATAGTACTGTTGTGTTAGCAGTTCAAGTTCCAACATGAATCTGGGAGGGGACACTGACATTCAAGCCATCACAGACCAAATATTCTCTTACTCACATGCCAACTTTTCCCTTCACTACTGAAGCAGCCAGAGAGAATAGTTTGAGTGTCTGCTCAGTTTCCTACTCTGGCTTCAGATTCCTACTCTGGAGAGAAGCTTACTGATTACATTTCTAGCAACAACAGCAGCAGCAAATAAAATTAGTTGTAATACACCAAGAGATCCCAACATAAAGCGGAGATGTAGAACCTCTAGTAGAGAGGAGATACCACAGGCATTGGATAAAGCTCAGTTCAAATCCTGCCCTACCAATTACTGACTCTGAAACTTTGGATGAATTACTTAATGATCACAAGTCTACTTCTTTGTTCTGTCAAAAAAGTAGAGTTGAAGGGGCTTTTATGAAGGATTAAATCAGACAACTAACATATAAAAATGAAATTATTTGATACATGATAGGTATGCTATAAGTGTGCTTTTTCTCTCCTTTCATGTTGTTGTATTTTGGGGAAGGAGGGTTGTTGATTTGTTTATGTTGGTACTGGGGCTTAAAGTCAGGGATTTATACTTACACTTGGCTTTTTCACTCAAGGCTGGTGCTCTACCACTGGAATCATACATACACTTCCAGATTTTTGCTGATTAATTGGAGATGGTAGTCTCATAGACTTTCTTGCCAGAGCTGGCTTCAAACCTTGGTCCTCAAATCTCAGCCTCCTGAATAGATGGGATTATTGGTGTGAGCCACCAGTGCCTAGACCTGTTTCTGTTGGATGGTTTAAGAGTCACTGATGATCCTTTAGAGAAACAGGGACAAATCTACAAACCTTCTGTTTAGAATGGAAGCCAAGGCATATTTGTTTTTGACTAGAGAAGCCAATAAAGAGAATGAAGTCAAATTGTAATCTTCTGTGATGGATCATCTTATAAGGGTTGTAAATCACAGTCTCTAGGACATTGTGGTATGATTTGTTTAACTAAATCTTGTGGGATCCTATTAGGGAATCTTTGTATTAAAGATCTAGAAACTTTTCAAATGTTTTAGATATTGTAAATGACTCGGATATTCTGCTCCATGGATTTTATCTGCTTGTTAAATAATAGTGGTAATCACTGGAAAATTTACAACTTTTCAGCCATTTACAGTGCCTGTGAAAAATAGCCATTTAGAGCAAGCTAACTTAAACTCTTTCAGTTTGGCAAAAGGTAATGAGTCCAAATTATTCCTTCACAGCTCTAGAGAAAAAACTAGATAGGATTTGTACACCTTTCTGGAAATAGCACTGAGATTGTTCTCTAAAAGTCTTGAAATGTAAGCTGTGAGGGAAGATGATGACAAGCAAGCCATTGGGAAACAAACAAAACCTGGAGCAGGAGGACATGACTCACATTTGTGTTAGATCTTAGAGGCTCATTGTGACCTTCTCCGTTAATACACTTGATACCAGGAAGAAGAAGAAAAATAAAAAGAAATCCGGCACACCAAGGGCAGTGGAAACAAAGAATTCAAAAGAGCAGAGGAGAGAGGAAGAATAGATTTGAGAGCCTGCAAAGGAGAAAAGTAAGCCAATGCTTGAGATCAATTGGGTAATGTGGGACATGTCACAGTCCATTGCTTTTGTAATGATCTTATACAACTTTCGTTGGAAATCAGCTGAGCCGAGTCTGGTGATTCTGGGTTAGGTCTTTTTCGTCTCTTAGCATAAAGAATAAGGCACTAGCCTCACACAGCGAATGACTCATTGCTTCACTGTTTTCTCTCCTCTAGATATAGGCACTATAAAAATAAAAAGAAGAAAATCACGCAGCTGGAAGTGAACTTGGACCATTTGGCCTGACTTTGCCTCTCAGCAGTGTTCAACTCATAAATCTCAGCACCACAGAGAGAGAGAGAGAGAGAGAGAGACAGAAAGAGAGACAGAGAGAGAGACAGAGAGAGAGACAGAGAGAAAGAAAAATGGATTGAAGGTTTTTTTTTTAAAGATTTTTAATGCAAGTAATGTTTTGTGTTCCATAGTTTGTTCTAAGAGATTGGACTCACAAGTATGAAGTATCTATTCTAATCCCAGCTTCTCAATTCCTTACCTATACAATAATCAATGAGAAGGGCAGTGCCTACGATAGATCTGATGGGTGGGAGGGCATCATGCTGGTGCTGGACACATAGCAGCCTTACCAAGTGAGATACTGATGTCTAACATACAGGGAAGAAATTGCATGTTTAAAGTTGAAGGTATAATATGAAGGAACTTGGGTCAGGGTACCTTAGTAGATACTGATTATGCCTTTGCAATTTGTCAATATCAATGCCTTCCATACTTACCTGGATTCATTACCTATAATGATATTTGAAGTTCTTTTGTGATACATTTCTTTGTCCTCTTAATGGCCAACAAATTTCTCCTAAATGGAGTGATATTTTTCCTAATATTTCTAAAAATAACTCAAAAAGGCATTAATCACTTCCACCTGGCCACAAGACAATACTAGATTCATGGTAAATACACAATATATGCTTATAAATTGATACTTCAAAATGTTATCACAATCCATTTACTGTATTTTATAACAAAAAGGGTCAGGATATTTCTTTATAGCCATAGTCTGGCAATGGAAGAGAATATTTACAGTTATGACTTTTCCAAATCATCTTGACTATTGTCTATAAGTTTCTTTTGGCTTGATCAAGCTTTATTATCTAAATTGCTTCCTAATCAGAGTCTGGCCTAGGAACCCCATCGCACACTTGCATACAAGTTGGGCTTGGGTCTCTTCTTTTGGTGCACAGTTCATTGGTGCAATGGGATGTTAGCTTTCCTCCAACTTGTCTGCTTTCCAGACCATCTGTGCTCATCTTTACCTACTTGCATTCCAGAGTCTTAAAAGAGAAGGCAGGGGCTGGAAAGGTGGCTCAGTGGTAGAGCACTTGCCTTGCATGCCTGAGGCCCTGGGTTCGATTCCTCAGCACCACATAAGCAAAAAGAAAAAAAGCCAGAAGTGGCACTGTGGCTCAAGTGGTAGAGCGCTAGCCTTGAGCTGAAGAGCTGAGGGACAGCACCCAGGCCCAGAGTTCAAGCCCCACAACTGGACCTTCCCTCCCCACCCCCCCCCCCCAAAAAGAGAAGGCAGCAGTCTGATCTGCTTCTATCAAAAGCTCTACCAACGAAAGAGATATTGTTCATTGGTAAAGGAATGTACAGTTCTGTACCCTTCTAGGTACTGAAAATGCTAGACTAATACTGAAACTAGGACCATATATATGAATTATTGTTTGTTGAACACTAGCTAGTACTCCCTGTTTAAGCACTCTACTTTCATTATCTCACTGAATCCTCAGAATAATCCTCTGAGGTCCAGTCTTGTATTATCCCCTTGTGAAGATACTATGTGTGTACGCTCCATACTTTTGCTTTTTAGTTTGTTTTTCAGATAAGGTTTCATACTTTTGCTCAGCAGGCCTCAAACTGTGCTCCTCCCATCTCTACCTCATGAATAGCTCTTAATTACAAAAGCATCAGTTTACTTACCATGGCCTCATCCTTTCCAAACCATGACACAGAACTCAGAGCTTATGATTAGGTGAATCTCAAAAAAAAAAAGCTTCCATAATAAAATGGGTTCTAGAAAAAGAAGGGGATATTCCCTTTTTGTGGAGATCCACAATGTTCATCAAGATGTCAAAGCTGCTGAAAAAGCTTTCAAAAAAATCTGCTTGATTCCAATTAATTCAGTGGTTCCCAAACTTATCTGAGCATGGAGCACATTTTTTGTAAAGAATGACATTCCTATGGACGTTTTCAGAACATTTTCTTTCTAGGACATCCATTTGAGAGAACACTTACTGAATTTCAAGTCATTTCCTTTTACAGCTTTGATTTAAACTAAAAGAAAAGTGAAGCACAATTTTGTCCACTTTGCAAGTTAAGAGCACCAATTAAGTCCCAAATGACAAATGTCATTAAGAGTTTGGTGCCAGGACCACTAGGAAGTAGTCTACTTCCTTTCTCTAATTAATGAGAATTTTGTGACTTACTGTGCCTGTCTTTTTGTTTTGGCTTTCTGAAAACTCAAGTGGAAAACAATTGTCAGCTCAGTTTTGTGGCTTCTATGTATTTTTGCATTTTTTGTAGTTGTTTTATTTTTAGTCTAGTATTGATTTTCCTTGTCCCAATTCTGTATTTGAGTCTAGCTGGAATTATTCTTTATGATATGATGAATGATGTTATATTATTGGCAGAATAGATTATAAATAATCAAAACTGACCTGAAAAAAATATGTCATATGGCCTCATTGCTGACATGGTCATGCCTGTGGTATCTGATCAAAAAACAATTTTTAAAATCAATACTAACTTAAAAATTATACCTTATAAATAACCAGTAAAAGGAGAGGCTTGAGTTTCCCAATAGGACATACATTCATATAGACAGATGCCTTTGCTGAATTTTTATTGGAATAGATTTTACTTTTCTAGATGACAAAGCTAAATCATTGTTTCAGTAACCAAATTGTCACAGCCTTACAAAAATATAGTTAAGAAAGACATGCCCATGATATATCCCTATTTCAGTAAACAATGTAGTTGACTACAGTTGAAAAATCATCATTTGCTTACGAAGAAAGAAAATTTGGTATAATTTTTGACACAGTAATTTATGAAGTTATGGATGTGCCAATTCATTGAAGAATCAACCCAACAAGCTGCAGACCAACAAGCAAATGTTAACTAAGGGCATAAATTTGGTAAAACGAAGAAATATGATCCTGCAGCATGGATGGAGATGCTTGAGTGCTAGATAGGTGCTGCTGGAAGCAGCAGTTCAGGATGGTTTTGTGCCACTGTTTCAAACTCCTGGAACACTTTCAGATATCAGCTGTATGGATCACTTTTCATTGAGCTCCAAAGCCCTAAGTTCCAGACTTTAATCGCAGCCATGGTAACTGTTCAGATAAAGTCTCTGTGTGAGAATAAATCATTTGGAAATACTAGCATTTGTTTCTTTCACTTTGCTCTTCTACGCAGCAAAGGGATGTTCTGTGGCTCTCAGGAAAGGGTTGTTATAATAAATTTGTAAGAAACAAAAGCAGTTTGACTTTTCCCTTTCACCTTCCATATAGATCTTTGAAACTTGCTATAGCAAATAGACTGAGGGAAAATGAAAGTCAAATCTTCTGCCATAGATATGCTACCTAAAACAGAAAAGAGAAAGACTTGAATCGAGTCATTATTTGTCTGGGCAGAGGTCTGATGGGCTAAAGCTGGTATGGTCAAAGATTTGGGCTCCATTTGTAAGGAAACGGAAAGACTTGGGAAAAAAAAATCATATGAAGTGAAGTAAGCCAGACCCAAAGAAACATAGGTCCCATGGTTTCCCTCATTTATAATCATTAGTTTATGTCCAGGATAGTCCTAGCAGATGAGCAGAATAGCTCAATAGCTGTGTACTTATGACCATGTAAGATGATGCTAAGTGAAATGAACTCCAAGACATGGACATAAAAGATTTTTCTTTGTTGTTTTTTTAAATGTACTATGTGATTTCTTGTTTATTTTGTGTTTTTTCTCACTATGGTTTATCCCCTGTTGACACTGTATTTGGTTTTGGTACCCTGGATATGGCATATATGTTTATTTGAACTAAGGAATGGAACAAAATGGTGAGACAAAGGACAAAGGGCGAACCAAAGCAACAGCCATACTCACAAGAGAGTCTGTTGGAAATGACCTGTACAACTGGGGGGAAGAAAGCTGAGGTGGAGGGAAAGTGGGAGAAAAATGAGGGAAGGGGTAACAAGTTTGACAAGAAATGTACTCACTACCTTACTTGTGTAACTGTAACCCCTCTGTACATCACCTTGACAATAAAATTTTTTGGTTTTTGGGTTTTTTTTTGGGTCCGGTCGTGGGGCCTGAACTCTGGGCCTGGGCACTGTCCCTCAGCTCTTCAGCTCAAGGCTAGCGCTCTACCACTTGAGCCACAGCGCCACTTCCGGCTTTTTTTCTTTTTGCTTATGTGGTGCTGAGGAATCAAACCCAGGGCCTCAGGCATGCAAGGCAAGCGCTCTACCACTGAGCCACCTTCCCAACCCGACAATAAAATTTTTAAGAAATTAAAAAAAAAAGATTTGGGCTCCATTTGTATTTCAGTTCCCTCTTAAGCTGGCTTCCAGCTTCAAGATGGCCTCCTGGTACAAGATGGTTGTTGGACCTCTAGCCAGTGCATCTGCATCTGAGACAAGAGGGACCCAAAAAGGCAAGGTCCATCCCTTCCCACTGAGTCAAATCACTACATAGCTACCTCAGAAGTCTCACACCTCACTCACACTTATTTTTCATTTTCCAAAATATAAACGGATAGCCATCAAAAGAGTCTAGAAAATATAAATCATTGGTAGGGCACATGGTTGATCTAAATAAATAAGCACTGTGTTGGTAAAGCATTAAGAGATCTTGCATGTAGGGTTGAAAACAGTAGACCCCACTGAATTACTGAAACATCCAAAATGTAACATTAATACCATAAATTGAGAATAATCCTTGATGATGCTAGAGTAACTTCTCACCCCCATGAGATGAGATGGACTGAGGGCAAAGGGAAGGAACAGAAAGGAAGTAGGGGTGAAAATGGGTGTTGTGGGTCTCAAGTGGGCCCATTGAGACTTATCTGAGTCTTGCACTGAGATTTATCCCCAGGACTCGTCTCAGAGAAGTCCTCAGACACTGGAGAAATCCAAAAGCTGAGAAGTCCTATGCCATTTAGGAGGTGACAATCTCACAGGACTTCCTCAATCCTACCTGGTATGGGATCAAAAGGGCATGACTAGGAGGCAGAGCCTTGCCAAGGTTGAGAGTTCCTGTGATTCCACAGTAGTGTAGGAGAGCCCTTTCTCTCTCTTATGAGTTTGAAAGGGACCACCAGTCTGAAGGCTGGGACTGAGATGCAGGTGACCTTCCTGGACCAACTGCTGGATGGCAGATGGAGAGCCCAGATGTCTTAGAAATGTCCTGCTGGGGTGATGTATATCATTGTAGATACCAGTGGGAACAAATGCTCCCCCCCCCAATATTGTGGCTCTGTGATGTGAACAGTCCCAGCATTTAGGCAGGAAATAGGGAATAGTGAAATCTCCAACTTGACTAGAATAAAATCCTGATTTGAGTGAGAAAACTCTGGGCTGAGCTTACTTTAAAATTCTGGGACTAAGTGCCGCCACCAGAATGAGGACATTAAGAGGAAACGTTAGCTACAGAAATAACAACCCATTATACATTGAGGGTCTGATTTGCACAATTCATGCTCCCTCAACTTCTCAGATATCACTTATTTTTTTTGTCAGTCGTGGGGCTTGAACTAACTCTGGGCTTGGGCACTGTCCCTGGGCTCTTCAGCTCAAGGCGAGCTCTCTACCAAATGAGCCACAGGGCCTCTTCCAGTTTTCTGTGGTTAATTGAAGATAAGAGTCTCATGGACTTTCCTGCCTGGGCTGCCTTTGAACCATGATCCTCAGATCTCAGTCTCTTGAGTCGCTAGGATTACAGGCATGAGCCACCAGCGCCCGGCTCAGATCTCACTTTTGAAAGTGATTCAGAATTAATTTTGGCACCTTTTTCCTTCAAGGGTACATGAAAAGCAGTGGCTAGTGAGCATTTTTCTGTTTAAACTGAAGTTATTTTGACAAACAGAGCATCATTGTCACTTTGCTTTAGTAACACTTGTACCTTATTTCCATGACTTACAAACATTCTCCAGGCCACTGAAGTTATTTTGACAAACAGAGCATCATTGTCACTTTGCTTTAGTAACACTTGTACCTTATTTCCATGACTTACAAACATTCTCCAGCCCACACCAGCAAGCGTGAAAGACTATTTGTAAACAGGCTGCATTTGAGGGGACCAATTTGTTCTGGCTTGTTCATGACTCTCCTGGTTTTAGCAATCAAAGGATAGCATGCCAGGAATCCTTTTCAACAGTCCTGGAAAAACCAACACAGTTGATCCACTGCTATGATTTGGATAGATTTGAATGTCCCAAGGCTTCATATGTTGAAATATAGTATTTATTGTAAGGTGTTAAAAGGGTGAAAACTTAATCTGACTATGGTGTAAAGATCACATAAAATCTTTAGGGTGGAACCTCCATGATGGAATCCTGGTGGCTTCCAAGAAAGAGAGACCTGAAGGTAACACCATGTGCACTGGTTGCCTCTTGTTTGGATCACCTTGGAAGTGAAACAAAAAGAAAGAAGTGTATCACCAGATCAAACCCCTAGCTAGAGCTTGTACTCCTATAACCATAAGCCAAAATAAGCCTCTTTTCTTTACAAAGTAGCCTGCCTCTGGTATTTAGTTAAAGAAATGACAACCTAATACAGTTACTCTGATGTTACCCAGTAGGCTTGTAAACATATAGATTCCTGGACTTGATTAGAACTTCTACTCAACAAGGGTAGGGGCCAGGCATGAACATTTTTTTTCTTATAACAAATTCCCAGGAGATTGTAATGCTGTTAAGCTATAGGCCTTCCTGTGTTGGTCTATGACAGATTTGTTTCTTCCAAGTTAACAGAATAAAGCAATTGATTTGCATAATCAATGCCAAATTGATAGCAAAAGCTTTGATCAAGATCAAGTTTTTCTCCACCTATTTTAGAGCAGCTACTTAGACCTACAAGCCTGGTGCGGCTGTAGTAGAGTTTGTACCTGGAAGGCTAAGCCTACAACCTTTGCCTAGAACCTTTCTAGAAATTCTGTAAACACACACACACACACACACACACACACACACACACACACACACACACCATACTATCACCCCACCACCACCACATACACTCTCTCTTTCTCTCTCTCTCTCTTTCTGATAAAAGCCGGCAAAAATAACAAAAAAGAAATTTCTTCTAATCTATGACTAAATCCTTAAAACTATGAAGGGACATGGCCACAGGGTATGAGAAATGGTACGGCACAGGAAAAGAAGTCAGGGCACATTTCAGGCCTAGAGGAGAAGGAAAAACAGAAGTTTCCATCAGTGCTAGGCATGTCTGGGCAAAAAACTCCTGCCCACCTCAGCAGGTCACAGGGACCGCCAAACCAGCTGGAGGAAAGAAAACTAAAGCATTCCTAAACAATGACTTCAATCAACAGAGATGACCTCATTCCTTTCATTCCCAACCAGAAGCCTTCCTGGCTCCATGGCTAAACAAAAGCAAAAATGTGTTTCTCTAACAGACTGAAATGAACAGGCTGGAAAGGTGAATGATGAAAGTACTGAGTTTTAAGGAGCACACCCCCACCCATACACATAGTTTACCTTAGACAATTATGGTCGTATGAAGACACTAGACACAGTGAAACTCCTGAGCTAATAAAGAAGACCAGAGACACAGATCCTGGTATTACAAGAAATTTAGCAAGGACTCCCCAAATCTTCTCATCACTCTGAAGAACTTAACTTTAAGGCCATTCCTTTTGAAGGTTTATTTAAACTATACAAAATATAGGTGGAGAAGGCAAAGATGGCAAATATACTCTTTGTTACAAGGTTATACTTTGCTAAATCAAGCATGGAAGGGTAAAAAATAAATCATGACAGTTCTTGGATTTAGTTCAAACATGCCAATTAAGTTCTTTTTTTTTTTTTTTTTTTTTTTTGCCAGTTGTAGAGCTTGAACTCTGGGCCTGGGCACTGTCCCTGAGCTCTTCAGCTCAAGGCTAGCACTATACCACTTGAGCCATAGCACAACTTCTGGCTTTTTTCTGCTTATGTGGTGCTGAGGAATCAAACCCAGGGCGTCATGCATGCAAGGCAAGCACTCTACCATCGAGCCACCTTCCCAGCTCCGCCAATTAAGTTCTTGAAAATGGATGATGCGTATGTAAGATGCTTAAGCTAATATTTAACAGGATGAAGTCATGCTTGTCTAGGAAGCATTACTCAGCCATTGGATCAGCACTCTCAGAGAACATCATCTAGTAACAGGGCATCCACACATTTAGGAAAGTCCCTTGATAAAAGAACTAGAAGAAACATAGGTCCCATGGTTTCCCTTATTTGCAATATCTAGTATATGTATGAGTCAAGCACAAAAGGTCAGATAATGTGATGTTAGGAAAATGAACCCTTAGATATGTATTTTAATGCTTTTTTATTTCATGCATTTGTTTCTAACGCATTTATAAGATTATCTCTTTGTTGCTTTGCATGTCCCTCCCCCACAGTATAACTCATGCTTTCACTATATTTGATGTCAGTATAACTTGTGGAGGAGATGGGGAAAAACAAGTCGTTTAAGGATACAGGTGGACCTGTTGCAACAATGAGAAGTACAAGGTCATGTCGAAAACGAGCTTTACAATGTTGGTGGGGGGGGAGGGGGAGGATTGGGGGGGGTAGGGGGGAAGTAGGGAAGGGATGTGAAGGGTAAACAAAGGAGGAGGCTGCAATGCTTGATAAGAAATGTACGCATTATCCTGCCCATGTAATTGTAACCCCTCTGTACAGTATGTTCTCAAAAAAAATTAAATTAAATTAAAAAAAAAAAAGAACTAGATTCTTCTATGTCATGGTAGGCCATTAATGCCATCTGATTTTTAAGCCCTATAAATATATATAATAATTAGGAATTCAAAATAAAATTAAATTAAGCTGGGCATCCGTGGTTTGTGCCTGTAATCCTAGCTACTCAGGAGGTTGAGATCTGAGGGTCATGGTTCAAAGCCAGCCTGTGCAAGAAAGTTCATGAGTCTCTAATCTCCAATGAACAATCAAAAACAACTGAAAGTGGAGTTGTGGCTCAAATAGTAGATCACTTAACCTTGAGCAAAGGAAAGCTCAGAGGCAGAGCTCAGGCCCTAAATTCAAGTCTAGGACCAGCAAAAATTAATTAATTAATTAATTAGATTAAACTATAAACTCTACTAATTTGCAAGATAGATGCAGATGTGCAACTTTGTGCAAATTTGATTATTATTCTGTAAGATCCCCATCTTGAAGGGAAAACACTATATGAAGGGAGATGTACTCATCACCTGACTTATGCATGTAATTATAATTCCTATGTATATCACCTTTATAATAACTAAAATAAATAATTTAAAAAGATTCCCCTCTTGAAAGGCTTTTTAAAAAAATTGGTCATGAGTGAACTCTGGGCCTGGGCGCTGTACCTCAGCATTTCAGCTCAAGGCTAGCGCTCTACCACTTGAGCCACAGCACCACTTCTGCCCTTTTCTGCTTATGTGGTGCTGAGAAATCAAACCTAGAGCCTCATGCATGCAAGGCAAGCACTCTACCACTGAGCCACCTTCCCAGCCCCTTGAAAGGAATTTTTTACTTTCTTCTTAAAACTTGAATTTTTATCCACTAGAAAAGTTGTATGTGTATTTATATCCCTTGTCAGATGAACAGTTTGGTTACATTTTCATTCTAGTAATTGTTTTCTTTGACATGCAAGTTTTTAATTTGATGCAGTCCTATTTGTTAATCTCTTATTTCTTGAGTAATTGGAGTCTTAGTCAGAAAGTTATCATGTAGTCTTTTTCTTCCTGGGATTCTTCTAAGTTCTGCTATAGTAATTTCAAAGTTAGTTTTACATTACAGTCTTTGGTCTACTTTGATTTGACTTTTGTATGGAGTGAGAGATAAGGGTCTAGTTACATTGTTCTACATGTGGATATCAAATTTTCCTAGCACCATTTGGAGAAGAAGCTGTCTTTTTTCCCAGCATCTGTTTTTGGCATCTCAGTTGAAATCAGATGGGTGGACTTTTTCTGGTTTTTCTACCATATTCCATGGGCCTGGTTTTATTACTATGTAGTATAATTTGGAGTTAGGTTTTATGATAATTGCAACATTGCTTTTTTCGCTTACAGTTGCTTTGGCTTTGACTGTTTGAAGTCTTTTGTGCTTCTATCTGAATTTTAGGGTTGATTTTTTGGTATTTGGGAAGAATGTCATTAAAATTTAATGGGAGTTGCATTGAATCTGTAGATCACTTTGGTAGACTAGCCATTTCTACAATATTGATTCTGTCAATCCATGAACATGAGATGTCTTTCAAGTTCTATTGTCTTCTTCAATTTTTTTCAATGTATTATAGTTTTCATTGAGGAGGTCTTTTTATCTCATTAATTAAATATATTCCTAAATTGTTTTTTTTGTTGTTGTTGTTTATTTTTGGTCATGGGGCTTGAACTCTGGGCCTGGGCATAGTCCTTCGGCTTTTCAGCTCAAGGCTAGTGCTCTACCACTTGAGCCACAGCATCACTTCAGGTTTTCTGGTGGTTTATTGGATATAAGAGTCTCACAGACTTTCCTGCACTGGCTGGTTTTGAACTGCAATCCTCAGATCTCAGGCTTCTGAGTGGCTAGGATTACAGGTGTGAGCCACCAGCACCCAGCAAAGATATGATGTGAAAGTTTTTTTTTGTTTGTTTTTGTCAGTCATGGGGCTTGAACTCTGGGCCTTGGCGCTGTCCCTGAGTACTTCAGCTCAAGGCAAGCACTCTACCATTTGAGCCACAGTGGTACTTCCCCTAAATTAGTTTTTTGTTCGTTTTTGTGCTGGTTGTGAGGCTTGATTTATGGGTCTGGGTGCTGTCCCTGAGCTTTCTTGGGTTTTGCTTATTCACATTTTTCTAAGAGCTTGAGATTCATCATTTGGTTATTTATCTGAGATCTCTCCAACTTGCTAATGAAGACATTCATGGTTATAAACTTTCTTCTTAGCACTGCCTTTGCCTTATTGTGTCCCAAAGGATCCAAAAGTAGATTGTATTTTGATTTTCATGTGAATCTAATTAGTTTTAAATTTCTGTCCTGACTTCTTCAATGGCATATATATATACTATTAACTGGGAGAGAGCAGGGAAAAGGTGACATGGTCCAAAAAGAAATGTACTCTTGGGCTGGGAAGTTGGCTCAGTGGTAGAGTGCTTGCCTTGCATGCCTGAGGCCCTGGGTTCGATTCCTCAACACCACATAAGCAAAAAGAAAAAAGCCGGAAGTGGCACTGTGGCTCAAGTGGTAGAGCACTAGCCTTGAGCTTAAGAGCTGAGGGACAGCGCCTAGGCCCAGAGTTCAGGCCACATGACCGGACCCAAAAAATATATTAAAAAATAAATAAATTAATTAATTTAAAAAAAAAAGAAATGTACTCTTTCCCTAACTAACGTAACTGTAACCTCTCTGTAGAACACTTAAAATAACAATAAAATTTTTTCTTAAGTTTAAAAATTGTTTCTTTTATTGTAAAGATACTGTACAGAGGGATTATGATTATATGAGTAAGGTAATGATTGCATTTCTTTTTCTTTTTTTTTTTTTTTTGGGTCCGGTCATGGGGCCTGAACTCTGGGCCTGGGCGCTGTCCCTCAGCTCTTCAGCTCAAGCCGAGCACTACACCACTTGAACCACAGCGCCACTTCCGGCTTTTTTCTTTTTGCTTATGTGGTGCTGAGGAATCAAACCCAGGGCTTCATGCATGCAAGGCAAGCGCTCTACCACTGAGCCACCTTCCCAGCCCAATGAGTGCATTTCTTGTAGAGCATTCTTACTCCCTCCTTTGTTTTTCTCCTACTATCCCTTCCCTCCCCCACCTCCTCCACTCCTCCCCTTCACTCCCACCCCCCTGCCGGAAGTTGTAAAGTTTATTTCCAACATAATGTGTATTATAAAGTAGCAATAAAAATTTTAAATAAAAACAAAAGTGTACTATTTAGTCTCCATGTGTTTGAATACTCTAGCTATCTAGCTATTTACTTCTAATTTTACTGCTATAGTCTATTAGGAAACAAGAAATTATTTATCTTTGGGTTTTACTAGTTTGTTTAGTTTGACTGCTGCTTTGTTTGATTCTTTCCTAATTCTCATTGGTTCATCTCTTCTTCTCTTAAAATCCTTACCTGAACTCTCATGTTTGTGAGAGTCTTTCTTCCTCTTTTCTGTGTAGAATTCCCTTGAGTACCTTCTGCAATCAGGATCGGTGGAGATGAACTGCTTTAGCTGATATGGTAAGGTTTTTATCTTTCCATCAAATTTGAAGGATAACATTGCTGGATATAATAATCTTAGCTAGCAGTTAATTTCTTTCAGAGCCTGAAATTGTCCCTTACTTTCCTGGGTTTTAGTGTTTTGCAGAGATGCCTGAGGTATTCTGATGTCTTTACCTTTGTATGTAAGCTCTCTGTGTGTGTGTGTGTGTGTGTGTGTGTGTGTGTGTGTGTGTGTGTGTGTGTGTGTGTGTACATGTGTTCATGCCAGGATGTGAGCTTAAACTCAGGTACTTGCTTTGGCATTTGTTTGGTCTTTTTTTTTTTTATGTTTGGTGCTCTACCACTTGAGCCATGTCTCCAAGCCCAGTATTTGCCAGTTAATTGGAAATAGAGTTGTAGGCTTTTCTGCCTAGACTGGCTTTGAACCAAGATCCTTCACATCTCCACCTAAGTAGTTAGGCATGTCTTTAGGACTGCTCTACCATGAGAGCATTGAGTGAGGATACTGCCCAGGGATCCCTTCCTCTATCATCTGGTTGCTGCTGGGGGGGGGGGGGCGGGGGGGGAGGGTGCAGAGTTGCCTTTTCTTGGCTTATCATTCTGTTTTGGGAAAAGGTGCTCTTCCTACTTGGGACCCTACTGCCAGATAAATATGTGCCCTGACAAATAAGTTTTGACCTTTGTAAGTATTTCTGTATAAGTTGCTAAGTGAAACTAATACTAATTGCTATTCAGGCATAACCTAAGTGATCATAATGATATGTGAGATAAGTACGCCTGATCGCAACTGCAATGAGGATGCGAGGAGGCCCAGAAAGAGGAATAAGGGGAACCACTTTTCCTTGATTCATAACATAGTATCTGTTTGGAGTACATGAGAAAAAGGGATCAAAGGTTGCTATGTTTCTAGGCAAGGGCTGGGTATGTATACTACAACAAATGGGAGGAAACATTATTACTTAATGAACCAGAGAAACAGTTCACATAATTATCAATCATGTATGTTTCTGTTTCATTCTCACATATAAGATTCGGCCCAAATTGTCTGTGGAGAAGTTTGATCTCTGAAAGACTGGGGTACTACAAATTTGCAATACATTAACTAATATAAATTATCTTGCAACAGAAATTTAAAGTGTTTAATAAAACTTTCTCAATACGTTGGCAGGATTTGAGACCAGGATTTAAAAGCACTTTGTAAAGGGGAAAATGCCAAACAAATGCCAGTCATTATTTAGCTGAACTAAAGAAGGTTTAGTCATTTTGACTTGTAAGTTCATGTTGGATAATATGAACTAATTTCCAATTCAATCCCATGACAGTATTTATTAGTGCCATCTGCTGGAAGTTCCTGAAAAATTTATGAGTTCAAGACGAACAGAATGATAAACAGCATAGTACATTGTCTTTTAAGTTCATGCCTCCTTTACATATTAAAATTAATGTAGGGAAAGTGCCTGGCATAATTGTTTTTGCTATGAACATCTATTACTTCAACATTTTAGCCTGTCTGGTTATGGATACATGTATCATGACCAGAGTTACCTCTTCCACTCTTTCCTCTTCTCCCTTCCCTTCTTCTTTCCCCTGCCAGTCTCATCAAGTTTTCTTGTTGCGCTTGCACACATACACATAGATGATTGTGACGATATTCATCAGCCTTTCCCACTCCATTAGCTTCCCCCTCACATTACTATCCACACTAGTCTAGACATGTTTCACCTTCCTAATGATGTTTTTGTTACATTGTATGTTCACTGTTCAAAGAGAGGTTGCAAATATCAGTTTGACTCAGGGTGATTATTTGTGTGTGAATGTATGACTTTCTTGTATTAAAATTTGTCCTATAAAACGGTTTGATACTAAATGAATGTTTCATAAACCATAGCATTCATTGATTCATTCAACCAATATGTTTTTGCTGTCTGTCAACCTCCTGTGCTAAGACCATGTGTATAAGGAAGTGTAAGTAATTGACCTGCTTGTGAAGGCCTTGGATCCTTCCTCCTTTCTATGGCGCGGAAAGAACAGATTCATAAGAACAACTAAATATACTGCATTGGAATTAACACAAGTTCCCTAGGGAAAGCTCAAGAAGGGATTTCCAAATTCAGTGAGTGGTGATCTTCTCCACAAGACATTTTTGTTGTTGTTGTTATTGTTGTTGTTTTGTTTTGTTTTAGCAGAAGGGAAAGAGAATTACTAAAGAAAAAACTCATCTTGGGAAATGACACCATCAGGTAAGTAGATGTGCGTATAACTGAAATCATTCAGAATATACATTTTTATGGGTTTTTTTCCTTTTGGTCATATATCTCAAGCATTTCCTGTATTATTTAGGGCTTACTGATGATTAAAGTATTTCCCTGAGCAACTAGAACTCAGAACTATGGGGACTGCTGGCAGATGAGTAGAATATTTCTCCCTGGTGGCTCATTCAGGGAGAAAAGAAGCTGGGATCTTTGCCTTACATTTTCCATGTGTCATTGGTTAGGGATGCTTCCACCACTGTGAACATTCCCACTCTGCTACTGGCTGGGTTAAGAGAAAGCCCTCACAGAATCACAGGTGCTTGCAGCAGGATGTCATTAGTATGTAAGAGAATGATAAATGATACGGATGGACTTTGGGTGGGTAATCAACAGCACTTACTACAGACAACACATCTTGAGTAAGGATAGAGCATTCCAAGCACATTCCTAAGAAGCACATGCATTGTCTTCTCTAATATAGCCACTCTAGAAATTCTATTATTGCAGAGATAAATCTCATATGCCTTCTATTGAAGCAGTTTTGTGCAACTTGTCTTTATAGAGTAATTCCTGTGAACTACTCACAACCTGTGAACTTGTGAAGCAGACATCATAGGTTTCCACCAGATTATTCTGATAGCCTGTTCACATGTAGTCCCTTGCACTCTATTATTTTCTGTAATGGTTCGACATATTTTTGGACTGCGTACAATTGTCTCCTTTTTAGCTCTCCTTTTATAGGTGGTAGAAATTGATTCTACTTCTCTCAGCATTGGAGCTGCATTAAAGTCAGCATCCCCTTCCTTTGTCCCAAGTTCATTGTACACACTTGAAGGACAACTTTTGTAACACCAAGGGAAAGATCATTACAACTACTGATTATAGGGCAAATGACATAAACTGTCACTGTTCTTAACAAAATCTAATTTTCTAGGTGTCTTTGTTTCTTTTTTTTTCTAATTTTAAGGTATATTTATAAATTTTTAAATTATTGTAGCAGTGGCACACAGGGGTGTCACAGTTGCTTAAGTCAGGTAATGAGCACATTGCTTTTAGAACCATGTCATCCCTTCCCTCACTCTCTCCCATTGTTTCCCTCCCGTCCCACACGGCATTAGTGAGTACCTTTGCTGCATTTGTTCCCTTTGTCTTACCTCTTCTGTGGCCCCTTTTCTCACCTTCCCAAAGACAGATAAACTAACAAACATGACAAGAAGAAAGACAACAAAAGCAGCAACAATAACCACAAATCTCTTGTTTCCATTTCTTGGAGCTGATTTTGTAAAATATTATTTCATATGATCATATTCATACAGCTATTGAGCGTTTGTGATCTGCTTCTAGGAATATCCTCCTTGTTCTCAAAGTCACTGTGTGATTGTCTGTAGAGATTTGTATAATTTATCATGTCCAAGTGTTTGTTTGTTTTTTATTTACCATTCAGTGTGTTTACTTACAGATTTTTGGGCACATTCTAGTCACCACATTCTAGTTACCACATATGTTTTTTGGGTTTAGCTTAATTTGTTTAATATAATTTTTTCCAAGTCTTTCCATTTCCTTACAAATGGTACAATGTGTGTGTGTGTGTGTGTGTGTGTGTGTGTGTGTGTGTGTATGTGTATCTCACATTTTCTTAACCCACTCATCCACTGAGTGTTATCTGAATTGATTCTATATCTTGGCTATAATAAACGATGCTGCAATGAACATGGGTATACTGGTTGCTTTGGTGTGGCATTGTTTATATCAGTCATGGAGGTTGAACTCAGGGCTTACGTGCTGTCCCTGAGCTCTTTTGGTCAAGGCTAGTGTGCTACCACTTTGAGCCACAGTGTCACTTCTGGTTTTCTAGTAGTTAACTGGAAATAAGAAATCTCATGGATTTTCCTGCCCAGGCTATCTTTGAACCATGATCCTGACCAAGCAGTGACGACTCATTTTTTTAAAATATAATTTTATTATTAATTAATTATTATTATTATTTGGGTGTTGTATAGAGGGATTATCATTTCATAAGTCAAGTAATGAGTATATATCTTTTTTTAGACAATGTTATCCCTTCCTTTTCTCTCTTTAGAGATAGCTCTCAGTCTATCTGAGGCTGGATTTGAACCTGTAGTACTTCTACCTCTACTTTCTAAGTGCTAGGATTACATGTATGTACCACCCTATCAATTGTTAGTAGGTTTCCTTGAACGTTTCTCCACTGTTAAATGCCTTTCAGATAAAGCATTCATTTTTCATCACTGTAACAAAATACCAGAAAAAAACTCCTTGGGAGAAGCAAACTTTATTCTGGACCACAGTTTCAGAGGTTTCAGTCTGTAGTCACTTGATTCCATGTTTCTGGGCTTGGGATGAAGTACTAAAACATGGAGAAAAAGTATGGCAGAGCAAAACTTCTTACCTCATGGTAGTGAGGAAGCAAAAAGAGAGGAAGAAGCCAAAGATATAATACACCCTTCATGTCTCTAGTGACCTATTTCCTCCAGCTCACTCTCCTCAAAGCCCATGAAGTATGATTTTATTAATGGATTAACCATTCATGGAGTCAGAGTCCTCTTAATTCAACCAGTCATGGTTCAATTATCTCTCAATAGCTGTGCTAACTGGGGACTAAGCTACACTCACGTGTATCCTTTGCTGGGGGACACAAACCACAGTAGGCAGTTTCCAGACACTTTGAATGATTTTTTAAAATATCTTGAGCTCCCCACTCCATCATTTTTGTTTCTTCTCTTATCAGCATTTGAGAGGATGAACGTGAGTGAAGCAAAAAGTGACTGACCAAATGCCTTCACTTTGTGGAAAGGTTCTCTCCTCTAGTTTGAGGGCCAGGGATGAAGCTAAGCGGTACAGTGTTTGCCTAGAGTACACAAAGTTCTGAATTCAATCCACCAGAACATATCCACATGCAATACACACACATTTTAGTTTTGATAATAAGCACTCCACTTTGATAAAATCCCAACTCTTTTCATTTCTACCATGGCTTACTAGTCAAAGTCTAATCAAAATTACTTCAATCTAGCTGAGGCAGGAGAGTCCTGTGGCAGGAAAGTTCTGTGAGACTCTTATCACCAATTAATCACCCAAAAATTGGAAGTGGTGCTGTGGCTCAAAGTGGTAGAGCCTTGAGTGAAAAAGCTCAGAGACAGGACCCAGGCCCTAAGTTCAAGCCCTATGAGTGACATATATATATATATATATATATATACATACACACACACACACATATATGTGTGTATATACAAACAACAAAACAACAATAATAACAACAACAATAAAAAAAACCTTCAGTTATTTCACATACGAGATTTAATAGAGAAGTTACAAAAGCAAGAAGAGGGCTAAAGTAGCAAGAATGGAGCGATGAGCTAACAGAGCTCAGGAAACTGAGGAATCTGCCACATTTTATGACTAGGGAGAAAGAAGGAAATGATGTTGTTATGTTATCTAGGTCTATCAGGCATTTATCACCATTGTTGCTGAGGTCTGTTGCTGCCACCCTCTGCCCACCAATGGCTGTGGCCCATTGCCACCACCCCTAACACTGGAATTTTTAGCCATCAGAGGTTACTAGAGAAAGAGCAATAGCTCTTTCCTCCTCCCTTTAAGTATTTCCCTTTGGCACTGGGAAGTTTCTTGATAGGAAATGTTGCTTTCAGGATGTAGAATTCAGTTTTGTCTAGTAGACCTTTCTTCAGAGATGAAATGATCTATAATTTGTGGTACATGATACAACAGCCACCAGACAGTCACATGGGGACTGCTGAGTGTTTAAAAAGTGGCTGGCATGACCAAGGAAGGAAATTTTAAGTTGCAGGTTTTTTTTTTAAATTAGTTTGATTTGAAGAGACACATGTGGTTAACAGTTTTTATATTAAACAGCACAGATCTAGGATCAGAAATTCCCAGCAGAGGATGGAAGGAGCTGAACTGGCATTAAAGCAAGCTGGGAGTGCGCCTGCTGTGTCCATGGAGAGAGCCTGCAGGGTCTGAGCTCGGCCCGAGGTGCCGGGACGCCGGGACCGCGGGACGGCGAAGATGTCGGCCTCGTTAGTCCGGGCTACTGTTCGTGCTGTGAGCAAGAGGAAGCTGCAGCCCACTCGAGCCGCCCTCACTCTGACACCTTCAGCAGTAAACAAGATAAAACAGCTTCTTAAAGATAAGCCTGAACATGTAGGTGTGAAAGTTGGTGTCCGAACCAGAGGCTGTAATGGCCTTTCTTATACTCTAGAATATACAAAGACAAGAGGAGATTCTGATGAAGAGGTTGTTCAAGATGGAGTCAGAGTATTCATCGAAAAGAAAGCACAACTAACACTTTTAGGAACAGAAATGGACTATGTTGAAGACAAGTTATCCAGTGAGTTTGTCTTCAATAACCCAAACATCAAAGGAACTTGTGGCTGTGGAGAAAGTTTTAATATTTGAAACATTAGGATTCTGGCTGTAAACTCCAGGAAACCTTGAAAGTTGCTGAAGAAATCATGTGACTGTCCTGTGTCAGGTCTATGATGTGTGGCTGCATTATTGGGGAAATAAAGTGATGCATTTTCAAAATGAAGCTGACTGGCTAGAATCCAGAAGATATGATATTTATACCCTCTGTAGTGGACAGAATTAAGAAACCAGTGCTTGCTGAATTGTTTTTCTGTTCTGTATAGTAAAATATCCTGCCCTGCCTCAACTCTCTTAAATCCTTTGTTTGAAACTAGTTTCATTAAAGTTGATTTTGCTAAATAAAAAAAAAAAAAAAAAAAAAAAAAAAAAAAAATAAAGCAAGCTGGCAGACTGGTGGGGAATCAAGACTGGCTTGTAACCCTGGCTCTGTCAAGTTTGTAATCTTGGTTCCATATAATCTTGGGCAAGTTACTCAATATCTGGGAGCTATCTGTAAAAAAAAAAAGCAATAATAAAAGCAAATAACACCACCTAAACCTACAATTATAGAGTCACAGTCAGAACTAAACAAAATGATGCAACCATTCAACAAATGCCTGACTCATAGTAAGTTCCCAATAAATGTTCATTGTAATTATCATCAAAATAAATACATCCAAAACTTTGATCATAGAGGGTGGGGTAAGATACAGAAAGTCTGTGGAAAAATCATAGTCCATGTATCTCCAAATGTTTCTTTTGATTAAAATTCTGTAAATGTATTTACTACATATTTTTTTCTGCATTTTTTTGTTTTCTTGTCCAGGAAATGATCTTAGCCTCTTTATTGGTTTTTTTTGTTTTTGTTGGTTGTGGGGCTTGAACTCTGGGCCTGAGCTCTGTCCCTCTGTTCTTCAGCTCAAGGCTAGCACTCTACCACTTGAGCTACAGCACCACTTCTGGTTTTCTGGTGGTTTATTGGAGATAAAAGTTTCACAGACTTTCCTGCCTGGGCTGGCTTTGAACTACCACCTCAGATCTTAGCCTCCTGAGTAGCTAGGATTACAGGCATGAGCCACCGGTGCCCGGCTTGTTGTTATGTTTATATTGGTACTAGGAATTTGGCTTTTTTTGCTTAAGGCTGGAGCTCTACCACTTCTGGCTTTCTGCTGGTTAATTGAAGATAAGAGCCTCTTGGAATCATCTATCTCGGTTGACTTCAAACTGAGATCCTCAGATCTCAGCTTCCTAAGTAGCTAGAATTTTAGGCATGAGCCACCAGTGTCTTGCTTCTTTAGTATTTAACTTATAGCATGGATTATATTTTTATTTGATTTACTTATCATACCATTATAATCATATCATTATGAAAGACTGACTCAATTATCAAATGCTATGGAAGTACACAATGATGTCAAAATAATGTTTGTTGAGCCCAAAACAGTTCTGTTTCCTTGCTGTTTACTGTTTTGCTCACAAGGGTGATATTTTGACATACACTAAGGAACTTTAACCATAACATATTGCACTGTCTGTTTATGTCTGACTTTTCCTTGTGTTCTTAAAGATAAGGGGGGATGAATGAATGTTTACAAATGTTTTTTATAATAGTTCTAATAGGTTTCAGTTTAATTTATTACAAAATAGAGTATTTTGTGCAATGTTGGCCATCTCTCCCGCAATTTCTGTGATCTGGGATTTATCTCTTACATAAACCATACTTTGGGGGCCTAAATGTTGGCAGCTGCTTACAGAATAACCCTCACTTGAAATCTTCAGCATTTCATAAGACAGAACCATCCTGGCAACTACATGGATGGAGCCGTTCTTAGTTCACGTCAGAAACAGTGTTACTGAGACTTACCTGGGAGTGAAGGGCTCTTCTCAGGAGATTAAAAAAACAAAACAACAAAAGCAAAACAAAACAACCCTCACACTTTTGTTGCTCAACTGCATCATTAGAGGTATAGTATGTTTCTTTTTTATTAAGTACTTTTTATTGTTATTATAAAGATGATTTACAGAGGGGTTAGTTACCGTTACATAAGTCAGGTAATAAGTACATTTCTTTTTAGACAATGTCACCCCTTCCCTCGCTCTCTCCCAGTTTTTCCCTCCCATCCCCACCCACAAGTTGTATAATTTTCAACATAGTGTCTAGTGAGTATCACTGCTGCATTTGTTCACCCTTTCTCTCTCCATTTCTGTGCCCCCCTTTACCCTTCCAAAGACAGATAAATAGACAAACAAGACAAAAAAAACATTTCCTGGAGTTCATCTCAATAAATATTATTTCATATGATCTGAGGCACATAGGCATTGCAACTTTGTGTGACTCCTCTAAGATGATCATCCTTTGGTCTCACTGTGTGTGGAGGTGGTATATGACTTTATTAACTTCCAAGGGAGCGTTTTGAGGAGAGCGTAAACATAAGAAGGAATGTTTGAGCCCTGAATGGGATCTACCCCAACAATAGCAAAATTAGCCTGTCTATAGCTATGGTTGGCTGTTGCCATTAATACATGATGACAGGTCCAGAGGCACACCCTTCACCAAAGCCAGGCAAGGTCATGTCATGTGCTGTATTTTTCTGTAGATATTCTACTAATCTAGTAGGAGCTCTTTACATTTTTTTTTTTAAAAAATCACAAAGCCCACAGTTATTAAGCAATCTCCCTCATCTTGTATTAGGACTGTTCCTCATGTCTGGGGAAGAAATCTTTTGACAAGACTTTGATTTAAAAAAATATATGTGCTAAGGCACTAGCAATCATAAGCTCACAGTTTATTCCAAACCTCCTTTCTCCCACTGAAGAGTATTTAAGTTTTGGAACAGAAATTAGCCCCTGGTATTAATTAATTAATTTTCTTTTTTTTTGCAAAACACACCATCCAGTTTGCTGTTCTTTGAGTTACAGCTGCTATAAAGTTTCATGCTCTGCTTCATACCACCGCCACATGGAAATAGCTTGTACCTGGAGCCTGGACAAAAGAAGGCAGCTTCTCCTCCAATCACACATCTGACATAGTCACACTTGATCACCAAGGACGACGGGGAGACTTGCCACATTCTTGAGGAGTTGAGATGGTCACAATTACAGGATTATTGCCTTTGAAAGAGCTTTGAATTCCCATTTTCTTGGGCTCTCTACATAATATCTTACATAATTGTGCTTGTGATAAAAGAAATAATGGGGCTGGGAATGTGGCTTAGTGGTAGAGTGTTTGCCTAGCATGCATAAGGCCCTGGTTTCAATTCCTCAGTACCACATAAACAAAAATAATAATAATACATTAGAAAAAAGAAATAATGCAGCAACATAGAGGAAGTGAACCCAAGGCTGTTGGACCTGAAGGTACTTAGAGGACCACAGAATTTGCTCTCTTCCTCTCAAGATGTAGTGAAGAATCCAAGAACAGAGGGACTTGACCCAACCCTTCTTCTGGGTTCTATCCATGAAAATGCATTGAATGAAATTCCACGGCTTCAGCATGGTAGAGAGCAGACACAGTGTGGGAACTTTCAATGAACATTCTATCATATAATCCTTGTGTCAAAGCTTAGATTATTCTACTCATTTGGTTACAAACTGAGGCTAAACCTCAGAGTAAGCCAGAATTCAATGTTAGATATGTCAGACTTCAAGGGCCATTGATTCAAATTGATACCCTAACACTCTATTGTCTATGCAGAATAATATTCATTCTGAAGAAGGAAGCAGTGCCAAGGTGTGGAGAAGAGTCTGAGATCCTGAGACATAGCTGAGATCATGGCCCTAATGTGAGATTGTAGGGGGAGTAACCATCCCTTTATAATAATACTAATAACAATGGCAATGATGAATATCATGCATTGTCTACTGCGATTCAGGCATTGTTATTTGCTTAATTATCATAATTGCTCTGTGAGGTAGAAATGGAGAATTAAGAAATTAAATAATTTTCTCCAGTCACACAGTTGGCAAGTGGTAAAAAGAGGCTTAGAATCAAATCTAAATTACTTGAAGCCCTACACCAGCCATTTTAAGATGAGTTGCCTAAATCTGGATATGGAGGTGTATACCCGTAATCCCAGCATTTTGGAGGCTATGGAAGGAGAATCCTAAATTCAAGACTAGCTTGGGCTACATAGTGAGACTCACGAGGAAACAAGTGCCTGACCCAAGGAAAAGGTTGAATAGCTATTGAATGCATAAATAAATGACTGAAAGATGAATAGATGGAGGATAGAATGAAGTCTGTACCTGGTATATATGTCCACGGAAGCCTTAATTAGAAATTTTTAAAAATAAATGAGTAATAAATATTATTCATCATAATGTTTTGTTTTGGTCCAAAAGGTAGAATTAGGGTAAGTCAGTGGAAACTGCAGACTTGCTGTATAGGAATCTGGCTTTGAAAAGCTCATTCTCAACGACCTTTAGTTTGATGACTGAGTTCTATGAGTGTCAATGTCTTTGTAGTGTCCTAATAAGAAAGAAAACAACAACAACAACGAGAGGTGCCTGGAGCTGCTGGCATGGCTCAAGTGGTAAAGCACCAAGCAAGCAAGCCAAGCAAGCTCAAGGTCCTTAGTTCAATCCTCAGTATTGGCCAAAAAAATTCCCCACCCCCCAAAACAAAAAGTACCCCAAAAGCCAGAAAGGAAAAGAAAAGAAAGAGAGAGACTTGAGAGCCGACTCATAAAACTGTGTCCTTTCTGTCTTTGAAAGTGTTCCAGGTAAATGTCCATCTGCTAGAAGTGCTGAGAAAGAAATGATTACATCGGGCAGTGTAGAAGATGGTTTTCAAAAAATGGCTTCAGTTAATCCCTTCTCTGCATCCATTCTCCTTTGAAGGTGAGTATGAAATTCTTCCTTTTGAGAGACGGCCTTTCTCAACCCCTTGAATTCTGCCTGGCCTCTGATTCACTTTGCTGGAAAGGAATGCAACTGAAGTAGTATAATGCCAGTTCTGATTCTAGGCTTCAAAAGGCCTTCCATAGTTTCAGTCTCCTTCCTGAAATGCTGAGACTTCCAATTGAACAAACTTTAGCTTGCTGGAAGATGAGAGACTTCATGGAAGAAAACAGAAGTGTCCCCAGCCAACCGGCAGCCAGCTTTTAGAAGCAGAGTTCCCAGCTTAGCCCTCAGCTAAGACCAGAAGAACCACTCAATTAACATGCAAATGCATGGTCCATACTAAATCATTGCTGTGTGATTCCATTAAGAATTTCCTGGAATGACGGGAAAAATCTAGGGATTGCCTTGATGTCCCTGTTGGAATAATTTATGCCACTATCATGTACCTGCATCTTAGAAAGTTCCAGGGATTTTCCCTGTGGACCTAAAATAGCCAGCATTAACTGAGCATATTACTTGGCAAGACTACTAATTGCCTGGCAAGCATTACGACTTGCCAAGCAATAGACTTAATTCACTAAGCCTAACAACAACTAGTGAGAATTGTATCATTGTTATTAAACTAATTATAATAAGATACAGAGGTAGAAGTCCAGTCCAGGATTAGAACCAAAGAGGTTTAAAGTTACAGCCTTTGTTGTTAACTGCAAAGTATTGCCCCTTGCCCTCCTCCATAAAGGGGAGAAATGTCTGCTGGCTTTATATTTGTAGTCACAAAACCTGTTCTTGTATTTTCTGAGCTTTTCCCCAGATGCTCTTCACTGAGTCTAAGATGTCATCAGATACCTTATTCATTTTCCAGGCTTTTCCTGCCTGGAGTCATTTTTCTTACTGCCTTTTCTGAGAAAGCTCACCATTCAGCTTGCAAATTAGAACCTCTGACCAGGAGAAATGTTTTTAAAAGACTCACTACCCAAATCATGGGAACAAGTACAAGAAATACTCCTTTTTCAAAAGAGAATAATTTCCTCAGTTTGAGAGTTTCCACCTTACCCAGAACTGGAAACATTGGCAAATCAGGTTTAGAAAAATATATGAGATGGACTTACGCAAAAAGCTTTCAGAGGAATCAAATGCTAAGTAAAACGATCAAGGCTGACTGGGTGATCATATGAGTTTCTTTACCCAGATACAGTTTCCTTGTAGCTTATGATAGTTACAGAATGTCTCAATTTACTTTTTTTCTTGCTGAATACAATGACCTGCCAACACCTCAACCCATAGTTAAACCAGTATAACAAGGGAAAAAAGCCAAGGAATGTGTACATTCCGATGTTTTCTTCACTGTCTGCCAGCATACAGCTATGTGGTTTCTTAAATGAGAACTTCATTTGCCAAACTGGATGGAATATAATCAAGACATACAATGCTTCTCCAGAAATGTCCTCTGCCTGGTCTGAATTTCCCATTAGAGTAATTATCATCACTCAATTTTCTGTCCATTGCTCTGTGTGTGTGTGTGTGTGTGTGTGTGTGTGTGTGTGTGTGTAAGATATCCCTCAGGACCCTGACCCCCATACTCACAGTTGAGCTCAATGTTGATTCGAATTCATGTGAAGCTTCTATCTGGCCTGGCCCCTCTCCATACTTACTGACTTCACTGATGCCTATAGGTAGGATACTCTGAATCCTCATTTATCTAGATAAAGACCATCCTTTTATTTCACTCATCATGTAGCTAAAGTTTAGGGTCTTCTTACGGTCTCAACTTTTCCTTATCTGTGAGGTTTTTAAGGCCCTAATAGGGAACTCCTAACTCTTCCTACCCCTATTAGTTAACCCATGGGAGTCTCAAAAGCCAGGTGCCAGTCTTGTTCCGGGAGGCTCTCTAAACCTTTTTATCTCACTCTCTTGTTCTTTATTTTTCCCCATCCATGTATTTCCTGACCTCACACACTTATAGTCCCTCTCCTCACCACCCGATCCAAGAGGTTTATTTGCATGTACATACATGGGTCATTATCACCCAAAGTCTGTAACTTACATTATGGTTCACTCCTGGTGCTCTACCATGCTAGAGGTCTGATAGGTGCATACATCATATATAAATATCTATCATCAATATATATATATATGTATATGTATATATATATATATAGTCAGCATTATAATATCATGTAGATCATAAAAATCCTCTGGGTTCTGTCTAGTTTCCTTGCTTCTCTTGAGCCCCTGTAAACTACTGATCTTTTTCATATCTCTAGAGTTTTCCTCGAGAATGTCACATGTTGGAATCATATAATACATAGTATGAGGCCTCTTCTCTTAGATTGCATTTTTTTTTGCTTCACAGTGGTTTAATATGAACAGAGTTGAATATGACATTGTCTGACAGAAGAACAGTTTGCTGAATAAAAGCCCCAAACAAGGGTGTATACACATAGCAGCGACGGGGGGCTTAGACTCTCAGCACTTGTGCACACAGACTGCATTTGTTAAATTCATTCACCCACCAAAGAATTCTCAGGTTGTTTCCATACCTTTGCTAATGTGAACAACGTTGCAATGAACACCACAGTGTGAATACTTCTTAGAGATCACCGATTTCATTTCCTTCAGCTCCGTACCCAGAAGTGGGCTTGTTGGATTGTATGATAGTTCTGTTTAATTTTTTGAGAAATCTCCATATAGTTTTCTCCCAATTTATATTCCAAAATAGCATATAAGGATGGTCATTTTTCTGCACACTGATTACATTTATCAGGTATCTTTTTGTATCCTTTTAAATAATCATCGTCTTAACTGGTGTTTAGTTTGATGTAGTCTCAATTGTTTATTTTTGCTTTAGTTATTTGGCCTTTAGTGTCATATCCAAAAATCATTGCTACGCTAACATCAAAAGATGTTTCTCCATGTTTTCTTTTTTTCTTTCTTTCTTTTTTTTTGAGGGGGGTCTGGTTGTGGGCCTGAACTCTGGGCCTAGGCGCTGTCCCTCAGCTTTTCAACTCAAGGCTAGCACTCTACCACTTGAGCCACAGTGTCACTTCCGGCTTTTTTCCCCCTCCTTATGTGGTACTGAGGAATCAAACCCAGGGCTTCATGCATGCAAGGCAAGTGCTCTACCACTGAGCCACCTTCCCAGCCCCTCTCCATGTTTTCTTTTAGGAATCTTCCTACTTCAGGTCTTATGCTTAATTCAAATCCATTTTAAATTAAATTTATAGCTGTAATTTCATCCTTTTGTATGCAGATGTCCCTTCTTCCCCAACACCATTTCTGAAGATGCTATTGTTTCTCCATTGTGTATTCTGAATGACCTTATTATAAGTTAGTTGACTGTGCATGTATAGCTTTATTTCAGATCCCACATAATGTTCTACTGGCCTACACATCAGTTTTCATTGCAGTAACACATCACTTTGATTACTATAATTTTTCAGGTTTCAGATTCTTTTGTAGTGCTGTACTAGGGATAATTTTCTATGTCTGTTTAAAAAAAGTGCCATTGGAATTTTTATACGAATACCAGTAGATCTAGGCTATTTTTGTAGTATAAACCTTTTAACAACATTAATTCTTCTAATCCATGAACTTATCCTATTTGTCTTAAAGACAATATTTTAAAGCCACAGCCCATGGTATGCAAATAGGGATACCACTGGATTTATATACCAAAGGAAATTAATTTAGGCACTGTTCAAACTACTAAATTAGAGGAAGAAACCCTTTTCTCAATGTTATTAGCATTAGGGAAAATACCGTTTCAAATAATTGACTTAACGCTGCTGCTTTGCTAAAAGAAAAAAGGCTAAAATATTAACTATTAATGATGACCAGATGGTAGATATTGAAGCCACTAAAAACAAACCCTGTAGGGTAACTCACAGACACAAGATGCAACTAACAGCAGTAAGAGAGCTAAAGCTGTTTTTCTTTAGCATTATAAATCTATTTATAAATGACTATACCAGAGCTCTGAAGAGGCTATCTTATAAATCAAACTGTCATGAAAATATGTGGCTCTTTAGTGTCACTACTGTACTGAAAATTTTATTTTTCTAGTCATACTAAAGGTAGTAATTAGAAGCTATATTATTTCTGGCCAACCATAATGGATGCAATCCCAAGGTTAATTGCTATGCTACAAACACTGCAGCAATTTGATTTTAGAGCAGGGAGCAACAGGTAATGCACTTCATGGGAAAGTTACTTTCTAAATAAAGACTATCCTCTATGTTATGTTCATAGACTGCCCTAAGTGAAGTCAATGTGTAATTAAATCCACACACATCATTGGCAGGGACTGGAATCCTGGGTAGAGCTTTCAAGGCCAAGGCAAGGAAGGGATTGAGAGAGAAGTTTAGGAGGGAAGGGGCCCTCCCTACTGCTCTAACTTGTTTACCTCTGTTCTTTTCCACGCCTGGGCTCAGCCCTGCCTGATTTATTTGAGAGTATTACCACTGTTATTTGTTCCCTAAGCCTTTACAGTCTCAGACAGGTCAATAGTCACAAGCAGGCTTGTCGATCCATGAGCATAAGTCTTTCCATGTTCTTCTGTCTTCGTTTCTTTAATGTGTTATAGTTTTCACTATAAAGGTCTTTTATTAATTAAATTCATTCCTAGACAGTTTTTGTTTTGTGCTGGTCCCAGGGCTTGAATTCAGGGCCTGGGCTCTGTCCCTGAGTTTTTCTGCTCAAGACTAGTGATCTACCACTTAAGCCAATTTCCATTTCCACCTTTTAGTTGGAGTAATAGTCAGACTTTCCTGCCCCTGCTGGCTTTGAATCAAGATCCTCAGCCTCCTGAGTACCTAGGATTTAAATGTGTTCATGAGTTTCAAATATATCACTTTAAAATGGCACTGTTTGGTACAGGTATCCTAGCCTGATCAGAAAAGGGTTCACTTAGTTTGTAAGAAGAAATATTTCTTGAGACAGGGTCTCACTAAGTACCCCAGGCTGGCCTCGGACTCATGATCCTCCTCTCCCCAACCCCCCAAAGAAAAAAAAAATAACCTAGGACTACAGGCTACAGGCAAGCACTGTCATACCTGGCTGAGACCTAGTCTTCCTGTATGGAAGCTTACAAATTTAGAGGGAAATACTTTTCCCACACAGAAACTTCCTCCACAGAAACCTTTTCTTCCTACAGAGAATATCCTACATAAAAACATTCTGTTCTACAATACATAAACTGTCCAGCCCTTAATGACTTCAAGATTTCTTCATTACTACCTTTTCTTCAAAAGGCTGAGGAGGAATTCCTCTCTCCAAACTCAATCTTTTCGAATGTTGAGGTTTGACAAATCTCAAAACTCTTGACTTCTGGTTATTGCATGGTGTCTTTCATCTTAGGTACTGAAATAGGACCTTTTTTTCTTTCTTTTCTTTTCTCTTTCTTTCTTTCTTTCCTTCTTTCCTTTCTTTCTTTCTCTTTCCTTCTTTTTTGTAGCAGCATAGTTTTCTGCCAATAGCCTCCACCCAGTCCCTATCATTCTACCTCTTCAGGAGGTGAGGATCCGAGTTCAAAGTCAGTCCAGGAAGGGAACTCCAATTATCTCCAATTAACCAGCAGAAAGCCAGAAGTGGAGCTGTGGTTCAAGTGATAGAATGCCAGCCTTGAGCAAAAAAGCTCAGGGGCAACTCCCATGCCTTTAGGTCAATCCCCAGGACCAGCGCACACACACACACACACACACACACACACACACACACACACACACACGTCACTTTGCATTTGTCAAGTGTTTGAACAAATTAATTTGCTTCACGTACAATCTCATCTCCTCTCCCTTAGAGCAAGGTGCTCCCTACAGAGCCTATGAATGAAGGGACTTGGCCCTGTTCTCAAAACCTATTCGTCCTCCTTGTGACTATGACCTGTCTGCAGAGGAGAAACCACGTCCCGGAGGATCAGCAATTTGTTGAAGTGATGCCTGGTGAGGCACAGGTCGGGGCGAGGCCGGGGCGGCCCGCGCTCACGGGGCCACCTGACTTCCTGAGTTAGTGAGTGTTCTTTTCTGGTTTAAGGGAAGCTAGGCAGAAAGTTTCAGAGGTCGCGGGGCCCATGCTGGGCCGGGAACGCGCGTCAGGTGGAGGGGCCGCGGCCGGGCGCAGGGTGGCGCGGGCGGGCGGGCGGGCGTGGCGCGGGCGGGCGGGGCCGGGCTGAGGGCCAGCGCCCCCCCCCCCCCCCCCCCCGCCCGCGCCGCGAGCCCCGACCTGCCCGCCCGGCCTGGCGGCGCAGTCTCGCGGGAACGCTCGGCTCCCCCTCCGCGTGCGGCCCCCGCGGCGGCTCCCGGAGTCCCGGACGCTCCCCTGGGGGCTGTCTGCGGTGGCGGGGGTCCGTGACGGGGAGGGAGAGCGTGACCTTCGACCCCCGCCCGAGGTGAGCCCCTCCACCCCGGGCCGGGCGGACCCCGGGGGTGCGGTGGGGAGCGGGGCGAGCTGCGGCGGGGGCGGCGGCTCCGGGCGGCGTCCGGGCCCCACGGGGGCCGGCAGCCGCGGCCGGCCGGGCGGTGGCGGCGGGCCCGGCCCCAACGGCCCCAAGTTTCCCGGGAAGTGGGAGCCGGATCCTGCCAGGCGGAGCCCCCGCCGGGCCCCGCGCGGCCGGGACGCGGGCCGGGCTGCGGGCGGGGGACAGGTGCCCGGGCGTGGCGCGCGGCGGACGGGGCCCCGGGGGCCCGGGGGTCGCCTCCGCCCTCGGGAACCGCCACCGAGGGGCGGCGCGGGGAGAGCGCGTCGGAGGGAGGAAGGAAAGAGATGCTTGCTTCAGGCCCCCAGCCGTCCTCCCCGGGTCCCCAGTCACCCTTCCCGGACCCGGGAGGCTCGCGAAGTGCCCCTCCCGGCCACCCCAGCCCCGGAAAACGAGCTCGTTCCTCCCCAGCGAGAATCCTACAGGTCTCCCTCCACCTGGGCTTTGGAAAACTCACCAGTGAATGTCCGGAAGCCTGCCCCACACCCACCAAGAAGCCAAACAGCTGTGTGTGTGTGTGTGTGTGTGTGTATGTGTGTGTGTCTGCCTTCGATTTTATGATCTTTTTCTTTTCTCCCACTGGACTCATCCTCAGCTCCCCTCTCTTACCCTATCTTTCATGCTGCACAAACCTTCAATCAGCAGTTCCCCAGAGAAGAGATTTCCTCAGCAAAATGATAATGTCCAAAGCCAAACCGGGGGAAAGTGTCTTCCTAGGTTGGAACTTTCCATCATTTTTTTTTCTTTTACCTACAGTGAAATTTGATTTGTATTTGATTTTTGGGACAACTGTTGCTGATAACACTCTCTGGATTGTTTTTACAGCAGCTGACCCCGGAACTTATTTTCAGGAAAGCAGCCTCCTTCAAAATGATAAAAATAATGAAATGAAGAATTTGAACACTTTTGTCTTTGGATGGGAATCTTCTGATAATGAAAGGAGTGGTTAATCCAAGCCATGTAGTGAAACCAGAAATTTGAAGAAAATGGAAATGCTCACGTTCTTGTTGACGTGTGTTTCCCTACCCCTCATCAGGGGGCACAGTCTTTTCACTTGTGAACCAATCACTGTTCCCAGATGCATGAAAATGACCTACAACATGACATTCTTCCCCAATCTGATGGGTCATTACGACCAGGGTATTGCTGCTGTAGAAATGGAGGCAAGTAGTTCTTCACGACTTTATTGAAAAACGGTTTGGTCTAAAACTATAAGAATCTCTTTTATCTTTAAACATAAAGGATTTCTTCAAGTTTTGTACAAGTCAGTTTGAAAATTTCTTTTGAAAATTTAAATTACTGACATATTTTGTATACATT